>NC_067147.1:50310377-50648885 GCF_903995435.1 Acomys russatus
TGGGTTCATGACTTGTCCGGCCTCAAGTTACTGGCCACCCTTACTCAGCCCTCATAAGTGAAGATTCCTCCTGCAGTAGATGGAAACAAATACAGAGACCCACAACTAGGCAGCGTGCAGGGAGTAAAGTCCTTGAGATCCTCAGTCCTAATTGGGTCGTCTCCATCCAGCCCTTTCTGCTAAAGCTCAGGGAACTCTACAAAAGAGGAGGCACAAAAATTATGAGCATGGAAATCACCAAGGAAACAAAGCCTTCTAGACACAACATGAGTGATACACACATGAGCTCACAGACTGTGGCTTCAAGAACACGGACTATACAGGCCTAAGTCAGATATGCTTCTGGTCCTGAGAGTGGAAGTGGACACAAGCCCCATCTCTAACCCAGAAGCTATCTCCAATCAATAACAGCTCACAAAGGAAAAAATTAGTTTTCTCCAAGGGTGCATCACTGTGTATACAAACTGCACTTAAGGGCAGGTCCTACGCCCAGCAGTAGATGGTCAATATAAAATTAATTTAATAGCATTTTTAGGGGTTTTCATTTTTGCCTCACAATGTTTTGTCTGACATTACAGATAGTTGTTTTATATATCATATGCTCAAATTTTTATGGGTTTTCTGTGTGTGTAAATGTGTGTCTCTCAGTCTGTATGTGTTTATTGTTCTCTCTCTCTCTCTGTCTCTGCCTCTGTCTCTCTGTCTCTCTCTCTGTTTCCTCTTTGTTTTAGTCTATTCGGATTTGCTTGCTTTTATTTTATCTTATTTTATAAGATCTCTATTTGTATTTTAATGAAAAAGAGAGAGGGGGTTCTGGATCTGGGTGAGTAGGGGGAAGTGAGAAGGTTATGGGAGGAGTTGGGGGAGAAAAAACACTAACCAGAATATACTATGTGGAAAAATAATGTATTTTTCAATGAGGAAAAAAAAATGAAAAGAATGCAAGTGTCCATAGTTACTTGAAACAGAAAGACCTTTCTCTTTTCTACCTAATGTTGTCCCAAAGCCATCATCCATGAAACCACTGAATAGGTCACCGGCAAGGCAAATAGGATTTTAAAGATGCAGCAGGGATGAACACACAGACACAGTGAACAGGATGGAATGAAAAACTTCCCCCTTATTCCTTAGTTCACCCAAGCTTCTATAGCAAGGTACTACAACCAGGCACCATAAATAATGGGCAGTTATTCCCCCCTGTTCTGAAGGCAGCGTCTGAAACCAAGGCGATTGCTGACCAGTGTGTGGGAAGAACTGGTCCCCTTGCAGATGTCCCTTGTCTTCCTGCATCCTGCAGATCCATTCTTTGGGAGGTAGAGGCAGAAGCATCAGAACGTGAAAGTTATTCTTAGCTACAGGGTGAGATTGTTTGAGGGCAGCCAGGGCTCGTCTTAAACAAATGATTTTTTTTTAAAAGTAATAAACAGACAGAGGCAGGAATATTTGACACGACAGTCATTGTTTAGAGGCTCATAACTGTGACAGAAGCAGAGTGAGAGAGGATGGTGCTCCAGCCACTGTCACGTTGATGTAGCCCATATAACCAGTGTGATCAGGACATTTAGCATGATCGGAAAATCAACTTTAGTAAGACGGGAAGGGAAATGAGCTAACGCCTATGGTTAGAGGAAAGAAGAAAGTGGGGCTGAGGATTAGGGGAGCCAACTCAAGACAATGTAGCAAGAGATGAACGGAAGGGGCGGCGTTTGAAGAACCCAATGAGGCTAAAATGAAATGACTAGGCATGGAACGTGTGAGTGTGAGAGGTCAGATCAAAGCCAGAGGCTTGGAACTTGAAGCCTAAAAGGAGATTTTGAATTTATTATAAATGCGCTGAGTGGTCAAGAGTGCAATGGTCTGGCATGTTTTAAAATCAAGACCCTCACTTGTTTGACCTGTTCCTAGTGTCTATAGACACCCTGACACATCTAGTAGCCAAGCACGCTATTGCTGGGCCACCCTTTCCAACGAGCTTGGTGGAGACTGGTGATAATAAATACAAACATATTTTTCCAAGATAATATGAAGTTTTGTTTGCTGGGCCGGTGACTTGGGAGTGTGTTAAAATTCATCTGTAAAGAAGCAACAGGTCATGATGGCTCACCTGAGAGTGATTTAGCAGCTTGGCCACCTACATTAACTATTCAGAGGTCACTCCCAGTTCAAAGGCATTGTCATTTTTTTGCCCCTGAAACTTATCATGGCACATCATTGGTGAGAGACTCTCAAGTAAATGGAAACTCATCCACCAAATTATGCATCGTGCCTTAATTCTTCTTGATGTCCCAGGTCTTTCAGATGTTAGTGGCTTGTGGAGTGAAAATGTGCTCCTAACAGCTCTAAGCTTTTGGCTCTATTACTTCCAGCTTCCCACTTAATGGAAACAGTTCTGCTTTAGGAATTGAGCAATTGGAAACCAAGTTTTTGGTAGCCAAGCACTTTATCTTATTCTCAGGCTGTGATGGAGAGTGTAGACTCCAATTGCCGTTTGTACACAGGCGTGCCCTGCAGGTGCATTGCAGGAACTAGTGAGGGTGGGCACACATGGTAAGTATTAGCACCTGGCTCATTACTTGTGTGCCTGAGCCTAATAAGAGCTAAAATGAATTTCTGGTAGGATGCTTGTCACTTTCCTTCCATAACACCTTACCTCTGGCACACATTCCTGGTACCCAACGTTGCCCAGGTCCAGTTTGAAACTGCCTCTCACCCTGACGCCTCACAGCTTTGCAATGGGAGCACGGCCCGATCACAAGGGCTCCTTCAGCTCTGGCTTGAACCTTCAAGAGGGATGAGAGGGAGAATATTAATTAAGGTTGTTCCAAGTTGAGCGGTTGACAAACTTCAACTTGGCAGCCTTTTTTGAAAAGGCAACATTATTTTTTAGAAGTTAAAAAAAAAAATCTAATATTGCCCAAGCCCCAGGCACTTGACTTTCGCTTGGACCTCCCTGTGGGAAATATGCAGAAATAAGCTAGATGGCTGAGCCTGGCGTGTAATGTTATGAAAAGAGGTAAAGAGGATGGTCGGAACACTTTTACCAATGCACCACTTCCCGTACCTCTGCCTCCCTGGAAACCGGCTAACCTTACAAGAAAGCTTCCCTAGCCAAGAGAAGCATGCACACGTGAGCCCTTACGGAATGAAAACAAAGCAAAAAGAATCTCATGGTGCCGAATCACAGGAGATAATTTCAGCGCCTCAACAGTCCTTCTTGCTCAGCCCAGGCATCTGTTCTCTCTGTCTCGGCAGTGTTTCCACTTCCGGGATAGTGTGTGCTTTTAATAAGGCACGATGGGCTTTCTCTGAGTCACATGAATTAACTTTCCTTCAAGACTTTCCATGGCTGACGGCATGCTCTGCTCTGCCCTTCATAACAAATCGTCGGTACACCATAGCTAGAGGAAAACCACGGTGTGTTTCTCTTGGTACTAGACACAGAGGACTCTGCAGGTCACGACTATTGCATGTCAGGCCACCGTCTCAGAGATGAGGCCTTCTAACTCTTACCTTCCGGTGAAAGAGAATGGAGGATCTTGGGAGCAATTGCATAATGGCACAGTTTCACTTCCAGACCCGACCCTGTTCCAAAGGGCTCGTTCCTCATACCTTGGGTTAGGCTTTCGACACCGGTGTATGCGTTTGGCAAGCTTCAGTTCTTCAGAGATTATTAGCTTCGTTCTTTCTAGTGCTGGATAACACATCCCGCTATCTGAACACATTTTGGTTTATTTAAACACCCATTTACACGCAGGTATATTTATTACCCCCAAATTTTGTGGTCATCACTAAAGACGCTATAGACATCCATGCTCACCTTCTCAGTAGAAGTTTCCTTTTCTTGTCTTTTCTTTTTTGGTTAAATGCCTGGGGCAATTCTGTTGTTTCATATGGCTAAAACTATTAGTGTCATAAGAAACTTCCAGGCTGTCATTCTAGATGAGAGTAACACTTGAGATTCCTACACCTGGTAAGAGTTCTAGCTGTCCTCTGTGTTTGCTCACATCCAACTTTACGTGGTTCTGGATTTGGGCCATTCTAACCACAGGGTATTGATGTCCTCAGAGTTTTTTTATTCTGCGTGTCTTATTAAAATAGGGTGGCATCTCATCATGGGCCTACTTAGCTTCACGTATCTAACTTTGTTGATGATGTGTCAAGGACTATGGTGAATTTTTTTAAAAGATTTATTTATTTGTTATTTATACAGTGTTCTGTCTGCATGTGCACCTGAATATCAGAAGAGGGCACAAGACCTCCTTCTAGGTGGTGGGTGCTGGGATTTGGACTCAGGACATTTGGAAGAGCATCCAATGCTTTTAATTTCTTTGCCACTTCACCAGCCTGTGATGAATTCTTTAATCGAGTTGATTTTCTATTGTTTTTTATAAACAATTAGCATCTTTTAAATAATAATAGTTCGCCACAAATAAATCTTTTAAAGGTCTTTCTGAGGCTCCGTTTTTCATTATTGTACTTGTTTTCATTGTTTGCCTTTTGCAAAGTGGGGAGTTTAATATTAATGAAGTTTATCAATGCTTTCTGTTTATTTTTTCACACCCCATGCATTTTCTGAGAGGTCTTAAAATCTCATTGGCAACTCCACTCCTTAGATTTTTCTCTTGTTGTGTTCAGTAAATTCACACTTTTCATTTTATATTATCTTTAGGTCTCAAACTCCACAATTTCTATACCCAGGTTTTATCAAATAATTGTTGGCCTCTTGTTTTCTTATCTTTCTATTTTCCTTCTTTACCCAGCATTTTTCTTTTAAAATATTCATTCACCATTTTTGCATATAAATGAAATTCAGAGAAGTGTAAGTTAATCATTTCTTAAGAATGAAGTAATCAAGTTTCCCATGGCAGCTCACACCTGTAATCCTAGAACTCACAAAGTTGCACAAAGAGGAAAACACACACACACACATACACACTGAAATGACCTGTGGTGGTATATATTACAAACATGTGAGAAAAATAACTGATTTAAGTAGCATTGACATTGAATGGAAGCCAGCCATTTTTCCTGAGATTCAAGACACAAATGTAAAAACTAAAGCATTTCTCTACACTGCCCTGACCAAATAGGATAAGCCTAGCAATGCCTTTATAATTCCAACCAAGCCCCCCTCCCTTCATAAAATAAGCCAGTGCAGGGCAAATGCCATGTAAGTAGTTAGGCAATTTGTAACTCTGCACATCTTGTGTGAGCCAAAGATTCATATATCTGATTTCTTGTGTTATTCTTTGAAAATAGCAAGTTAATTGGGTTCAAGTAATGCAATAATAATCAAGGAAATTGAAAGATATGGTATTTTCCAGGAAGCTTGATGTACTCCCTGATAAAATGAAACTATTACTATTTCACTTCATGTGTGGGTTTTTTTCATTGTTTCATTAAATTCTGCAGTAAGGCAGTGTGCAATATGACAGAAGATCAAAAGTGTGGAAGAGGGAACAAACAACGTTAATTCAAGTAATTATTTTTCTCATTCCAATATAGGCCACTGCATTAAAGCCATTCATTCTAAAATAAAGAACGAGCATTAGTTTGGGGGTTTAAGTTCCAATTTTTTAGTATCTTGTTCTGAAGAATTACTTGCCATTACATATTATTCTTTTAGGTATAAGTATATCAACAAAATCATTAAATAAAATTTATTAGGTGTTACTGTGTTAATAGGTAGGCATTGTATATGCAGTATCTTCTTTAGCTACATTGGGTGGGTTAATGTCAGAACACTACAATTCTAAGCAATATGTGGTTTTGAAGATGTCCACACTGAATTTTCTAATACTGCACACAGCCAGCTAGAGGCTTATTTTAGGTTAACTCATTCTCTTCCACGTTGAAGGTACAGATTTTAACTGATTTCATCTACTGTGCGCGTGGATTATACAATTCTACATAATATCATTTACTTAATTTAACAAAATTGCCACTAAGTAGGCAGCTACAGTGGGTTGAAATTCAAATGATAGGTGATTTGTTTGTTTCATTTGGATAATAATTTAGCATCTGTTATGTTCTTTGCATAAAATTAGCTCGGTAGCATATACAATATTGAAATATGAATAAATATCATTTTAGGGCCTGTTAGTGTTAAAATAAAATATGCACGTGGAAGTGGAAGAGGCAGTAATAAGACATGCCCTAACATCTGTAGGTGCTCCGCATGATGATTTTGACAGCATCGTAGCCTCCAGCCATGTGGGTCATAGGTCCGGACGCCTGGACTCACCTATAAATAGCTTTCTGTCTTCGAGTGCTTGCACTGGCTTTCTCCCTGTACTCCAGGTGAGATCTTGCGGCAGTAATATCAAGAGTAATAATGGCTCAAGCTCTAGACCGGCGTTTCCAGGGCTAAGTTTAATTACTTCTGGATATTGCTCGCTCTGTATTTCTCTGACTCTGGACTTAACCCAGTGAGTGGTTTTTTATTTTTTGGTTTTGTTTTTACCTCCAACTAGGCATTCTCCATGATCAGACATCGCCATGAAGGTGGCCGAGCAACAACTAGTGAAAGAGTGAGGATTTGTGTGTGTGTGTGTGTGTGTGTGTGTGGAGAGAGAGAGAACTAAAGAATGTTAACTTACAGTAGAAATAAGTGAATTTTCTGGAGCATGTACATAAAATAAAATGTCAAATTCAGTCACTCAATTTACTATCTGCTCCATGTGCCAAAATTAATAGTAATTTTATTGAAGAGTGAGTAGGGTGGTCACAGAAGGCTAACAAGTATGTGTGTGTGTGTGTGTGTGAGTGTGAGAGAGAGAGAGAGAGAGAGAGAGAGAGAGAGAGAGAGAGAGAGAGAGAGAGGATGAGTATGAATATATACAGAATGTACACGGAAAAGTGTATATTGGAGGAACATGTCTGTAACTTAAAAGAAAATTACTCAAGAGGCCAAGGCATAGAGACCCTGAGTTCTAGGCCAGCTCATATTACATGTAACATTTTATTCTAAACTCAATTATATATATAAAACAACAGATAGAACATTTTAATTAGCAAAAGTTTTTTTTTATTAATTTATTCTTGTTACATCTCAATGTTTATCCCATCCCTTGTATCCTCCCATTCTGCCCCCCCCCATTTTCCCATTATTCCCCTCCCCTATGACTGTTCTTGAGGGGGATTACCTCCCCCTGTATATTCTCATAGGGTATCAAGTCTCTTCTTGGCTACCTGCTGTCCTTCCTCTGAGTGCCACCAGGTCTCCCCCTCCAGGGGACATGGTCAAATGTGAGGCACCAGAGTATGTGAGAAACTCGTATCACACTCTCCACTCAACTGTGGAGAATGTTCTGACCATTGGCTAGATCTGAGAAGGGGTTTAAAGTTTACCTCCTGTATTGTCCTTGGCTGGTGCCTTAGTTTGAGCGGGACCCCTGGGCCCAAATCTGCCTATCATATTGTTCTACTTGTAGATTTCTAGGACCCTCTGCATGCATTTAATACATATCCTAGTCTGATATAATCCTTAAAGGATTTTATAATTGCTTAACACATTTGAGTGAACAAAATGTTGCAAAATACAAGTTATGACGAAAATATGATAAAAATACAAGAGATGTGAAGCCCAAGTCAATAAAGCAAACAGTTTAAAGTTGGTAAAAATAAGCTTTAAACATGAACCATAAATACTTGTGACAATATTAGAATGTTAAAAGATGAATGGTCATTTTTTAAATGGTATAACATTAAGAATACATACAGGTGTGTAAAGTAGAAATTCTGTTAAGTACAATTACAGTGCTACTTAGAGTCTTCATTCTAGTAGATGGATTAAAAATTAAAAAGAAAGCAAATCCTTATCAGGCAGTACATAAGGCTTTCTATCTGTGGGTTCTGCTCTGAGGAACACAAGAGAGATCAGGAAACTAAACCTTGGGATGGAGAGAGTACAACACAGCCAGCCCTCACTCATGAGACCATACAACCACTCTGTTTTAGCTCACCCTTGTCCAGGGCAAATTTAAGACATGAAAATAAGTCCTGGCAGCCTATTAGACTTCACACGGTCCGCCTGCCATAAGCAAATAGTCACAAACATAAAATGCTCAATAATACATATATGTTGGAGAACAGTAGTGAAAAGAAGGATCGAAGCCCCCAACATACATTGCAAGAACAAAACCATGATGAGTTTGACTGATTTTATTTTGCTGCACATAAAGAGTTCATTAGCTAAGCATGCTGTTTCTCACATGGAGCCCCAGTCTGTGAACTAGACAGGGAACAACTGAGTTCAAAAAGCCAAGTAAAAGGTTAAAGGCAGTGTGCCTATCTGAAGGAGACGACAAGACACCTGAGAGGACCACGACCTAAACCCTGTTTATCTGCACACTGTAGTGATCAGTGAGATAAGCAGTGATCAAACTGTCCTTGTGTGAATATAGTAAGGGTATACAGCAAGAAACACATTGGGAAAGAAAACAGACTCTTGTGCAAGGTAAATCTCACAGTCTGTTTTAATTCAGAAGGTAAGCAAGGCTGGTGTAGTTCTCTTTTCAAACAGCAGGGGGCACTTGTGCGTAAACTTGCCGCCTGGTCCAGGGATCCGTGGCATCTAGAACTTGGTTGCACATCTGACTTCCTTAGAAAGAGAAATAGACTAGACTGAGGCAGTAGTTGGAGAGAGGGAACAAGATAGTTGAGGAAGCGCAGAGAGAAATAAGGGTAGATAGCAGACCTGGGGCGGTAGGACAGAAGGCCTGCAGAGATAAGAGAAACTGTGGGTAGGGGTATCTCGGTGACAAGCTGGAGACCAAAGTCAGAATAGGCCTCTGAGAGGATATGAGGGGAAATAAACCTAAGACTCCTAGTAGCAGGGGCCATGGAGACTGAAGATGACACCCTCTAACTGGACTGGATTCGTAATGAAGGAGGAAGAACACCAACCCACCCACAAACACTTTGGTCCAAAACTCACCTTGCCTACAAGACAGGCAGGGATAAAGATAGGACAGATAGAACAAAGATTGAAGGAATGTCCAACCAAAGCTTGGCCCAACCCAAGACCCACCCCATGGAAGACAGCCAGTCCATGACACTATTAATGATAGTCTGCTATGCTATTAGACAGGAGCCTACCAGAATTGTCCTCTTAGAGGTTCCACCCAGCTGCTGTTCAAAACAGTTGCTTAGATTCACAGCCAAACATTGAACAAAGCATAGGGGGTTTAGTGGAAAGTTGGGGAAAGGGTAAAAGGACCTAGAGGTGACAAGATCTCCACAAGAAGACCAACAGAGCCAACAAACCAGAACCCAGAGGAGTCTGTGGAGTCTGAAACATCAACCCATGGCCATGCTTGGACTGGACCTAGGTCCTCTATGTAGATTTAGCCATGGGCAGCTCAAGCTTCATGTGGGTCCACTAGTAAGGGGATCAGGGGAGGCTGTTTCAGACATGGACCCTGTTGCCTGCTTTTTGATCACTTCCCCCTCTTGGGACTGCCTTGCTAGGCCACACAGGAAAAGGATGGTCTCAGTCCTGATGTGACTTTGATGAATCAAAGGTGAGTAGGAGGGTTCCCCTGTCCTGAGGAATAGGGGAGGAGGGATGGTGGGACTGAGAGGAGAGGAGAGAGGGGCTATGACTGGGATGTAAAGTAAATAAATAAATTAACTAATAATATATAAAGACTTTCTACCTCTCTAGGTGTGTCTCAGACAAAGAGAAACCCTGCCTCCTCCAACGCTACTCATGGTGTTATTGGTGGTGTTGCTGTTGTTGTTTTGGTTTTTTGTTTGTTTGTTTGTTTGTTTTTAATGTTTTTTTATTAATTTATTCTTGTTACATCTCAATGGTTATCCCATCCCTTGTATCCTCCCATTCCTCCCTCCCTCCCATTTTTCCCTTATTCCCCTCCCTATGACTGTTCCTGAGGGGGATTACCTCCCCCTGTATATGCTCATAGGGTATCAAGTCTCTTGTTGGAAACCTGCTGTCCTTCCTCTGAGTGTCACCAGGTCTCCCCCTCCAGGGGACATGGTCAAATGTGAGGCACCAGAGTACGTGAGAAAGTCATATTCCACTCTCCACTCAACTGTGGAGAATGTTCTGACCATTGGCTAGATCTGGGTAGGGGTTTAAATTTTACCGCCTGTATTGTCCTTGGTTTGTGTGTGTGTGTTGTATGTTGTGTTTTTTAAAGCTTTTTTATTATAACTTATTCACATTACATTGGGATTGTAATCCCCTCACTCTTATCTTCCTGCTTCCACCATCCCCACCCATCTGGTCTATTCCCCTCCCCTATACCTCTGACTTGTGGGGTCTTCCCCCACCTTCTGACCACAGCCCATCAAGTCTCATTCAGACAGTCTGCATCCCCCTCCTCTGTGTTCCTACAGGGCCTCTCCACCAAGGTGGAGGGTGATCAAATATCCGGGCACAAGATATCTTGTCAGAATCAGTCTCCCACTTCCCCCTCTTCCCCATGTGGAGAACGCACTGTCCATTGGCTACAACAGAACAGGGGGGGTCCAGCTCCTCTGTTTACACTGTCCTTGGTTGGTGTGTCAGTCTGTGCAGGGCCCCTGGGTCCAGATCCTTCAGCCTTCATAGTCTCCTTGTAGAGCTCCTGAGAACTCGCCGACCCCCACCTCAGTCCTTCTTCCATCCACCATCTCTTTCATACAACTTGCAGTTATTCCCCAGAGTCCAGCTGCAAGTCCCAGTATCTGCCCCCATCTCGCTCTGGGTGGAGTCTCAGAGGACATCTATGTTGGTCTAACATCCACTTATAAGTAAATATATACCATGTGTGTCTTTCTGGGTCTGGGTTACCTCACTCAGGGTGACCATTCCATCCATTTGCCTGCAAATTTTAAGATTTCCTTGTTTTTGATAGCTGAATTGTATTCCATTGTGTAAATGTATTAGTTTCTTTATCCATTCTTTGGTTGAGGGACATCTAGGTTGTTTCCAGGTTCTAGCTATTATGAATGAAGCTCCTATGAACATAGTTGAGCAAATGTCCTTGTTGTGTGGTGTAGCATCTTTCGGGTATATGCCCAGGAGTGGAATAGCTGTGTCTTGAGGTAGCACTATTCCCATTTTCTGAGAAAGTGCCAGATTGATTACCAAAATTGTTGTTGGGTTTTTTTTTTTTTTTAATTCCTCCTTTTGGGGCTGGAGAGATGGCTCAGGGGTTAAGAGCGCTGACTACTCTTCCAGAAGTCCTGAGTTCAATTCCCAGCACCCACATGGTGGCTCACAACCATCTATAAAGTGATCCGATGCCCTCTTCTGGCATGCAGGTGTATATGCAGATAGAGCACTGTATAAAATAAATCATCTCTTCCTCCAATTGTTGAACATGTGCTGAACACTTGCATCTGATCTTAATGGGTCCAAATCACCTGGCTTCCCACAAAAAGGAAGTGCATTCCTGAGTAATAACAAAACAAAACAAAACATGTCAAATTATCAAATGGTTAGTAAAAGTCAAAGCCAGAATTCAAACTTAAACAATGCCCAGCCAATGGGATCAAGTCTCAGCAGTCCATGTGCTGAAATGGGTACCCTGGGGTCTAGAACACACCTGCATCCCATCCCAGCATTCCTACTCACTTGACAGAGATGTTTCTGTCCATTTTTTATGTTAATGCTCCAGCCAAATGCCTTCTGCAAAACCCTTTGAAACAGACAGCGATTTCTTCTGCCAGAGTGTTTATTAGAATCCCTCTCATGTCCTGTCTTGATGTAGCTTTATTCTGTCGGTGCTGGGTGAGCAAGCCTTTATACAAGAGGAATTGAAAATGAAATGCTATGAAATTGAGACTTGCACTGCTCTAGACCTTCAGAGCGTGGCTTTGTACTGAGATATCTACGGGGCAAACTTCTCTAGTAAGGATGTAATTAGGCTGACAGTCAATGTGAGCTCTTGAATAAAAAAAATCATGTTAAGAGCTTTTTATTCTTTAAGTTAGATGGCTCTGAAGGTTTTGTAATTTCCCGGGCTCCTATTATAAAATAAAAATGAACCTTAGTGTTTGCTGATCTAATGCTTGGTCGTTTCCAGGTATGGCCAGATTTTAACCTCCTGGTAACTTGGGCTTAAATGATGTTAATATTTACAAACAAATCCTTGCTAACCATTTTAGTAATAATATCTCTCTCTTCTACAAGCAATCACATTGTCAGTGGATCCAAGGTGAAGGCTCTGGTCCATGCTGTGTGATTGAGATCTGCTATGGTCTTAAAGACATTGCGGTCTTGCTACTTACTGGGCTGTATAAAAGTATTATAATTAAATGACATCATTATTGTCTGTGATAAGACATTAAGTATGTCACTTTTGGATACATGCTTATAGGGGGTCGTGTCATATATTTTTCATATGTATGTGAGGATATATGTCTGCTGTTCATGTATATGTGCTTCTGTGAGTGTGTACATGCTCAGGCGGATGTGGGTGCTCTATTGGTTCTGTGGTTCTATGTTCTTTTGGTTCTGTGTGTGCTTCTGTATGTGTTCTCTCATGTGGAAGCATGCACACATGTCTCTGTCTGTAGGAGTGCATGTTTGTGTGTGTGTGTGTGTGTATGTGTGTGTGTGTGTGCATATGTGTGAGTAGATGTCTAGTATCTTCCTCAATAACCTGCCATCTTACTTCTGGAGACTGGTTTCTCACTGAACCTGGAAATCGCTGATCCAGCTAGGGAGCCTGGCCAGGGATGCCCCAAGATGCTCCAGTCTCCCTATTCGCAGCACTGATAATTCGGGTGCATGCCGGGCTTTCTAAGTGTGTGCTCAGGATCCCATCTCAGGCGTCCAGGCTTCCACAACAAGCACTTTACTGACCAAGCTATCGCTCAGCCTCTTCAATATATGTCTTAAATCCAATTGGTTATTTTGATAAAGCCACTATTTTACCAATGAGTCCTCTTCTTCATGGAAGACAGAGCCTCACACGGTTTTTTTTTTTTCCATTTAATCCTCTCTATTTATCAGTCTAAATCCCTAAAGCGAGATGAGCGAGGCAACTTCTAACTCCCATGCGCTAGAGAGATAATCAGAAATCAAATGAACACTAGACCCAAGTGTCCAGGTTGTGTTCATATGGCCAGATCCCTCTTTCTGTTAACAGGATGATCACTGTCAGGCAAACCTAGGAAATGAATATGTTTTCCAGGGCAGCTTAAACTCTCTTGTGGCTGATCCCAGGCCAGGCATTTACTGTGTCTGTACCATGCATTTATTCCCTGTGAGAAATCCAGTCAGGGCCAGTGACTATTACCATGTCTGTATGCTTCAAGTCCTATGATCTTATCCCCTATAAAAGTGAGTCAGGCCTCCACTTAACATCACTTGCCACAGCAGTACAGCTGAGCTTCAGGAAAGACAGTTATTTCTAAAACCTTTTGTTAATATTATGTTATGTTATGTCACGTTATTATGATTAGTACCCCATCTAACAAACATAAGGCCACCAATGATTCACAATCCAAATTCCCCGTGTTAGCAAGGGAAACTCCATGGATGAAAATTGTGGTAAAATCTAAATAATTACAACCAAGCTAAGAAGTACGGTCACCGTAACGAATGTGTGGTTGTATACACACCCATAGATCGCTGGGTGTAATGCTCTGGTGATATGGTCCTACACAGGCTGAAAATTACAGATGAAAGTTAACAACTGGAGCCTTTCCTATTGTCATCAGAGACACTACTGATAATGAATGCATTGAGTATTATGAATAGCGCAGATATTAACGACGGGCAGAAAACTGTGATGTTATTTTCTTATGAATGTATGTTTGAAACACTCTTGAGCCTGTTTATGTTGTGCAATTGGTTAGATTTTCAAACTCTTTGTAATGATGACTGAAAGGCGTTGATTTTGTTTAAAGAACAAAAAAAGACAAGGTGTATCAGTGACAAAGAAATGATGCAGGAGCTAGAATGTGGCTCACTGGCTCAGAACGCTGGATGCTCTTGCAGAGGGCTGGGCATTGGTTGCTAGCACCCCTGTGGTCTCTTACAACTATCTATGGCTCCAGGCCAAGGAGATCTGACATCGTCTGGCTTCTGCATGCACTGAAAACAAAAATGGTGCACAAACACACATTTGAGCAAAATCTCATATACACACCAAAAAAATGAGTAAATCTTGTTTTCTTCACTGCATTTTTAATTGATTTATTCATATTGCATCTCAATTGTTATCCTATCCCTTGTATCCTCCTGTTCCTCCCTCCTACTTTCACCCAATTTCCCTGCCTGTGTCTGTGACTGATGGGGACCTCCTCCTCCCCCTGTATATGTTCATAGGGTATCAAGTCTCTTCTTGGTAGCCTGTTATCCTTCCTCTGAGTGCCATTGGGCCTCCTCATGAAGGGGGTGTGGTCAAATATGGGGCACCAGAGTTCATATGAAAGTCAGTCCCCACTCTCCACTCAACTGTGAAGAATGTCCTGTCCATTGGCTAGATCTGTGTAGGGGTTCGAAGTTTACTGCACGTATTGTGCTTGGTTGTTGCCGTAGTTTGAGCAGAACCCCTGGGCCCTGATCCACCCATCATAAAGTTCTTCTTGTAGGTTTCTAGGACCCTCTGGATCCTTCTTTTTCCCTATTCTCCCATACTTCTCTCACCTAGAGTCCCAATAGGATGTCCTCACATCTGTCTCAATTTCCTGGGAAGTGAAGACTTTCATGGGACATGCCCCTTGGGCTAGTGTCCAATTGTGAGTGTGTATATACCAGTTGAGTCTTTCTGCTTCTGGGCTAACTCATTCATTATGATCCTTTCTAGTAAATTTTTAAACAAAATTAAAAAGTAATGTAAAAATAGATGAAATAAATAGGATACAGAAGGCCTCCTGAGAATAAATTTGGGGCTACTCCATCTCAGGCCATGGTTCTGTTGGGTATTCATACGCTTTATATCTATTGATCAGAGGGAGTGTTATAATGATAACTAAAGGATACTGGGAATGGGGTATGTGGGA
The DNA here is from genome assembly GCF_903995435.1 of Acomys russatus. Taxonomy (NCBI): domain Eukaryota; kingdom Metazoa; phylum Chordata; class Mammalia; order Rodentia; family Muridae; genus Acomys; species Acomys russatus. The sequence continues at coordinate 50,325,342 of NC_067147.1, forward strand.
CACTATGCTATCATAGAAAGTCATATATTTAGAGATAGTTTTCTCACTTTTGTTGTTAAGCTGATTAAAATCTTAACAACTGGGAATGCGGCTGTGTTGAGAAACAAGTTCAGGATGTCTAAACTGTTCCAAAAAACCTCCAAAGTCACCTTGTTTCTTCCTTCCGAGTTAAATGATTATTCCATGCATTGGGTGGGAATTTTTATAATTATCCTTGACTATTCATACAGTGGTCCCCTGCAGTTATCCCAAATTGGTACAGTAAATAAAATTTCCAATTTATTGCCCTCTCGACCCTCCTTGCCAATGGGTATGTTGTAAAACGTACTGGGAAGGAGTCCAATAATTACAAGACACACATTGGAAAGGTCATTGAAGTTTAAATTCCAACTCCAGTGGAGAAATAGATAAGTTTTTTCTCAAGGCAAAATAATCTAATATATGTTTAAAAAACCATCATAGATCTAAACCCATCTGTAGATCTTCTGTCAAATTGGAAAACAGGTATGTAACGCATAATTACTTATATAAGATACAAATATATTAACTTTCTTTTAAGATTTATTTCTTTTTAATTTATTTGCTTTTATGTTCCATTGTAACGCCCTCCTTCATCTTCTCCTGGTACCAACCTCCCATCCTCTTCCCCACTTACTCCCCTCCCCTAGTCCTCAGAAAGGGGATGCTCTCCTCCCCTAACATCTGACATAAGCCTATCAAGTCTCATCTGTATTGCCTGCATCCTCTTCCTTGTGGCCTGGCAAGGCTGCTACTCCATGGGGAAGTGATTAAGCGGGCAGCAGAGGCAGTCCCTACCCCTCATTTTATGTAAGAATATAAACATTTTTGTTTAAAATTATTTTATACATTTTTTTTATTTTACTGCAAGTAAAGTTTAAATTTTGAGAACAATGCTATAAAAGTTGAATAATCTGTGTAGACCTCTTGCCTGTCTCTTCTGAGATGTGAGCTGACAACTTGAGTAGGCACCGGTTCATAGTTCACAATGCAGCTTTGTGACTGAGTGTAGAATCGGTGTGTGGAAAATCTCTCTTTTTCTAATTAATTAGTTTACTTATTCACTATACATCCTGATCATCATGCCCTCCCTCCTCTCCTTCTGGTCCAGTGGATAGAAACAGATGCCGAGACTCACAGCCAAACATTAAGTGAAGTCTAGGAAGTCTTGTGAAAAAGTTGGGGGAAGGATTCAAGGACCCAGAGGTGACAGGAGCTCCACATGAAGAGCCAACTAACCAGAGCCGGGAGGGCCTGGTGGAGACTGAAGCACCAACCAAGGACCATGCATAGACTGGACTTAGGCCCCCTATACAGATGTATCTGATGGGCAGCTCAGGCTTCATATGGGTCTCCTAGTAAGGAAAGCACAGAAGATCTCTTTGTCCATCCTTTTCCCCTTCAACATTTGAGTGAAAACTTGGTGGGTTGAGTAGACGTTCTTTATCCATCTGTTCCCCAACATTTTATTGTTTTTCACAAATTTATTATAAAAGGAATACTGTAATCTTCAGTTAATCTTATCATGTACCCAAGGCTCACAATCATCAACTAACAGTGGTATTGCTTTTTGTGTTTCTTATAAAAATATATATAGTTATGCATTCACCTTGTCCTAATGCATGTGAACACCATGATTCATGTACTATGTGAGAACTATTTTGCAATGTAGGATCAGAACATCAGCCTGGGCCCTTTGAAGACATAAACAGCATCAAAAATGTAATAGTTTGTGGCCGCAGAACAGAGGGTTCCATTTGAAAATTCATTCTGATCACTCGCTTTTGTCTTTGGCAAGTAACTTTCACTAAGAACAAGGAAATGAACAGCTCCATGGAGGGAAAGGTTGTGGCTTGTACTGCTGTGCAGCAAAAAGCCAGTGTGACTAACAGAGGATTGGTTTCAAAACCTCTGTAAACTACAGGACAGCAAAAGAGGATCAGAATGCTGTGAATAATGCCGGGAAATTAATGATTTTCTTTATAACTATATATATATATAGTTATATATATATATATGAAGTGTCACACATTCACACATGTCTTCACATATTATATTTACATATATTTACATATATATACATATTATACATATGTATACATGTATACATATGTATTGTACACATATTATATAGATATATATCCTGACCAAGTACAAACTGTGGGTTTTCTCTTATAGTTTTTCTACACTTAGAAATTGATACCCTATGAGCATATACAGGGGGAGGAAGTCCCCCTCAGGAACAGTCATAGGGGAGGAGAATAAGGGGGAAATGGGAGGGAGGGAAGAATGGGAGGATACAAGGGATGGGATAACCATTGAGATGTAACAAGAACAAATTAATAAAAAATAAAAAATAATTTTAAAAAAGGAAAAAAGAAGAAAATTTTCTTCTTCTCAGAATTAGGTAATACAGGGCATTTCTAACAAACCACAATGGCATCATTTATTTGTACATGTGGAATTAAGACACTATTTTTTCTTCTAGTTTTTATTCATTTGTTTAAATAAATACTGTTAATACTTTTTAATTATGTGGGTGTGAGGCATGTGTACATAGGAGACATCATTCCATGGCGCCCCCCGGGGGTCATTACTATACACTATATAGTCCATGTCTGCTGGGGTTCAGAATTGTTCTGTCTAGTTTCTCTTAATACTATTTGTTGAAAAGAAATGCCCCTATTTAGTACAAACTATATTTCCTTGACAGAAGAAAAAAAATTGCTTGAAAAATTTAAGGAAACTGTTGGTCTAATCAAAAAGTCTTAAATTTGCTTGATTTTTGTCTGTGGACTCTTTCCCACGGACAGAGGCTTTACAGTCTCAGAACCCAAGAAGCCTGACCTTGAGCTGGCAGAGATGGTCCATCGTCCCTCAGGGAGCTAATGTCACTGCTGTTCTTGAGACAAATATCATTAGTCAAAAATTTTGTTCATAAATATTTACATTATCAAAGAGGAGACACACTTGCCTGATACGTTTCCAAGCACTCTTTCAAGAAACACGGGTATTTATATATCTTAAAAATACATTAGATTTTCTTGAAACAGTATATTTCTTTCTTTGGAGTTAAAGTCAAGCTGTAATTTGTCCTAATGTTTTATGTCACCATGACCCTAAAGGAACTAATTAAATCTGTTTAGCTGTGATTTTTTTTTTCTCTGTTAATGTAGTAAGTGGCTCTGTATTCTGAGTTTGAAGAAGTGAGCCTGGAAATAGAATGACAATGAAATAAAACACGTCACACACATTAATAACAATACAAATTTATATCTGAGTAAATGTATGCTTTGCAACATCTAATGTTTTGTGCAAATCACTGGTTGCTGAAATTCAATTTAGATTTCTTAAGAGTTTAAATTGAGCATTTATAGCACACCAACTGCTCCTGCCTCCAGGCTCGTGGATCATTGTAGTAGAGGAGGCAGAAAGATTGTAAGAGTCCGAGGTAATGGAAGTCTGCTCTGAAAGACTGTTTGCAGGGCACAGCAGGCCTGGTGCACGCTTAAAATCAAGAGTGCATAGCACTGTGACTGTGCACATAAGATCTGACAAAGTCCTAGCATGGGTGCTGGGGAAGAGAGCAAAGTAGTGTCTCACTGGTAGCTTCTAGAAGGAGAGTCAGTTCTCCTTAGAGATGCAGCTGACAGAATGCATACAACAAAACAAGGCTCAGTCTTTTGTAGGTTACAAAGCTCTGTGTGTGTGTGTGTGTGTGTGTGTGTGTGTGTGTGTGTGTGTGTGTGTGTGTGTACTTTAGACAGAATCTGATGTGGTTAACTACAATCTATGATCTTACATTCAAGAAAAAATTAAAAGAATATTCAAGAATTTCTATGACCATTATGTTGTAGGAAACATAGATTTAGATGTAATGTTTAAGATTTTATTTTTGCTGTGTTAATCACTTATCCGTTATTTGTAAGTCATCTTACTGATTTTCATTTGTTCTATGGTCATTGACTTAGTGCTTCCTCCTCGGCCTTGGATACGAGTTACCTAAACGTTAGGTCAAACATTTAGCGTTGTGGACAATGAGATTGCATTCCAATTAATGTTTTGGGTTCTAAAAAGACTCTCTTCGGTGAGAGTAGCTTATGTTTTTCCATCACAAACAACCTGGTGAGGCTGTCATGTAAGTTTGAAAATACCAACCTCCATGCTCGTGCAAGTACGAAACTTTCTTCCTGACATCTCAGAATGCACTCACATCAAGTGTCCTATGACGCCTAAAAAGGAATTTCTAGTCTCCAGAGAAGAAAGATAAGATTTCTGTGAGTCACAAATTCCTGAAATTATGATAGAATATTAATGTCCTAGCCTCTACATAAAGCTGAGGAAAAATGCAGATTTCAAGTAGATTCTTATAACGGGAGAAGGAAGACATTTTGGGTTTTAGTTTTTAATGGGAAGTATGGGAAGTATTAAATGATTAAATATTATCATAGCTATTTTAAGTCTCTTTCTTTGCCATCTCAGTGAATATTTGTCCCTCCAAACATTTGCAGCATTGTGTGTCTCCCAGGCTCTGATGTCCATACTATTCTGGCCTTTATTCCTAAAGCATTGACTAGGCACCCTATGTTTTCGGGTAGGCTGATTTTCATAAGTTCCTGATGTCTTTCTTCCTTGGCTCTGAGTTGTTAAAAAAAAACCAATGATGCTCATGGAAGACAGCGTATAAAATGCCAAAATCGTATTTGACTTTAAGATGAAATCTAATAGTCTATCCAGACTGAAATCTTAAGGTGCAGAATTAATGCACTGCTCTAATATTTTAGGAAGAATGAATTCAATTCCTGCGTTCTGACATATCTGTGATAGTTTGGCACTGGGATCATCAGAATAATGTTTTACAATGCCATTTATTCAAACTTATGTTCATTTCATGATATGCGAACTAATGGTTTTTATATATTGGTAGATGATAGGTTTTTAAATGTTTCAATGACACCGAGACTATTCCAGTTTGTCCAAGTTTAAATAAAAGGAAGCCTGACATTTGGCAAAATTTTCCCATTGAATATTTTGCTCCCGTCATGTAATTTGCTAAACCATGTCTAATTGATCTTAAATATTCCACTGACGCCTGGGAGTTAGGAAAAATAAAGGGGAAAGAAAAGAATAAGACAAGCTGTCATGTTTTTCTAACAAGGGCACTACTAACTGGAGGTGAATGTGTAATGCTGAGAGAGCCATTTCTCTTGCTTTCAACCTCATTACTCGAAATTAATAATGTATCGCAATGGGATCCGCGTTGCCCCAATCATGCGGGGTGTGTGTTGGGGCACTGTGGCAAAGCGCTATCTGGAAGGTGATGAGGCCGTGTGACAAAACTGTGGAGAGCGATGACTTTATGCCCCACTTCCTCACATTATATCCACTTCTGTAACTTTTTCAATTAAATTTCAACAAAAATGTCAATTTGGAAGTGGTTTCCATTCTCTCATCATCTGCCTCTTGTGAAGAGATGCAATTGTGTGCTGGGAAGCTACTTACAAAATATTGCTGAGCCTGCAGCTCCAATGCACTCATGAGTCTGGATTTTTTTTTTTAAGCTGTAGCTCACTTGATGTAAACATTTTTTTTTTTTTTGCTTTTTTCATAATGTTATTTTTTTTCTTTATGTGCTTGCCAGAAGTACAGTTGACGTTCTTAGCCCCGATGTCAGTTCTTAGTAGAACATAATAAAGTTTATATTTATGTTACCTGGAGTCTTAGAGGTCATTTAAGATTTCTCACATTCTCTCTCTGTTAAACACTACTCTGCAGAGTCAGATCCTCATATGGGGCTTGTGAAATTTCTCTTGCTTTCAATTTGGAGTTTCTTTTGTGGCTTTACTGGAGAGTTCCTCTAAATAACAGGTGTCTATTTCCAAGGAAAACTGCCTGTTATGTTGTCAGAGCCTCAAGGCATAAACATGATCAATTATCTAAATCGAGAACAATAAAAACTCCTCTTCTTAATTTGAATTAGTCATAATGAGTAATATCCCCCCTCGATGCCAATTAAATGATGTGTGGTAGGATTTGGAGAATAGGTTTCACAAAAATATTCATCAAATGTTAAAAAGAGAAATACTTCAACTTATGACTTTACATTCCAATAAGCCCACTGTTTAGTTGAAAGCATCTTAAGTTTAAAGTGCATTTAATATGCCTACCCAATGGAACAGCTGAGCCAGACCTTCTTAAAGATACCCAGCACATTTGCATAGCCTACAGCTAGCCAAGTAATCTGACATAAAACATATTTTATAGTGATGAGTATTCCATGTGATAATGCTTTCTGTACTGGATGTGTCAAAGAAATGACTCTATGTGCTTTTACTATAAAAATGCAGGGTGTGAGTGACAAAAGAGCAACCCCCCCTCCCAGTTACGATTTCTCACTTTTCTTTCATAGGGCTACAGTTCTGTTCCAAGCACTCATGTTGTGCAGATCCTGTAACTCCAGATTGGGGGATCTACACATTTACTAGGGTGCACAACCCACCTTCCCCACCAACAGACATAATTAAAAGTAGAATAAATCATTTTAAAATGTGGACAGTAAGGCATATTGGGTACTTTACATATGGAGAGTGTACAAAAAGCACAAGGCAGGATGTCCAAAAAATGTGGCTGAAGTTATTGGTAAGCAGAGTTATATGATATCAGGCACATATCACTGTCTTGGGATAGGTAAAACTCAAGTGTCAAGTCAGAATTTCAACCAAATACATATTATGATAAGTCAGAGGTTGAGATAGTACATTTGCCTAATACTGCATTTCCCCTGCAAGATGTTGAAAGCACCTCTGATATGAACAGCAATCAGAGAGAAGATCAGGAGCTGAATGCTCAGGCTAGAAACATGGCCAGGATAGAACCTTCAGAATCCCATATCTAATGCCCTGTGTCCTGAAATTAGGCCCACGACCAACAGCATCCACTGCACCTAATGGCAGTGGCACTAGCTAGTGAATGCGTACCCAAATACACAAGGCTATAGTCAACATTTTCTCTTTATACTGTGACATGTATTTGAAATACACATTCTAAATTTTCATATGGAAAAGCAAACAACAGTACATTAAGTGGCTAGTGCTTTGCAGTCTCTCCAGAAACCTTGAGCATTTTGATGTTAAGGGTGGCATGCAGCATGTACCATGTTCCCAAGGGGCATCGCAGTGTCCAGTTCCTTGTATCCTGACTACACTGAGTACTTTTTGTCATAAAGCTGGGTCTCAAGGATATTTGATTAATTATGAGCTAGAGAAAATATTTGAAAATATTTTGTGGTTGGATCTAACACACACACACACAAGAATAGTGAGGCAAACTCAGCACGCTGCTAACTTGTAAATGATATAAGGCTGCCATCATTACATTTGGTGCAGATCTTACGAAATTTGAGGCTTTTAAAAATAGCACACCAAACTTGAAAGAAAGAGAGACAGGTCATTGAATGAATTGACATTTGGTGGGTAGATCGCCTAGATGGTGGCAGGGGTTTGAGGTAATTTATTGGGCTAAAATGAATTGATTGATTTTTGTAAGATACCAGAAAACCATTTTAATAATGGTTTAGAAGAACCTGGGTGTCATGACACATCAGACGTCTTACTTAATGCTCAGGGTTACTGGATAGTGCTCAGTGGTGGAGGAGGAGAGGGAAGAGGGGGAGGAGAGGGAGAAGGGAGGAAGAGAATGGTAGGAGGGAGAGGAGGGAGAAAGAGAAAAGAAATTGAAAGATGCATTTATTTCTATAACATTCCAATATAGATAGAAAAGAAAGCTGAGGTTAAGCATGAATCAGTCAATATAAAATGTCTGAAAGGAGGAAGGCAGGGCTGTCTCTTCATCAAGTCAGCAGACGACATATCTTCCCATAGCCGATCGGGCCAAGAGGAGATGCCAGATGCTGTTTCCGCTGTCACGTGGTGTGGGAGGAGGACTTCAGTGTTCTCCCCCATCCCTGCCAAGACTCTGAAACTCCATAGTCTCCTCAGGAGGCTTTTAACCACATTGCTGGTGGAGCAGAGGGTCCTCACTGCAGAGCCTCCATTCTGAGTCTGCCTCGCCCCATGTCTAGTCTCCGAGGCAGTTGATCCTTCTTACCTTCCGTTCTTCCACACATCTTTTCTCTATACATTTCTAACTTCCTTTTAGAATTCTCTTTCGCACTTCACGTTTCCCCCCATTAGCAGAACACCTGGCTGTGAGGAACCAACTGGATACTTTTTGACTTGGTTTCAGAGAACAGATCCCTTTCTTTTCGCTGTTTCTGTGCAGACAGAGAAAACCCTTAGGGGGATTAAGTGAGAGAGGAGAGAAATGAATTTGCCGTCAACATATAGAGGAACAATTCCTTATAGAATACAGCCTCTCATTTTCAAAAAAGCAAAAATCAAATGAAACACACAGAGACTGCAAGATGCACACCCTGTGGAAAATTTAAAATTCCACTTAATGAAGAAAGAGTATAAAACTGAGAAGAAAGTTGAGGAAAGTATATTAATATTCATAGAATATTGTACTTAGAATAGCACCTAACCTACAAATACATTCTAAGGTTGGTAAGTCAAGGCAACAGACAGTGTTATTTTAGATAACCACCCAAGAACTGATGAGCAACGCCATTAGTTCTCAAGAGAAGCAGAAAGTCAAGACCTGACCATAAGCACAAAGTAATAAACAAATATATAATATAATATAATATAATATAATATAATATAATATAATATAATATAATATAATAAATTTTAGTTTTCCCATACAAGCCAACATAAGTTTACAGCTGCAGCACAGTCATGCACACCTGAGATTGGTACAGCTGCCTAACAGAGATGACCTCTGATTGACCCTGTCTTGGCTGGCAATTCCTGTCCTCATGTAAAGATGGTTTATGCCTGAAATCAACCAAAGGCCTGCCTTTCAGTGACTTCCAATTTATCAATGGTCTCTTTGACTTATTTGGGTCAAAACAACTACCATTATCCCTTGTGTGTGGCGATTAATGCTGTAACTTGACTGCAGTCTCGGTGCATAAACAGAGTCTTCAACTTTTATATGAGCTCTAGCCCTTGTGCGTCCCTTCAAGTGGAAAATGATGTCTATTTGTTAAAAGGTATGGATCCCCATGGGAGAAGAGGTCGGAGGAGCTGGGGGGAAGTAAGAGAAGGGGAATTTGTAATCAGAATATACTGCTTGAAAAAAAATGTTTTCAGTAAAAAAAAAAAAAAAATTAAAAATTCTTCGTGTGAAACTTCACAGGGTTGGATTTAGCCATCTCATTACGGTCCTGTTCTCCACTTCCCAAACAAAACAAAGCAAAACAAGGAAAACCAATTAAGGAACTTTTATCTTCCTGTCCTTTGTTTGTCTATATTTCAATGTGTTTTCAGACTTCCTTGGAACTTGCTGTGCAGCCCAGGCTGCTCTCATCCTTGTCTTGCCGTGTTCTTGCCTCTTACTTGCTGCCACGGATGACATTAATGCTCTTCCTCAAGCATCGTGTAAGCTGTTGTGCACCTGCCCTGTAATCCAGATTTTAAACGTAAAGAGTGTGAGAGAGGTGCTAAAAAATAGAGACACAACATGGGGCGTGAGTGTGGGCTACTCCAGGGAAATGATATTCACCAGTCTCAGAAAGTGATATGCCCAAGGTATGTGGGGGCACATCTCAGAGAGATCTGCCATCTTCTTGTGCCTTATGTATAAATTAGAAACAAAACTCACAGTGATTGTGTAAAAACACGGCCCTCTTTCTAGGTGGTTACAAATGGGACATTAAAAAGGGGAAAGAAAAAAATCTAAACAAAATAATGAAAAATATAAAGATTTCTTTTTAAAGAATACAGAATTAAAACATAACTATAAACCTCAGTGACATCCATTTTAAGGTTCTACTATATGAATGAATTATTTTAATTTTGAAGGGAAAACATCATTCTTAGAAGTTACGTTTGTACAGACACACATGAATACGGAGAAAGCATCATTTTCAGGGATGCACAACATGACCAGGACCCTTTCCTCTCAGGGGAGGGGAAAGTACAACAGACTGATGATTCCACTGAACAGTCTGAATTTATTCCCTCTTGTCTTGACTGTATTAAGCCTTTTTTCATCCGTGTCTGTGCAACCTACTGTTAGTTAGACACTTAGAAATAAATGAAAGACCCTCGGGGTCGCAAATCTAACTGAGCCACCAAGAAAGCATGCCTGTAATTACGCCCATTGCAAAAGTGCCCATCTGTTTTCCTTGTATTTTGGTCACAACAACATGGCTGTTTCTTAAAATTTGTACTTGTATACTAAGCATCTATTGCTGCTTTTTAAAACTTAACATAAACTAGTGGTTTTTGAAGAATGCAAATGAATGGCCCTGCAGTATGCTAAAACAGCCAGCCAGCATAGTTTCACTGAACAAAAGAATTCAGGTATAGTCAGGCAGCACAGCACTACTGTCCTCAATCTTGTTCATTCCACTGTCTATAAAACCCAGGTCTATAGGCTACAATAATATGTGTGACCTCTGCCTGCTTGCTGCCTGTATATGTGGGTCATTTCCTTTCAGGACTTCCATGTGAGCCTTGCACATAGCATCCTGCGGCTGGAGACAGAAAAGTCATCTCTGAGTTATTTCCTTACCCCACTTCTGTAAAAAGCTCATGTGAATGTGACCTGTCTAGATAATCTACATTTCAAAACTCTTAACTCAATCCCAGTTATGAAAGTGATTTGTTTTTTTTTTTAATCCTTGTGATATATGGCAGTCACATTTTGGGGGTGAGGGCTGGACACTTTAAGGGCTGATACTGTGCCCATCATGGGTTATAGTCCTTATTCTGTGCAACACCAAGAAGACGCTCACAGAGTTTTGTGGCTGAAGGCCAATGCTGAGATCTGGACAGGACCCTGAGTTTTCACCCTTGAAGATTTTTTTCTTTGAATCTAAATACTTGGAGACTCTTTTCTCTTTATAACATTTCTTTATATTTTACTTTATGTGTATGAGTGTTTGCCTATGCATTTCTCTGGGCACCACATGCATTAACCAGTGCCCACACACACAGAGTTCAAGGGCATCTGATCCTGTAGAACTTGAGTTATATACAGGTGTGAGCCTCTGTGTGGGAGCAGGGAACCAAATCCAGGCAAGAGCCGACAGTGCTCTTAACTGTTGAGCACTCCAGCCCCAAGAATGCTTTCTTTCTTCTTGAAATTCCATAAATTTAGGACAACAGCATACAGAAACACTTGACATGAAAATTTACTTCTCCACCTGCTAATATTCTAAGTTTTAAATATTTCACAACAAATACCTGGCAGTTCATTAAAAGACCTTAATCTCTATTTACATGGTCTCATAATATTTGAACTTTCTACTTTCTTAACAGCATTATCTAGGTTGTGTTATTTGTCACTAAATATATATTTCAGTTTTAGTTTACTTTTGCTGCTGGCAACACAACACAAGGCTTCACCTATTTAAGTTAAGTTTACATTTGCCATAAAATTCCTTCTTTAAATGCAAAAAAATATTATTTCCTGTGTTTATTCTACTTGAAATTTAGTTGTTATTTCTTTTCTCATGGCACATATGTCAATCTGCTGCATTTCCCTATAATTCTAATTTTTATGCACTCGAATTGCTAATGTTTTCTGATCTATTAGTTGATTAAATGTTGATTAAGTTCTATACTGATTAAGCGAACTTGAGGGAAGTTTTAGTTGTTTTATTTTAGCTATGTCTTTTTCCAGAATTAAGTGAGTTTATCTTTCTTGTAATATATTCACACATAGGATTTTGTTGCATTAATCTGGGTACTTAACATATTTGCACAATATCTTTCTTATAGTTTATGCTAAAATTGGAAGATGCTATTTAGAGCTATTTATTGTAAAATGATGTGAGAGGATGTCCAGGTAGTCTTCCTACCATGTTGGATACTAATGATCTGATGGGGGACTTTGAGATTTGCCACTTTCATCTATAGGTAACACTGAGCTGATTGTAGAAGTCATGGTATCCTCTGCTTTTAACTCCTAATTCAGTTCAAGGTCATTTTGTTCTAATCAGAAACTCTATTTGATTTTTCTAAATCATGGCTGTCACTCTAACATTATTGTAGAAACCATCCCCTCAATAGAAGACATGCTTTCCCTTCCTTCTGAGTTCTTGAAGCTAAAAATGTAGACTAGATTTTTTTTTCCATAGGACTTATGTTAATATTCAGGAACATTTGCTGTAAGTGAATCTCTTGGGGTTTGTCTTCATCACAGCTTCTGTGCTGTTAGTAGAAAGTTAGCAACAATAATAGAAGCAGAGATGTCCTCTGAATTGTCTCCCATGACTCAACACTGAGAGAGTAAAACATAGAGGGTGGAGACGTGGCTTAGCAAATAAAAGTGCTTACAGAGAACCAGAGTATGATTCCTGGAAACACACGGTTTCTCACAATGTCCTGTAGCCCCTTTAAGTACTGTGAAAGAATAGCATCATAGGAAAGTTAAATATGGCCAGAGGAGATGAAAAAGGAAGGGAGGGAGATGAGAGAGAGAGAGAGAGAGAGAGAGAGAGAGAGAGAGAGAGAGAGAGAGAGAGAGAGAAAGTACATTAGACAGGGAGAGAACAAGGAACTATGAAAGGCCTGGGCTTGTGAATTAGAAGAATTTAAAGATGAGCACATTTACCATTATGATTTATAACATCACATAATAAGTTCTAGAGTGAAAATAGAGACAGCAATAACAAGTCTATGTAACAGTTAAGGTAGGTAAGAAAATCTGGAGCTTTCCATCTCAGATCAGAGGGCTTTGATGTTTATGGGCTCTGCTATTAGATCAGCTTGGAACACGAGGATGGTATTGACTCGTCAAGGCTTGTACTTTCAAGAATGGAAGATGTTTGTAACCCCCAGGTGTGTGTATGTACTACCTAGTATGGGGCAACTACTCTAGATCATTCCCTCACAGTTATCTGACAGAGCATAATCCATAGTAACCCATGGTTACCATTGCTTTTCTGTTGCTGTGATGAAATAGCCTGACAAAGAGCCTCATCCCTAGTAACCAATGTTTATGGTCCTGGAAGGTACACTGTAATTGCAAGGAGATAATAGCAATTATTAGCATCTCCCAGGTACCAACCTTGTGACATACAACAGTAACCTGCCTGCAAGATCCACTGGTCCAGTAGTGGCACAAATGTTGTGGTGGTAACTAATCACTTTTCGATTGGGTATTAGGCCCACTCCATGAGCTGGAGCACAAAACTGACAGTGCTAAAGTAACTAAGAACCAGAGACTGGTAGGACCAGGAAAAAAATCTACTAGCATTATTATTCTGCTAAATGAAAATAGCAATAAAATGAATAAGAAATAATTAGTGAAATTGTGACAAAGCACAAAGTATTTTGTAACCTAAGAATTCCCTTTATCATTAAGCTTCCTATCCTTAATTTCACATTAATAGTTTCAAACACCCACATCTAAGAGGATTTTATATGGCCTTCAATAACATTCAACGGTTGACCTACTATGAAGCAAAAAGATCAGGTTCTTTGCTGTATTTTTCTTCTTTTTTCTTAGAAGGAACAATAATTTCTACCTTCAATTTTTTCCCTCTCAACTCTGTGGGGAAGCACATTATGTTTTCTGGTTCTGTGAAGGGGAGAAATTTTTAACTGATTATTTCTCCTCAGGGGTGACAGGCAAATTTTCAATTCTCCATGTTTCTGACAATCAGACACCTGGTCCACAACTTACAGAATTATGTCAGTGCATATTTATGTTCTGAAAACAACTAGAATCCAAACTTGCCCTCACTTTTAGAGCCTCTACATACTGAGATAAACACATGTAATTAATCATCCATCAATTCTTATCGTACAGTGTGAATTTTATAGACTCCACCTGAAATGGTAGATAATAATGTTTCATTTAATGTCATTAATAATCTTTTGTTGGGTTTTGAGCTTATCCTTTCTAGTTACATATACAAGATATTACTTGGAAAATATGAGAAGCATTAAAGCTATGAATTGTTTAAGACCTCTCGCTTGTACAAACTTTTTTATAGGAGGAGTCCAAGCATGACAGGGATATTCTAGTTTTTTCATAATAATAATATATGAGGAACCTACTAGACAGGTCAACAGGCTTACTCTTATGCCTAATGACTTGAATTTGATCCCCAGAGCCCACATGGAGGATGGAAAGAACAAACTCCCCAGACTTCCCTATGATCTGTAACATGCCAAAACATAACAAAGACATTAAAGAACATGCCAGAAGGAACAGTAAAGTTTTCATGGCTTGCAGAGGAAATCTTTGCGGAGAGGCAAACATGAGCTGAGGCTTGCACCAATAGGAACTCACACGATTGAAATGAGAGAAAAGAATAATCTAGAAGATGGGTCAGATGAGGAAAGAGAGATGTCTAACTTCTGGCAGGCTTCTCCTGAAGCAGCAGAGGTGAGGTAATCGACGGGAAAAGCCGTGTGATGGGCACTGTGATTATATGATGCTCATTATGGGCAGGCAGATGTTATGAGCAGTTAATTCAACCAGTGTTTTCATTAGCAATTAGCAATTCCCATTTTATTTGAAATTAGATTTCAAAAGATGCATTTATAGACGGCAGGTCTTGACTATTGCGCTAAGATTATCCATGTGAGAGATTACACCTCAAGAAAGACATGGTTTTGTCTTTCTGTCCATAAGTATATCTAAAGCTGTTTTCTTTTTTTTTAATGCTCTTGCCACTGTTTTGGGGATAAAAATCTATGGACTCCTTTAGTTACCTTAGCTGAACATTCTTAAGCCTCTCAACACTTAAAACAGAAACAACCAGCCGGGCGTGGTGGTGCACGCCTTTAATCCCAGCACTCAGGAGGCAGAGGCAGAAGGCTCGCTGTGAGTTCGAGGCCAGCCTGGTCTACAAAGCAAGTCAAGGACAGCCAAGGCTACATAGAGAAACCCTGTCTCGAAAAACCAAAAAAAAAAAAAAAAAAAAAAAAAAAAAAAAACCAAACAAACCAAAAACAACCGTCCTCCACCCTGTGTGCAGTGCCTACGTGGATTTGTACATAAACGGTACACTTGTGTAAACTGATGAATGTTCCCATGACCAAGAGATTATAGGCCGAAGATGACCATGTGTGGAGACGACCTAAGAAGACTGATATGTTCTTCAGTTTCTTAACTCCACCCAGCAATTTTTGAAACTGACAGGTTCAACCCTGGGTCACCCAGCACAAACCGTCTTCTATTTCCTGTGGGAGTGGTCAGCTCTGTTTTTGTGGAAACACTTTTCCATTCAACAAAGGTAAATCGTGAGGGAATAAGAGAGATGCTTTTTGATGCATTTCTCTTGTCTGGTAGGCCATAGGTTAAGCCTTGTTCTCAGGGGAGTGATTTAGAAAGACAGTCTGTCTCTTTCTCTGCACACCACCTGGTCTGTATTTGACACACAGTTCTGCAAATTAATTTCTGGCTTCTGGTTGAGACTTTTGATGCAGTTGTGGAACAATCTAGCACGACCTATCTTAAAGTATTTCTAAATTCTCTTTGTGAAATCACTTTCCTTGTGCATTGAACTAATTTTGTCTGTGATTTTTAAAAGGTTTTCTCTTTTCGTTATCTCCCTCTTACTCATTTCCTTTCTTTGGTTTTTGCCTCCCCTACTTTGACCTCCTCATCTCTGTCCAACCCATTTTATTATTATTTTTAGACAGGGTCTCTCCAGGTAAGTCCAGCTAGCTGCAAACATATGTAATCCTCTTACCGTCTCTCTTAGATTATGGGCAGGTATCAGGACTCCAATTTTGTGATACCCTTTGTTCAGACAAGAGAACTGTAGAAAATAGCCTGTAAACTAGAATGCATGCGTGTGTGTGTGTGTGTGTGTGTGTGTGTGTGTGTGTGTGTGTGTGTGTGTGTTATTCCATTGTATTTCTGATATTTAATCATTATGCTACGAAGCAGGTCATGATAAATGTTCACATTCAGAATTCAGTGTGTAAATAAAATACTAGCACAGAGAAAGGAGGGGCATGAGAGTCAGGCTCCAGTTGAATCTGTCTTTAAGCATCAAACTACAGATGCCAAGTACCTACAGTTCTGAAAACACCTTTAGCTTACTGAAGATACAGGGTTGGTTTTTTTGGTTTTTTGGTTTTTGGTTTTTGGTTTTTTGTTTTGTTTTGTTTTGTTTTGTTTTTCAAGCTAAAATTCATTGTGAAATCTTAGGCTGTTTTACATGGTTTAAAAATTCTGAAGTTCTCTTACAGGGACATGAGGACTTGCTGTTCCCTGACACCGTTGGCTGTATGATCTGATCAGTTGTTTGAACCACACACGATTTCCATGCCCTAATATGTTTCACTTTATAACGTATCCTCTTATTTCAACATTTTTTAAAAAGTAACTTTGATTATCCCTTCCAATATCCCCTGCTATGGCAGGCTTTCTTTTTCATCCTGAGGCCCATTCCATCGGATGATGCTGCTTTGTTCCTCTGAAAGAATTTTTAGTGCTACTTATGAATTATGGGCTTATTTCAAATGTTGTGTGTATTATACTATTACAGTATTCAAAGATCACATGATGCAGGGCATGCACGATGGTCCAGCAGATAGAGGCACTCATGCCCAGGCCTGGGGCGGGGGCAGTCACAGTTTGATCCTACAATTTCACTACATGAAATAGTTCTCCAGCTAATACAGTTGCTTATTTTAAATTACAAATGTAAAGGCTGGAATGTGTTTCTTGAGTGATCTAACTTTTCCTAAAAGATTAAAATGTTGAACTGAAATGAAGCTGTTTTTCTCTCTTTTCTAGCTCTTTATTTTTTTGAGTGCAGAGTCACGTCAGCTCCCCTGGAGTCAATTACTAGCCCTGTATTTATTCAATTATCCCTGCTGGCTTATTTTAAACTATGACAAGCTTTGGACTCTAGGTGTGCTTCACAAGGCAGCCCTTAACTTGGCTACCTCTAGTGTACATGATGGCTGTCACCCCTGGAGGCTGCTGCAGGCCAGTGTGTGCTAATCTGTGGCGTTCCTTTATATTGCTTTAAATAGGAGGAGTAGCTCCTGTCTGCTTCCAGGTTGCACCAGCTGCCCGTACATGGCCAGATTTGTAGAAGACTATACCTGTGACTCTATTATGGAATTGTATATAGCCCAAAATTATAACTTTAACCCCACAACATTTTCAACTGCCTTCTCTCTTTTGTAAGGAATAATTAAACAAATGAATTAGACTTCTGGGGTGTTTTTTGAATACATTGGGGTTTTTTTTGAAACTATAATAAATAGTTTATTATATTTAAATAATATATTATATTTGAAACTATTTATTGTAGTTTCAAAAATCATGATGTAATTACAACATTTCTCCCTTTGCTTTCTCCAAACCCTCCCATATACTCCTCCTCCATTTCCTTCAAAGTGATGGCCTCTTTTCCCTCAGTTGTTATTTTATCATATATGTAAATCCATATATGTTCCTAAGTAGAGCCTGATCATCCTGCAAAATGTTACTCATATGTATGCTTTCAAGGCTGACCTTTTGACACTAGACTTACGTGGCCTCTGATCCAGCACCAAGTGCCTCACTGTGACTGTGTGATACTGTGACACACACCTTGGCTTTTCTTTCTTTCATTTTTCTTTCTTTTTCCTTCTTCTTTTTCTTTTTCCTAAGTAATGATCTTGTCACATTCTCAAGGAAATAAAATAAGAAAAATGTAGATAAGTTAGGATTCTGGCTTGGTTAGTTGTGTTTCATGTATTTTTCTTTTTTATACAAAATTAAATGTAGCTGTTTGCATATATATGGGGGTAATTATTCTTCCACTTGTTCAAGTTCTTCCTAGAGTATCACTACATGCTCTGGTGGTGTTTTGGTGCATAGAAATGCTTCTCTCTCCTATCCAAGGTTATTTTCTCTTAGTTTTAAAGACACCCATTAGCTCCATGATACCTCATTTGGAGTCATTTGCCTTTCGTATGCTCTCTAAATTTCCTTCCATTTTTTAGGGAATTAATCAAACAAAATATACCAATTCTGAACTCCCTTAGAATTTGGTCCAAGCTAGTTGCACTATTTTTAGTGATATTATCTTTAGCAATTTACTTAACCAGTTCAAATTGCTTTTGTCCTGTACAAAATGAGGAAAGGAGACATGAAGCTTTATCAGGTTAGGAGGGACTCCTGAGGGAGCAGACAGAATCTTTAACTGAAAACACATTTCCAAAGTAGAGATCAGCAGAGGGTCTCAACTCTTTTTTGAAAGTATAATGCTGTAGGTTGCAGCTATAATGAGGTCAAATGATGAAGTCATATTTACAATCAGATGAATATCTTATTTTAATCCCTTATAATTCCTTTGAACACAGAAAAAATAGGTTGTTAACCAAATAATTAGATTAAAAAAAAAATAGGTTGTTAACCAAATAATTAGATAAAAAAAATATTTGTTAACCAAATAATTAGATAAAAATTATACATAATATATACATACATATACACCATACATGCACACACACACACACAATTATGTATAACCCACTGGCATACTGTATAGGATAAAAGTGAAAATCGGATAAGCATTATTACATAACATTGCTGTCACAGAAAGAGAACCAGCCGCCTCCATAATTTTCTAATTCGTACAATGTTCTAAAAGTTAATCTGGTTCATTATAATGTCAATGCTACTGAAAACTTGAAGTAGTCTATATTTTTCTATGCCATAGTGTAAAAATTTACAAGCCTGAAATTCCAAGATGCCTCCAATTTGATGATCTAAGTCAACAACAAATATTTCAGTTACTTTTCTTATGGGTGTAGCAAAATATTTGATAGATGCAACTTACAGAAGGAAGCTATTATTTGGCTCACTGTTTGAGAGTACACACTCCACCCTGATGGGAAAGGAAGTGTGACAGAGAAGAGATTCCCTGGGGTCCACAGACAGATGCTATGGTTCAGAGTAGACAAGGCTGCATCAAACTGGCAGCCAAATATAGTGATGTGTAAAACATCTACATGTTGTCTGTATTAAAGACATAGAGTGATCATGAAGAGAAACTGAGGCCTGGCACCATGGGAAGGAATGTAGTTCATGAAGAGATGTCAGGAGACCATTGGTGAAGGTACAGCTTCAGTTACAGGAAAGGTCCTAGGACTGAAGGGACCATGCAGAGAAGCTGAGAGTTGCACCATGCGAAGGGGTCATATTCCATAAATAGAGTCCAGATGAGGCTCTTGGTGCAATCTCATAGTCAGCAGTGGAAACCTGGATCCAGAAGGTGCCAGTTCTGTGAATGACCACCAAGGCAGTGCTCAGTGTGGAGTGCAGCCCGCCTGAGTCTACCATATGAGCTGTGTGTGTTCCACGGGTCAGGTCCAGAGAAGAGGGGCTGCCCAAGCCCATTTGTGGCCAGGGGATCATTAGTGAGTCACAGACATTGCATACTGAAATACTTACGCTGGTGGGTTTTGGTTTTACTTTGATTTTATTATCCCTGGCTCTTCCTTCCTGGAATAAGAAATGTGCGATTTTTTTTTTCGAATTTACCATAGCCCATAGTTAAGAGACTAGAATTTTTAAAGAAAAGGTGAAACTTTAGGTAATGAAAATTGTAAAGATCACAGGACTTTTAAAATGGCTTGTGCTTTGTACTGTAATATTAATAGTAACATGGACTACTGAGGATAAAACATAAAGAAAAGATTATAGCTGAATAGTTATAAAAAGTAGGAGAATGGAATGCTTGATCCCAAATATATTCATTAATGCTGATAACTTCAAGGTTTCTAGGTACTGGGATATTTTGAATAAACCCCCTTTACTTGTGGAACATTTTCCTAAGTTGTATTGAGATTATCCTGATGGGTTTTTGTGCAGCTGTTACTCTGTTGAGAATATTATGTGTTCCCATTTCTTGACTAGACTCGACCTTGCAGTATTGGTTAATTAGTGGAATATTTCAGCATCTAGGTCCCCCCTCAATAGTTCTGCTTTGAAATATTTCATTAAATTATATTGAGCCTAGTGTCTGCCTTGAAGACAGTAATATTTTGATTTTTTTTTGGAAGTAGGTTCCCAGCCAAACTCTATGGACAACATTTTCCTACATAGGTAGCAGACAGATGGTTTCTCCACTTTGCAGAGAGTTCAAAAATCCATAGTAATGAAAGGTTCCTAGAAGAAGGTACTAATGGGCTAATTTATCCAGTCTTTGTGTGAATCTCTTCAGAAAACACAATACAGACTTACATTATTATACCGAAGTCTAGGTAAAACATAAACGTTTATATGCTTTTGGGTGATTGTTGAGTCCAAGTTTGTAAAGGAATCCCTGCTTTTTTCCTCTTCTACTTTGTCATCTAATGTGTGCATCATGGTCATTTTCCTCGTACCAGCTATTCCACTGATGTCACATTAAATACATGTTATCACACAGCTAAGTACATTTTAAATTTATCAGACCGGATTAATTTAGAGAAATGAGATGTGTTTTGTTTTCAAGCCAGTTTTCCAGAAACCAATAACAAACCGAGGTTTCCAAGTCAGAGGCAAAGGTCTGGGTATTACTGAGGACAACAGCAGGGGCAGCATCAATGCTTTCATGTTGACTCCAATTTACAGTTTTCAAAGGGTGACAGGAAAAGGGCTGGAGGATACACATGTAATGAACTCTGATAATAGAAAAGTGGTGACTCTTAGATCCCAAGAGAATTATTTATTACTTTGACATATGATCTCATACTTTGTAGCCCAAGATGGCACAGAAATTGTTAAATAATCTAGGCTGACCTCAAGCTCACGATGTTCCTATTCACCCTCTCTAGTGCTGGGATAGCTATATCCTTTATAGAGCCCAGGCTGTAGCCTGGATATGTGACAATCCTGTCATTTGTTCTTGAGGGTAGGTAGCAATACTGCTGTGGGTATTCATGGTATCACTGTGATGACATAAACTATCATTTATCTCTTTCTATCTTGTCTCTCTGCAAGGGAACATGACAGATGGAAGGAGAGGGTCATAAGTTGTCATTGAGAGTTCAGCTATAAGAGAGCCATGAGTATTTATTTGTCAACTAGAAAACCAACAGTGCTTATAACAAAAATATTACTGCAAATTTTGTGTTACATTTGAAGAGAGAGAGAGTTAAATATCTACCTATGTGTTCATTTGAGCATAGGGAGAAAAGTTGTCATGTTCATCTTTGTATAACTGGAGTTCAAACCAATGTATTTGTTGGTTAAAAAAAAAAGAAGTCATACTTAGGTCATACATGAATTTTTAACATGTATTTTAATGAAAAATAAAATAATTCATATTACATCTCATTTTCTATCCCATCCCATGCATCCTCCCATTCCTCCCTCCCTCCCACTTTCACCCCAATCCCCTTCCCTATGACTGTGACTGAGAGGGTTCTCCTCCCCCTGAATATGGTGCTAGGGTATCAAGTCTCTTCTTGGTAGTCCGCTATCCTTCCTCCGAGTGCCATTGGGCCTCCCCAACAAAGGGACATGGCCAAATATGGGGCACCAGAGATCCTGTGAAAGTCAGTTCCCAGTCTCCACTTAACTGTGGAGAATGTTCTGTCACATGGTTAGATCTGGGTAGGGGTTTGATGATGACTGCACGTTTTGTCCTTGGTTGGTGCCTTTGATCAAGCAGAACCCCTGGGCTCAGATCCACCCATCATAATGTTCCTCTTGTAGGTTTCTAGAACCCTCTGGATCCACCTGTAATGTGAAAGTGTATGACCTAAGCTTCCAATAAGGATTCAGTACATGCATTTATAGATGTCAAATGCCTGTAAAATGGGCTGGTGCTTACATTGGTCTATTTATTTATGTGTTTGTTTGACTACATACATGGTCTCACTGGGTAACCCAGGCTAGCCCTGAAGTAACAATCCTCCTGTCTCAGTCTCCTGAATACTGAGAATATAGACTTGCACTACCAAATTCAGCTAAAATAGATCTTTTATTATGACACTTGATAACAGGTATTTTCTGTCCTCTAAGAAAAAACTTTCTTAAAGTATTGTATCCACTGTGTCCTTAAATACATTTTGAGCCATGTGTAATTTTTTGTTCAATTTCAGACCTTTGTTTTATCATTGAGATAAAATAATTTGAGAATTCCATAAAGTCTAGCACCCTTGTCAACACAAATATACTTAGGGTTCTTGGAGAATTGCCACTTCTCTTATTATTTTTAGCTCCATTGTTAAAAATATATTTAAATGAGATCCAGCAGCTGTATCATTTTTAATATATTTTATTAATTTATTCATATTTCATCTCAATTGTTATCCCATCCCTTGTATCCTCCCACTTCTCCCTCCCTCCCATTTTCCCCTTAGTCCCCTCCCTTATGACTGTGACTGAGGGGGACCTCCTCCCCATGTATATGCTCATAGAGTATCAAGTCTCTTCTTGGTAGCCTGCTATTCTTCCTCTGAGTGCCACCAGGCCTCCCCATCCAGGGGACGTGGTCAACTTCCTGAACAGAACACCAATAGCCCAGGCCTTAAAGTCAACAATTAATAAATGGGACCTCATGAGGCTGAGAAGCTTCTGAAAGGCAGGAGACACTGTCAACAGAGCTGTATCATTTTTTAGAGTGCATCTTAAAGTAGCATTTTGTTTGGTTCTATACTCCAGGTTCTCCTCTGGGCATCTAGATACCACTGTGGGTGGTTCTTATATATTTCACATTGGCTTTGCATGGTGATATCAGTTACAATAAAAGGCCAAGTATGTTTTAAAATGTTCCTGGCCCCAGTTTTGTCAGGTGTAATTTAAACCCTTAGCCTTACAGCCTGTCATGACATGCTCTACACCTTTAATCTTCCATGATTTTAGATTGCCAAGCATAAGAATTTATCCTTTACTGTTCCCAATTTCTTTACCTTTTTATCAAGTTTACTTTAGCGTAATTGCCAAATGCACTGTTGATTTGGAGTACTAGTATTTGACAAATTGGTGTTTGCTTTGGGTCTTTGGGTACAAAATGTTGGTTAGGAAATGCTGTACTAGATATCAGAATAAATTTAGAATGAAGAGTGCACCATGCCTACTGGTACATAAGTAAAAATTGATCATTTTGTTAAATTTTTCTTCTTCATCTCCCTGTCAAACCACTAACCTCTTAGTCTTGAGAAAAATGAGTTCCCATTCATTCAGTAGCAGATTTCAACATGGTTCCTTTAAAAATTGTATTATATTTTCATACTTTTGGAAGCTAAAAATGTTATGTTGTGGCTTCTGATGAGTGACTCAATGGTGATATAATGCTCCAAGGACATGATGAGACAATTATTTTTGGTCCATAATCTAGAATATTTTCCTCTTTCTATGCATGCTCAATACTGTATGTGAGTTGCATATATACTGTTATGGCTCTTATTAAAGGGAACCTGTGTTATAGCTGTGGTAAGGAATGGGGATGGAAGGGAGAGGAAATAAAGTACCTAGAACCCCAGTTTTCTCTGCTCTCCTAGCCTCAGCAGTTATCTTGTAGGAATATCAAACATGAATTCTCTCTTAGAATCTAGTTGGTTGGGTCAACAGGGGAAAACAGCAATCAGGAAAGAAAGAAGAAAATGAGGCCATGATATCTGGTTCGCGCCTTGGTCAAAACCTCACCTAGCAGTGTTGGGGCTTTCTCGACACAGTTCCCTTTCTTGTTATTATTACTTGAAGCCTAAATGCATATGTTAATTTCCTTTCTTATAGCATGGGAAAGCTGGATAGGCTCTGGAATACTAATATTTTACTTAGGGGCTAGTTATACTAAGTCGTTAGGACAAAAGTGTGGGGGGGGGAAATTAGTAGGTGGTATACAGCTGTTTGTTAAAACTATGGGCAACTGGAGCTACATCCTCATGGGGAAACTGAGTCTGTCTCTGTAGAATGGAAAGCCTGGGTACCTGTCCATAAAGTCTCTCCCAACTCCACTCATCTTCCGCTGTGAATCCTCCTGCTGCTCTGAGAAGTTTTGAACCTGAAGAACTTTCTGTGGCTTCAGAAAAACAAACTCCAAAGCACAGAAGTAAAGTGGCTAGCCGTGTGCACAGAACCATCCCTCCCGGGGGAGTTGAAATCTATGTGGGCTGAGAAAAACATAGTATGGGACAGCGCACACATGTGCAGTGTGATATCTGCTCTCAGGCAGACCCGGGAAGGACAGTCACTCTGTCACCAGGGCAGGGCTGTCGATATGATACATAAAGTGTCCTTCTTTCCTCACTTTGGACTAGACTACGATACTGAGAAACATGTAACACCCAGACTGACCTGCAAATGTGGTAGTCGATACAGTAGACTAGTTATTTTATTAAACGATGTCTTTTTGCCAGGATCTGTGCCTCTATAAGGAATAAAGGATACAATCCTGCTTGACAGTGAGGATGAGAAAGGCCATAAAGTGGGAGAGAGATGAAAGATAAAGATAATTTTTTTGCCGAGCCTATTGCCACAAAAGGAACATGAGGTATTAATTAGAAAATAAACCTCAGCCCCACTCTGCACTATCAAGGATAGAGAGGCACAATAGTTACAGGCATTTCATATAATAGAAAATGATTTGTCGTTGAAGTTAGTCCTTGGAGGTCTAACGTCAATTACAAAGATATTTATACAGTGGCAGACTTACTAAACATGGTAAAGACTCTTATGCCACTGTTTGGTAAGCTTTCTAAGCAGAATGTTTGGAAGAAATACTTTCTGTTCATCACCATGAGCATAACGATTTCTTTGTTATATTACAAAGTGCAAGGCTACATACTCCATTGCAAAAGAGTATAGTTTTACACCTAAAACAAATGCATTCCTTACCTGACATTTTCCTTTTGTTGGCACAGAAAAACGCTGCTCTCTAATAGAGTAATTCCATAAAGAAATTATCGCTGGTTTGAGTTGCCATTTGCATCATGATTCAGTGTTACCCGGTCACAGTAAGATGAGAGGCCCCGGGGTGTATGTGCGGGTGGGGTGGGGGTGTCTTTGAGGATATCCCACTGAGATCATTACTTACAAATCTGGGACAAGTTTTAGGTTTGCTCTGTACCTACATGCCAGGGGTTGCTTCCTATTTGCAGCCAGTTGTCGTATGTGTTGTTGTTATTTAAATTGTAATTCTAGTAATAAATGTGACCTCAAGTTGCTTTCTTCTTCTGAAGGAATATTGTTATAAATCCCTCATTCAAAAATATATATGTTTTTATTCTTTAAAATGTCCTTTATTTTATACAATGTATTTTGATCATGTTCAACTCCACTGCCTTTTCAACTCCTTCTTGCACCCCACTTCCCCTCTCCAACATCCACAGTCCCCCTTTTTAACCCATTGAGTCCAAATATTGCTAATCATATGAGAATGAGTGTGTGGATATCCACTAGAACAGATTGACAGTATCTCCTCAGTTTAGGGGTGGGGCCTTGCTACTTTCAACACAGAAAATTACTATTTTATAAAAATGTGACAAGTGTATTTTAATGGCTATCTTCCTTGAATTTTACCTTTATAATTTGATGAAGCAAACTTGAATTATAAAAATTTAATTTTCACATCATAATACTGAAATGAGAACAAGAATTTGAAAGGAATTGGAATGGTGAGATTGATTTTGTAAAAGAAAAGAGATGCTATCATAATATTAAAATGGCATAAATTTTGGGACTGTGGATGATCATTGCAATACTGCTTTAGGGTTAAACACTGGTTTTCTTTCAACCAACTTCTTATTCATTAATACAGCTATTGATAAAGCATGTGTCAGAGACTATGAGATCTGTGTTACTTGGTATAAATGAAGCCTGGCAGTTATAAATCTCATATCAGGTGGTCTGTCAGTTGTTGCAGAAGGTTTATGTTTGTTCAATAATGATGCCAACATTTAATTAAGTACTCATAATGCCCTTAATCATAAATGACCGGTATTTTTTAAAAGCGTGTTACAGGGGAATTTGAAACTGTGTGTGTTTGATCACTACATGATGTGTAGTTTCCTAAGGATAGAGTAAGTGGAATGTTCCAAAATTTTCTGAGTTATGGTAGAGACAATGCTCTAACATCAAGTGAAGCAAGGGCAGGGCATGAAACAGAGACCTCAGTGTCTTAGGGAATGAAAATCAGTTGCACATTTCACAGAAATTTGGGGTCTTCGTGGATCTGTGGTCTTGAGCTGGAAAAAAACTTTGGAATCTCCTAATTGATCTTCTCAAAACTCTGAAAATGTGTTGTTTTTGTGACAGGCTGCTTCCAGGATGAAAATGAAGATGGAAGTAATAAATGCATTTGGTAGATACAGCTGAGAGTAAAAACCAAAATAAGATTGGAGATCAATTGATTAAAGGTTCAGGTATGAGAGCTGATCTTTTCCCAACATAGAGAAAATGAGTGTGTAGCATTCCAAGCACAAAGATGCAGAGATTTAAACTCCTGAGAGTGGATCCTGGTGCTGGATCGAGAATATTAGTCTTGAACTCATTTTGATACATGACAAATGGTGTTTAGTAAAATATAAGTAATATATTTCAGATATTGTGACAATAACCATGTACTAGAAGGGTCTACTTATGATTATTCTATGGAAAGGATCTGGAAAGGGAGAGTACAGGGATGCCTGTTGTTTCCTAAGTCATGTCAAGGTTTAAAGATGGGTAGAGATGGATGAATTTTCTAAGCAGCACCTGAGATGCCAGGGCAGGTTGATACACCGTGGGGGCCTTCCCTTCTCTGAGAAGAAGGAAAGGGGGGAGCTGGGGAGGGGGCATAAGGATAGGATTGGGAGGAGAGGAGGGAGAGGGCTGGAATCAGGCTGCAAAGTGATTAAATAAATAAAAGAAAAACTAGAAAGGAAACAAAACAAAACAAAAAAAGACACGAGTGAGTGAAATTGAGAGGAATGATCCAGGATGAACAGGTGCTTGGCTCTGAAGTAGCTTGAAGGGCACTCAAGATCACAATATTTTAAGGCCCCGTTTACTTCAGAAACAGAAGCCATTTGATTAAATGTCTTTGGTGAAAGTATTTCATTTAAGCATAGTAGTCTACCAAGTACATTGTAGCTGGGTGAATGAAAATATGATGTAGAAATTGTTAAATGTGTGCTTCTATATAACAGAAAGGTGATTATACATAGCTAAACTATATTTTCATAATAATACCTGACACAATAGGTTTTTATCACGAAAAAATATATGTGGTTTTAAAAATATCAGTTAAAATTAAACCCTGGTAATAGCTCATGTTCTAGAAAAAATATGTGTATTATAGCACAATCTTGTGAAATATGCATGTCTGAGTTTGTAAATGATGGTATGGTTTTTTTTTTACAACATAGCATCTACAAACACAACTATAACCAACAGGTATAGCTATGGATAGCCAGGGAAGGAAGAGTTTTGTCAGGACCAATCAAGTTTCCAAGAAAAGAGGAAGTGCTGCCGCACAAGACGCTTTACATATTGGTCTTATTTAAAGAGAAAACAAGCTTGGACTCAGGGATGTCTCTCCTTTCCTTTATCTTTCATTCTTAGGTTTGGAATAGGGGTTGAAAAGAGAGAAGGGAAAATAGAAAAATATATAGGGATGATAGGGGGGAAAGTTGATTAGTGAATCTACTCCTCAATTTAAGGCCTTCTTACTCACAAGGTTATTTTTAATTCACTGGGATAGAATTTTGTATATAAATGCAAAATAAGTTTAATTTTAAATATATTGGTATAGAATTCGAATTTAAGATTTTTCTTCATATAATATATATACATACATATATATATTTCTACTCTACTATGTGGTATTGTACCCATACAACTCAATTATTATACAAGATTTGCTTCCAATACTTTGAAAGCGCTGTTGTAGGCTGTTTAGGATAAGTAAGTTATACAAGTTAATTGTTAGTTGATAAAATCATGGTCATGTCAATTACTAGTCTATTTTTATCACAAGAATATACATCCTAGGTGTAACAGACAGATATGATTCCATAGAAAGATAAGGTAAAATAGATAAGGTCTTGAAAACCCTCAGAGACATACAGAATATGGCATTTAAAGATGTTTTTATTATTTTAAAGATTCATTGACAATGAGACAGGTTAACTCTTGGCAACACCCAGACTACCTCAGAGAGGATGATGAGCATCAAAGAACCTCCTTATGGAGATGGCTTCAAATGTGGCAAACAAGCCACTGGGCAAAATGTCCTCATTTCTACCACAGACAGAATTCTGCCTAAAATTGGGCAAGCTTGGATGCAAGCAGAGTCAATGGCTAAACTCTGCCAAAACAGGGTAAGCAAATCCTCAATAGTTCCTGCTTCACAAATATGTGTCAGATATATTGGGCCAGAAGGCTGAAGAAGATGCTCCACTGTTATAGATAGTTTTGGGTGACTTTTCAGGCAGGTCTGTCATCTTCTCCTTTGGGAAGCTGCTAACTTGCAGTCCTGTCTACTCAGGTAATTAATTTTATTCCTTTTCACATATCTGATGGGGTTGAAGACCAGATAGTTTGGTCTTGCAATTAAGCTTAGTTTTCAGGGGTTAACATGTTTTTAGGTCTAGATAGCTGTTTTGAGTTGATAATGATGAGATATGATACTGATTTACATTCAGAATTTTAGACTCACCCAGATAGGAAAGAAGTTTTCTTCAAGGTTGTCAAATATAAATAGACAAAACACTAAGAATGTAACATTTATATAATTCCTGATTATGCCATAGTTCTTCTTGCTATAGGTAGTTTATTGTATATTATATGTGTAATAATATAAATGTATATATAAAATATTTAATAAAAATTATAGGATGGCTTTTAAAAAGATTATTGACCAGAAGAAAAAAAAAATGATGAGGCCAACAGGTGTATCCCAAGCCATTTCCAGAAACACTTCAAGCCAATGGAAATAACTTCTGAGACGCAGCTTGTAAATGGTTTTTCCTGTGGGCAGTACCAGCCTGAAATGCTTACTGTTATTTGGGTGTTATGAGAAGTAAAAACATTGATTTCTCACCAGACCTCATCAGTCAGGCTTAGCTGTCTGGCCAATGGACTTTGTGAAGCTCTCTGTCGCTTTCTCTTCACTCACCTAATACCACGCCAACAGCATAACAGCTTCCTGGGGATCTGAACTCAGGGTTTCATGCTTATATGACAGGCAGTTTTACTGAATGAGCAGTCTCCCCAGGCCAACATATAAGACAAATAGAAATGAGATATCACAAAGAACCAGGATTGACAGGAATTTACTAACTAGTGTTCGTTTTGTTTAAGTCCCAATAAATTAAAGATAATATAACTTCTGTGAATTCTCTACAGCTACATTGCAAGCAGAATAAAGCTTCAAAATTGTTTTTAGGTGAATTCTGTTTATTTATTCTTTGAATAAAAATCATATATATATACATATGTCTTCATTCATTGTAAATAAGTATTATATACTTCAAGAATTTGGACTATAAGCTACTGCAATTAATAAATTTATACTGTCACTCAAAGTACACATACCCTTTTTGTACAACTAAAATACAATTTCAAGAAACAATACAACCACATTTTGTTGAAGTCTACGTCATATTTTTTAAATGAAAGGAAGTTGACAGTGATATCTGAAAGAAAAAAAAAAGCTTAGCTGAGAGATAGCTTAAACTCCCATGGAGCTCAGTGCAAGAGGCAGCGTGAATACTGATTTATAGAATACTAGATTGAATTGCTCAGTATTGTGAAGCCTTTGACAATGTCCCCCCCCCCTTGCCCTATTTCCCCAAGAAAAGCAAGTTCTGAAGTGGAGTAAAGAGTCACACCCTTTAGGGGTTCCTCTTCTGCCCCAACACACCGTGAGAAGATTTTTACTCTGCTCAAGGAGAGGGCATCAATAAACACAAACACTGATGATATTTAGTAAATTCAACACTTGTTAACTGCACTAACCCGTGGTGTCTACCTTTTAAGAAAGTTTGGCTGGTAAATTATCAGGACAGAGTTCTCACTGTTGTTGTAGCTAGAGAGAGTATGTTGGGAGCCAGTTTTGCCGCAGCAGCTCACTGGGACATCATGTACTAAGCCAGTAAGCTATTGGATGTTATTCTATAGCCACCTGAGGTTCAAAAGATGTCGCTTTGATATGTCCCAGAAGCTTCAAACAGGACTGAATCACAGCAATTATCTCATGTTATTTCTTAAAGACCCACACAGAAAATCCATGCAATCATACTAGGAAAAGAGTGATAGGAAGAACATCAAAATTATTCAAGACTTTATCAAGCCGTCCATATACAGACAGTAGAGACCAGCGGCACACTCCGGTGACCCTTCACAGTACCTGATGAAGTGCATCCCTCCTACTGTCATGGATAATGAGCCTTTTACAACATTCAAAGAGCTAAACATTACGAAAAGCCTGAAAGCTATTTCTAAATGACTGACTGATAAGATGATTTGGAATGGGTCAGAATATCCGTGCCCACATTTTTCAGTTCTCAGGTAGAATGTTGAACTTAAGCTAAGTCTCTTTGAAGTTCAATATTATTTAAAATGAGTGGGCATTTAGACTTTCAAATATATGATGACTATTCCTCCAAGGGAAGCTGGAAGTTGTAATATTGAGGAAACACAGTGAGTGACGATCCCTTGCATTCTTCTCTGTTGGAAATTAGAGATATTGACTGTGGACCCAGAGGATGAATTCTAAAATGTCTTTTATACTTTCTAAAAGTGCCTGAGGAAAATTCATATTTCATGTATATAATTAAGCCTCCTATGTTATAGTTAGGCTTTCATTTTAATTTTTTTTTTCTGGACGGTATCTATATACTTACTTATGTCTCAGTACCGTATTTATTTATTCATTTATTTATTTATTTATCAAGTGTGTTAATTCATGCTCAGTGCTCATTCCACAGCACAATGTGGGTTCTGGGAATCAAACTCAGGTTTCAGGCTTAGCAATAAATCCTTTTAGTCACTAACCCATCTCACTGGCTTTTATTTATTTCCATGTTATAAACCCATCACCTGAGAGGCAGAGGCAGGTCGATCTCTGTGAGTTGAAGGCTATCCTGATCTACAGAGCAAGTTCCAGGACAGCTAGATCTACACAGAGAAACCATGTCTCAAAATGGAGGCAGAGGAAAAGGAGGAGGAGGAGGAGGTGGTGGTGGAGGAGGAGGAGGAGAACAACAAGAAAAATAAGAAGATAGACAGGCAGAAAAAGGACAAGGGGACACCCCTTATTTTGAATCCTGTAGAGATTTTCACCTTGCTTCTTTAGATAAAGTCAACTTGCAATGACCTGGCTACTAATCCAATGCAAACAACATTCCACACCTGACTGTTACAGTCAACAGCTCTTCTGATGATTGGATAAAATGACAGGAACAGCAACATGCAATAGATAGTTCTGTGGCCTCTAAACCCTATGGTAATTTCTGCCTCCCCTTTGTATAACAGAACTTTGCCAACTCCTGTACATAGTACAAAGATTAAGTTTAACATATTACATATGATTGGTTTGTCAGTTTAATGGAAACTGTGTTTAATTACACAGGATGCAAAGATGTCCCACTACAAGCCACTATCTATCTATTTACAAGGCTTCTGGGCTTGGAGTCCAAGTCTTCAACCTGTTTCAAGGCAGACACTCTTCTTACTTAACTGTCTCCCCTGGCCATATGCTACGTTTTATTTTAATTAGTATGTACTAATATTTAAACTTACCTTATTCTGAGTGGAAATAATTGACTGAGTTTGGACTCTGTGGAAACCTTCAGCTGAGGAGGATTTAGGTTAGAATAACATTTCTGTTGAGTTACATCGGACAGTTTTGAGTGTGGGCCTGGAACACAATTCTGTTCAGAAGTCCTATTGATATTCTTAATGGCTCCTAAAAGCAGATCCAACTCCTGCCTTTCTTGTCATCTAAGATTACAAGCATTGCTGTGATGACTCAACAGGCTTTAAGGATGCAGTATACAACACATTGTGATCATCAGCACAGTTAAACATTAGAGATTTCCTGGGTAGAACATTGCCTCATTTATTTAAAAAAAAATGTGCTCATCTCTATATTTCCAAGCTCATTGTCATTATTGTTGAGTTTATTGTTACTCTTAACACAGGGAGAATATGCAAATTATGGTTGATGCCACTTAGCAAACACAATATTGTCGGATTTATGGACTAAATGACCTTCCCTGAACCATTAGACACATGCAGTACATCAGAGAAAAATGTCCAAATGTCTTTACAAAGATTTTCACATATCCTAAATTAAGACATATATACTGTGCAATAATCATAAAACCTGTTACTTACTGACAACATACTTATACGTTTAAATGTTTGATCATTAAACAGACACTCAGCCATTACCTGTCTTACATCATACAAAGAAAGTACAAGCTCAATATAATTTGTGCATACACTTTTTCTCTAATGAAGAAACACATAGATGTTTCATCAAAAAATAACACATTGAAGTGCCAGCCATGGCAACTGGTCCATAGACAACAAATACTGAAGAGGAGGTAAAGAAAACCAGACTGCCCCACCTCAAGCCTATTTAATGGTTTCAGCCTGGATCACTTTTCTTTATACACAATGCATACCAGACATGCATGGCTATGCACATTTGTCACATTGTCACTAAGGAAACTGAGGAAGGTACGCCATTTATTTGAGGCCATCCTCAGTGAGAACTTATCTCAGGAGGAAATCACCCCAAATAAAAATGACATAGCTATATAGCTGTGTGTATATCTTTCATATTATAAGCTTTGATTTTATATAATATGCATACATTAAATGCACTCATAAACAAATAGCACATGGCTTGCTGGAAAAATGATAATCTGGTCATAGGTATTATAGATTCTAAATTTTTTTATAATATAAAATAAAAACCTCAATAGATTCTAAGAATTCAGAAGTCACTACTGATATATTCATAAACAGTG
Source organism: Acomys russatus (assembly GCF_903995435.1). Lineage (NCBI taxonomy): Eukaryota > Metazoa > Chordata > Mammalia > Rodentia > Muridae > Acomys > Acomys russatus. The sequence goes on from NC_067147.1 coordinate 50,358,353, forward strand.
TATAGAATATTTATATCTTATCTTTTTATTGTTTCAGATATTCTAGAAATGCATCCATCTCTTTACAAATTCTTTGCAGTATGTAACTGCTCTGTAGACTGTAGGAGGCTGTTTTTGACATCTAAAGTCAATGTCCCATTTAACAAGGAAAGAGCTACAGTTGCCTTTTATGGACTTGCCTATGGAAAATTAAAATTTTCTGTGTATATGTTGATGCTGTGAATGGTAAGGATTACAGTAAGATTGAGTGATGGCAACAAATTATTCTTATTAGAAAAGAAAACAGTTTTTAAAACAGCTACATTTTTTACTAGTTTGAAAATTCACAGTCTAGCTGTCATCTAGAATTTAGAACTTTTTTCCAAGTGAATATAAATTTTATTAATAGCAAACTGAAGCACCTAAACCTGGTTAGACTTCAAGTAGAAATAATTCTTGAAAAACACTGTTAGTTTCAGAACAAATACAGGCAAGAAACATTTCCTTGGTGTTTAAGTCCTAGGTTTTTTTTTTTTTTCAAACTACTTATTTATTATGTATATAGTGTTCTGTGTGCACTGTGTGTGATGCCTGCACATCAGAAGAGGACATTAGATCACATTATAGATGGCTGTGAGCCATCTCTCCAGCCCAAGTTCTGATTTTTAAAAACTTGTTGGTTGCAGCATGATTATTTTATGACTCTAAAATAAAGTTTACTTTAGAACAAAAAGTAAGGACATTGCCAATATAGATTCTCTCATCATTTTTTGACAGTTTTCTTTAAAACTTCTTTCTCCCTCCTTTTCTCTCCTCCTGTGTCTTTTCACAATCACCCCTCTGTCCTCTAGTCTCTCACCTCTCCCCCCACATCTCCTCTCCACTGCTCCTCACCTTTCCCTGCCCTGTCCTACCCTTTCTCCTCCTCTTCCTTCTCTTTTCCCTCATCCCTTCCTCCCTCTCTCTCCTCCTCCCTCTCTAGCTTTTGTTCACTTCCTTCCTGTCTCCCTCTCCCCATCTCCTTCTACCTTTACTTAACGCCCCTTCCCCCTCCTCTTTCCTCTTCCTGTCTCCTTATCATTCTCTTCCTCCCACTTCAACTTTGCCCTTCTACTTCTTTTTCTTCCTCTCCTTCACTTCCTCCCCCCTTCCTCTTCCCCTTTATCCTTCCTCCCTGTCTCTTCTCTCCCTTTTCCCCTCCCCCTTTTTCTTTTTCTTGCCCCCATCCCCTCTCACACCAGCTTCATATCAGCAAGTTTTTGGGTCTAGTATTTGAAGTCTCGTGCCTAATTCTTCCTTCCTGGATGCCAGTATCGTCACATGTGATGATACACGTTGGCAATTTGCTCAGAAGACCAGTGTCATTTTTCCAGGGGTGTCAGACATGGAGACATTCCTGAAAATAAGCTGTAGCCACTTAACAGATAGATGAGCACTGCTAGTTCTGAGGGGCTGGTTCTCTGGTGCTTCCCTAAGCTGGTATGCAGAATGCGAAGCCACTTTTCATGGACATGGAAGGACAGGCTTTCTCTGCCTGGCGGTTTCATGGGAATGTGGCCACGAAAATGCCAACTCTCCTGTTACCTATGCTTACTGCTGGCCTGGGCACTCAAAGCCAAACTCACATCCTTCACCTTTGTATTGGGCACATTTGGTTTTAGTTTAGTAAGCATCAGTATTTTTGCTCACCTGACTTTAAAGCCTTTATCGTTAACCTTTCCACGAATTATTCCATCTTACTCTCACACTCTTCTCATATCCACTCTTTCTTCAGCTCCTTTCAGATGTATCTCCCAATCACTCTTGTACCTAGCTGGTCATTTTTTTAAAACTTCATCTCCATATTCCACAGAGCTGCTATGTCTCTTAGAACACTGCCTGCTGTAACTGTGCGGAATTTCCTTCGGTTCGGACTTCTGGTTTTGATGCTTTTTGAGAAATTCTGCCAAGGGCAACAAATATGTTTAACACTGAAAAGGAGAAGGCGCTCATGAAGTTTCTCTGCTTCAGCTCCTTCAGCCTTTAACGTGGACGTGGCCCACAAGTCTTAGTGCAATGCACGGCAGCTGCTGTTTAGTCCCACAAGTCTTTGCGGTAGGGCAGGCAGCGACTGTCATCGTTTACCCCGTTGTTTATTCCTCATACCTTCATCTCGTGGCCTCGCTTGATTTCCTAGGAGATTTCCATGCATGTCCCCACCTGTGGCAACTATTAACATGAGCATCATTCTAAACACTTTTTCTCCCAGCTTAAATCTCAATGTAAGTGTGAGGTCTTCGTGATGCTTTTCTGACTGCTTTCAAAGGGTCTTCCTTGGGCACCGAACACCACAGTTATTTTCTTCAAGACACCATATAAATAATGATGTACAACATCCTACTTCTTTGTACATATTATAGCCATATTTACATGTATTTATTTCTTTTAGTCTGAGACCTGCACGTGCTGCTCAGATTTGCTGCTACATCCCTCAAACTCATTCAGTACTTGAAAGAACCTAAAAGAGAGAGAGAGAGAGAGAGAGAGAGAGAGAGAGAGAGAGAGAGAGAGAGAGAGAGAGAGAGAAAAGAACTTAAAAGAGCCAATGAGTACACACGTTTTTTTAAAGTTATTTATTTATTCACTTTACATCCCGATTGTAGCCCCTCCCTCTTCTTCTCCTGGTCCCACCCACCGCTCTCTTCCCCCATCCCTACTCCTTCCCCCTTCCCCATCCCTCCTTCTTCCCCTTTCTCCTGTCCATCCTCCCCTGTCCCTCAGAAAAGGGGAGCCCCTCCTACTGCCAAATCTATCCCAGCACATCAAGTTGCATCAGGACTGAGCACATCCTCTTCCACAGTGGCTTGGCAAGGCAGCCCAGCCAGGAGGAAATGATCGAAAAGAATGCAATGGAGTCCTTGTCAGGGACAGCCCCTGCTCCCCTTTCTAGGAGACCCACATGAAGACCAAGCTGCCTGTCGGGTACAATTAAAAAGGTATATACATAAGAAACGTTCTATCTTTGAGAGCTGGTGAGATGGCTCAACAGTTAGGAACACCAACACCGGCTACCCCTCCAAAGATCCCGACTTCAATCCCAGCAACCACATGGTGGCTTATGACCATGTATAAAGGGACCTAAGGCTTTCTTCTGGCATATAGATATATATATGCATGCAGAGAACGCCTACATTAAAAAATACATAAATAAATTATTAAAAATAATTCAAAGTATATATATGTGTATATATACACATATAGTAAACATATTTTATCAACAAAATCATAAAACTCAAACAAACAATATTTACTTGCTTATAATTTTAAGAACAGTATGTATTGATTTACATAGAAATCAATGATAGTTTAGTGTCCAGAAATCCAACTCTACAAACATACAAGATTATGTGACTTTCATCTTTTGTCCCAAACTCTGAAGTATCATCACATTACATTTCTAAAAATATGTTTAAGAATAGCTAAAATTTGAAGGTCTGGCTTTGCATTTAAAAAAAAATCTAAATTTAAAAAAATACAAGAAAAGTGAAAATATTAGCATTTCCACTTAAGTGTCTTCTCAGATAGCTTTCTCTTTAAACAAAAAAGTGTTTCCCCCTTTGACGTGTATTAATTCTCATTTTTTTTTTTTGTCCTTGCAACAATTCTTCTTTCCTGCTCCATTCTTCTTCACACTTCATCGAGATAGAAGAGTAACATTCCCTTCAAATCATGCTTTAAAATTTTAGTAAGACTGAGATGTTCTCTTCTGCTTCAAAAATAGAATCCATGTTTTCTCTCCCGTCTTGCTAGATTAAGACTTCACTGCGTCTTCCTCAGGTCCACATTCCCCCAACTGCCTCAAATCTAGAGTAGATCACACGGCAGAGTGGTGGCTGGAATGCTTAGAGGAATTTTAGTGTGGGAAACAGAGAAGACTCTCAGAGGCACATAGAGTTTAGTGAGACTGGTGGAATTCCGGAAGCTGTTGGCCATCCTAAGCTAACCTGGCAATGGGTAAGACAGTCCTGGATGCTGACGCACAAACCACAATGAAGCTGGGTCCTTAGCTGTGCGTTCCCGAAAGGATCCATGTGAACACGTACATCCTATGCTAGAAGAAACACAAAGTAGCTTGTTGTAGAAAGAGAAGACCTCCCCACATGTTTGAGTGGAAAGGGACACATGGTGTGGTGAATGTGTGGGAGACCGAACAATCTCCAGTGGCAGTGGCATAGCTGAGCTAAGACGTTTTGCAAACCAGAGACCTCAGAGCTAAGGACACTCTCCATGGATGCACATGCTCATCGAATCGTTGGCCTCCTCTTTGTCCATAGACTCCCTATGCAAATGAGGGTTTCATTGATGAAATAGCAGGTCACGTGCCCTGCCAACCTCAGCAGTGGACACTCACTGAATCCATGCCTAGCAGTTCCTGAATCCTGAAGAGTGATGCTTTCATCCCTGCAGCCTTGGTGGTCATGATATATCACAGCTACCTGAACCACCTGTGCACATTTTGACCAATCTTGATGGTCAAAATGACCTTTTGCTTAATTTAAAACAAGGTCTTCCATGTTGATCAAGACTAGCAGCTAAAGAGATTTTTAAGAAAGGATGATTTCAGAAAGAAGTAGTATAAGAATAAAAAGCAGATTTCTCTTTCAAGACAATGAGATTCCAAAGTTTATTCTGTTTCAGAAAAAAAAAAAACGCAAGCAAATTAATAATTATAACCACAGAAACATGTATGTTGAGCATTTTGATTTTTGTAGGATTTTTATAAAAATAATATTAGAAACAGAACCATATTGTAAGGCATGCTAGCCTTTGTGTTATGTAGAACCCTTGTGTCATAATTTTCAGTGCTAAATATGTTATCAGAGTTTTAGGACAAAAAAAAAAATCTCAGCCTCTAACAGCGCCAGTGGGAGGGGATCAGCCACGTGCATTCCTACTTCACCAATTAAAAAGATGATTTAAAGTCAAAAGCAATAGGGCCAGATCTAATCAAAGTGGCATGCTGAGAACAGGGACACAGGAAATAATTCTTATTTGAGCCTAATAACAAAATTATATTAAATTAGAGCATTATTGTGGAGGAGGCCAAAGGTCTACGTAAGGAAACCATCTTGGGCAAGTGCTTGGGTTGATACCTGTCTCGGTTCTGGTTCTCCCTTTGGCCTGAAGAAAATCTATTTCTAGAAGGGAAGATATGTTATGCTTCCTGCTGCCCCAAGGTATAACCTCCCTATGATAGGTAATTACTATCTCCTGGGGTGTTAATCTTTGAACGCCATTCTGCTTTTTCTGTTTCCAGAATTCACGCTTACTATAAGATTAACACTACACCCAGATACATTTTTGGTGTTTTCTAGGAGTCTCAAATAGAATATTGTGAAAAATATAAAATAAAAACAGATAGTAAAAAAAGAATATTAGATATTATTATTGTCTCTTAGGCCTGGAAAGGAATTTAAGTGAGGTTGGGTACCATCAGATGTTGTGGCACAGATACTGTGTCAGTAAGTCATTTGCCTCAGTGTCGAGGTGAGAACATCTCCCAAAATAAAGGCAGAAATCTTAGGCATTATACCTCTTCTTATTATTTGGTAGGTCCAAATGAGGAGTTACTGCTTTCTACCAAAAGTATGCAAATGTCTAAGATACTAGTCAATCAATATTGTACATACACATTCAAAACTCCTTGAGAAAGAGGACTCTGTGTTTTGTTTTGTTTTGTTTCTTGAACGTGAATGAATTGGAAGGGGTTTGCAATTGGAGCACTGCAGGGTAAAATTCTTAGCTCATGTCCTTTGAGGTCTCTGTTCTGGTAACAAACAAGTCGTGTGATTTTAGGCAAACCACTTTGCCTCTCGGCTTTTACTTCTGCCTTTGTCTTCGGTATGCATGTTGGGGGAGGGGTTCACACGTATGAAGTGTAAGAGCTTTTCTAGATGATGAAAGGACAGTACATGTAAGGCTCTAGTATTGGTGCGTGGACAGAAGTATAGAACCCGGAACTGGAAAATCCAACTTCTGAGCTCCCGTCTTCAATCAGGACCATGACTGCATTATGTGACTGTGTACATGGACTTAATACATGAAAGGCCAGGTTAATCTTCAGTTTTAATGGCTTGGTTTCTGCTTATGCTTTCTTGAGCTAACCAAGTGAAAAATACTTGGTTACTGACAATGCATACACCTATCTAGCTCTTCCATATTTTTTCAATAATCTTCAACTGGAATGCTGCTCCTTATGTAAACATATATGTGTATGCATACACACACACACACACACACACACACACACACTATATATATATATACACTAAATAACTAGGATAATGGTGCACATCTATCTTAGCATCATTATTATATCATATTAGAACTGTATATGACAAGCTACAATCATGTTTTCATAATAATGCTTTTGTAGAATTAATTAGCATTCATAGAGAATAGTCACCATTGCTGGCTGGACGACAAATCCTGGGAAATCATCTTCCATGCTGAGCAAGCATTCAGCATAAAGCATTTCTTTCATTCAAATCATGTCCCATAGCATTTAAAATGCAAAATACAGGAACTTAGGAAGGGGGGGGGGGGCGATGTACAGCTTTGTTGTGTCACAGACGATTACAGCTAGGAACCGGATTGTCTTTTATTTTTGTTGTTGCTTTTACATTTTTATTCAGGAAGCTTTGAATTGCTGTAATCGTTTGGAGCAGGCAACTGGAACTACCTAATGCTCTTTCTTAAATTATCACAAGGAACTAAAACAGAGCAGTTACCCTGAGGGGGTGCCTTTTCCTTCCTATTTAACATTCAGATCTAATCATCTGTCATTCACCTGACTGGAGACTAATCCACTCTAACACTAAAAGTATGGAGAGAGTTTTTGAATTTTGCCAGAAGCCTTAAGCAACTGAATAAACTGGCAGTGGGTTGGAACATAAACATCTTAGGCTTCCTAACTGGCAATGAAGCCAATGTAAACGTATCTTATGTATTGCATAATTTTAATAAAATCCACTTGCAAACAACAGTACATGGTGCTTGACACAGAGTTTTAAAAACCTGTAAGTAATTTTGAGGGAATTCATTTATTTCTTTTTATGCTTTTCAAACTGAGAATAATGCCACATTCCTAGATAACTGATCCTATAAGCCATCAATTCCTACTTTGGAAACGGAACATAGATTTGTTACTTTAAGAGACTTTGAGAGAAAACCAACTTAGAAAGAGGATATGTTATTTTGTTCTCATGGCTTTCGGAGGTTGACTCATGATTGCGCAACCCTGAGCTCTCAGTTTCAGCGGCTGCAGCACCATGCTTGCCTGCCTGCTGCCATGCACCCTGCCGTGACAGTCATGGAACTCTAGGTAGACTCCAAATGAACACTTTCTTGTGTAAGACACTTTGGGCATGGCATATCTTCTTCAAAATAGTAGAAAAGTAGCTAAGAGAAATGACTCAGCAGTCAATGGCACTTACACCCCTTCCAGGAGACCTGAGTTCAGTTCCCACCACTCACCACAGGTCTCATAAGCACCTGTAACTACACTGTCTGGGATCTATCTCACGCCCTCTGCTAACTTCTGTTCATAGCACATGTGAAGCACAAACACAAACACACACACCATTAAAAGCTAAATATCCCCCTTTTAAAAAGTGTTTACAAAGTAAAGAACTACACCTGGCCAAGTTTGGAAAATGCCAATGTAAATAACGTTGTATGTGTGCATTTGCTGAATACTGTCTTAGAGCCTTTCCCAAGGGAGTTTTCATAATGAGTAGCTAAGGAAATGGCCTATTTTTATCCCTTAGTTCAAATTAAATATGAAAAGATATTTTTCCTGATTTTGTTTACTTAAGGCAGTTTATATAAGAACAGTTATCACTGTATAAACCCTTATTCAAAGTATATCTAGTGATGCCTATAAGACCATATATGAATCCTTGAGGTGAGGCATATGGACCATTTCTCCACCTCCTACATAGGGAAATGTGTTAACACTTATAGTTGCTGTTGTTCTTATCACTGTAATAGAATGCCAGACAAAAAGCAACATTTAGAAAAAACAGGCTATATTTTGGCTCGGTTTGAAAGAACGGTCCTTCATGGCGGGTAAGGCACAGCGACAAGAATGTGACTGGAATTATCACATTGTGTCAACAGTCTGGAAAGAGAGAGAGATGAGCACTAGCATTCTAGGTACGTGTCCTTATTATTCAGTCTAAGACCCCCATGCGTGGCATGGTGCCACCCGTATTCATGGTGGGTCTTTTCTGCTCAGTTAAGTCTTTGTGGAGTCATCCTCCAAGTACTGTCACAGAGGTATGTCCAAAATAGAATAAAACAATCCCTCTCTTGGGGAAATGAGTGAATATACAATTTAAGAATCTATGCATTTTGGGGTTTGAGTTACCTCAGGATGATATTTTTTTTTAGTTCCATCCATTTGCTTACACATTTCATGATGTCCTTGTTTTTCATATCTAAGTAGTATTTCACTTTGCAGTATGAGTTCGCCTACCTCATATATTTCTCTCTACTTTTTACCCCAACTGCTATGCCCTGACACTGGGTCCATCTTGATCCAGTCCTCTATACAACTCAATATACAAGCATTATTTTAATTCAGAGCGTTCTTCTAGTTTTGGGCATAGCATCTGTTCATGTAGGTGCATGTATTTTTAAACAAGTGAATATTTAAGTATAGTACCACCTACTGTGTATGGAACAGAAATAAAGCAATCCCACTGTAATTAATCCATGTTTCAATTATAGGAAGTAGATAGAGTAATTGTGAATTAGTTAGCATAATGAAAGAAGTCATGAACTATGGAGTATCAAAGACAAGTAGCCTGATGTCACTTGTAGGAGACAAGAGGCTAAGTCTCCCAGGCACTCAGGAAAGGTAGAAAATGGGGCAGTGGCGTCAGTGCACATTGAGAATAGCCAGTATAAATTCTTCATGATAAGTACCAACAAACTCTAAGTCCTCAGTTTTGAAGTTTTATCCAAGCAATAACCTTCCCTGCTAAAGCCTTCAGCTTCCATTGTCCTGTCAGACTGTTGTCCAGGTAGAGATTTCCAGTGACAACACCTGTCTAACTCAAAAGACAAAGAGAAAATGTCTTAAAATGCTTTCTATATGCAACAAGGATTGCAAAAGAAGAAAACACAGGGCCCTGGATAAAGTGCAAAGAGAAAAATAGAGAACAATGTCTACATCTTAATGGAAAAACATAATTCACATTCTAGATAAGAATAAGTACAGCACCTCCAAGAAACATCACAGCCCACAGGAAGACAAGTAAATCTCACAGCACCAAAGGCCAGATGGCTCAGTAGAATCAGGTGAGGAGAAAATTCAAAATATCAACTAAAATGTTGTTACTCATGTATGCACAAATAAGCGATGAAGTAATGAAAGGGCAGCATCAAGATGATTTTAGATTTTAAAAAACCTACACAAATCAAGGAAAAAAGATGAAAGGCACAAAAAAGGTGAAACAAAGTTACCAATAATTATTATGGTCTAAATTCATATGTATCAAAATCGCAATAAATGCCAGATGATGATGTTTTTAAAAAAGACCCCCCCCAGAAACCTGAAAACCTAAACCACAAGCTAATGTGGGGAGTGACTGCTAGTTTATACAAATGAGAAATCACACTTGCTTCAGCTCTGCTAATATCAGAAAACACAGCTTAAAGCAGCTACAGATGCTCACACTGCCTCCATCCGGCTTACATGTCAGAAAAAGAAAGCAAAGGGAAATCCCGAGTCCTGTAATTACAGATATGGACCTGAAAGAGAAAAGGAAATGTTTCTGAGTCATTCTTCAGAGGTGACTCTGAACAAACGTTTTCATCTCTCTGCGTGCCCTCTGTCCAACTATAAGATGAGAGGTTGGTGGGATCATCCTAAGTGAATCATAACTAATTTAAAATATCTTAAGCCACATGTTTTTTTTTAACGCTATGAATAGTTTTTTTTCCTGTTGAACAGTGATGAAAATCGTGAGTCTTGTTTTCACTCATCCATGAATATTTATTAATGCTTGGAATACCCTACCGCTCGGGGCCAGGAAACTGGGTGAGAAGTCAAAGAAAGGAAGACTCTTGGTGGAAGGAAACAGACACGGTAACCAGTACATACAATGAACTGGGTTTTGTGGTAGTGCTCAGCTGTTTGAAGGGCATCATTGATTCCTTTGTTCTAAAACGCGGGGATCCGCGAGGGTTTCTCAGATACAACGGAGCTCCACAGAAGCCACACTGCAACGCTTGAATGCTAACCTGCCATTTGGCCCGTCTGCCCTTTGGCCAGTATGCTTCAGGAGCTTGAACAAGCCAGGAGGTTGTACCAGGCCCAGTTGGTTCATCGCTGGTTCAGTTCCTTTAAGCGAGGAAACAAAAGATGCTATTTCAAAATTTAATTAATATTACACCCTCACTTAGAGAGCTTACACAATTGCATGTTTACCGGCTAATTTTCATATCCTTATATTTAAGTTGAGTTCTATGGTTATCAGGAGTTGACAAATGTCAAGAGTTAAATTTCTTTGGCTCTCAGTTTCAATATCTTTAGTCAATGAGGAAAATTGAAGGGGAAATGAACAGAAATGGCTAATAGGTACAAAATATATTTAATATTTGATTCACTAAAATGTACATATCAGCCTCAAGTTTGTTGACTAACATTAAATTTTCAGGAATATTTTGTCTACCTGAAATGGCAAGTAAAACACTAGAGTATTGAGACTCTGCCTACGTAGATTTAATTGGCATGGGATTAGAAGTCAGAGGTAAAACTTTAAATTCCTTCCACAGCTATGCAAATAACCAAGTCTGTTTCGCTTCCTTAATTTCTTGTACCATTAATTCATTTCCTGAGCTGGAAATACCCTCACAGTGCAGTTGCAAATATAAACAAAGTAGGCAGACAGATTTTCTTGGATTAATTAATAGAACTCCATTGTTTACACTTTAAAATTTGGGTGAGGAGACTCAAAAATGATAGTGCATAGAGTTGCATTATCTTATTTTATCTAGCTTTTGTCCCCTTCTCTATGTATTTCTAATTTCTAAGGTTATTTATGCTGCTTAGTTTTGTGGTCATCTTGACAAATCTGAGAAGATGAAATATCAATGAAAACTCTTCGCATTGGTTTGGGCTTTGGGCATGTTTGTAGGGCATTTCTTAATTTCTAATTGATATAGGAGGATACAGTCCACTATGGGTGGGATGCCATCCTTAGGCTGGAAGACCTGCACCACATAAGAAAGGATAGCTGAGCAAACCAGGGGAGAGCAAAGCCAGTAACCTGGGCTCAAGCATGATCTGTGCCTCAGTTGTCACCTCCAAAGTTCTGCTTGAGTTCCTGCCTTGACTTCCCTCTCTTCTGGACTCTAATTTATAAGCCAAATAAACCCTTTCATGCCACAAGTGGTTTGTTGTTGTTGTTTCTTTGTTTGTTTTTTTGGGAGTTTTTTGTTTGTTTGTTTGTTGTTTGTGTGTGTGTTTGTGTGTGTGTGTGTGTGTTTCTTGTATTATTATGATAAGAGAAAGAAAACCCAGACAGTTTTATTCTGAGTATTGTACCTAAAGCGAAAGTGTTCAAGACATTTGGCCTTTGTCTATGTTCTAAAAGCTAAATATATGTTTGTACATAAACTTACTACTGTGTTTGCATGGCTATAACTTCCCTTCTCCCAGAGAACATAATAAATCCAAAATGAATGCAAATGACAAATTTCCTAAGAAACAACATATGGCTTGGGGAAAAAATTGTGTTTAGTTGTACACTAATAAAAAATCATTTGGACTTGAATTCCATGAGGATTGTGCCATATTTTATGAAATCGTTCAATGCAGAGTATAATGTAAATAATAAGGATGCGTTTTCTTTTTTAAAATTATAATCAAAACTCTTAGAAAGTACAGCTGCAAAGCAGAATGAATCAGCATTTCTTCTGACCTACTTTATAATCATAAAAGTCCTGTAGAGTTAGTTCATTAGCCCTGTAGTAGTCCAATGTTTAATTCATTTTACATGCTTTCTGAAATATTAACAGAGAGCTTATTATTTATTCTACAAAAATATGAATGTCCATGTAACATCTGTCTTGTTTCCCATGTTCTCCCCAACCTAAGACCAAAGTCAAGGTTGATATTACAACTTCATCATTTCAAAGACAGTAAGTCCTGAATTCTGGGGCTGACCATTTGATGCCTGTTATTTTAACAAGGTAGGATAATGCCCTGGAGATCATAGGTTCTTAATGACCAGTTCTCCATGGAAACCTTATTAATGATGAGTTATGTCCTTACACAGGTGGAGAAGAAAGCAAACTATAGATGGAATTCTAGCCTACATTTTCGAATACACATTGTTATGGTTATTAAAAATGTATGAACAGGTCAAATGGAATTTCCTGACAACAGCATTGAAACACATTTTCTTCTTTATTCTGAGTTTTCCAGCAGTAGCATTACATATACCAACACTGTGGTTTTTGTTATTTTAGCAGTTTATGTATAGTGTCTTTCTCCCTTCAATTGCATAAATAGATTTTTTAGCTGAGATATTAGGCTAATAAACATAACAAAACTAGAATTGTACTAATATTAATATGAAGGTACAATTGCAAGTCTTTGATGCTGCCAGCTCCCTTAAGTTATGTTAATTTCAAAGCAATTTAAATCAACATTCATTTAAGGAATAATTTGCTTTTGTGGAATAGAAGCCATATTTTGATTTAGCACAATCAGAAAGAAACCTTACTACTTGTTTCTGTATTATCTCATTCTTACTTCTTTCTTTCTTCCTACCAATGGAGGAGCTTATTCACTGTAAATTTCCTCTTAAATCTGGTATTGAGTCACAAACAGCTACTAAATGAATATCTTGGAATAATAGATAAGAAAAGCAGTGAAAATAGGAAGGTAGAAGGCCATTTAGGAAACTTCATATAGCTATGAGAAATGCCATTGAAGGTTCAACATATTTATTTGATGCTCTTAGGTGTTATAACTAACTGAATTATATGTGCTATATGTTCTTTGGCTTCCTGTGTACTTTACCATTGCAGCACAGATTTTGACATGGCATAAATATATTAATTTTCTGGATTTTTAGGCTTATTTGTTGCTATTGTTGTTTTAATTGACTATAATTTGCTTTTGTATTAGAAAATATAAAAGGATCAGTTTTCATCATCATCATCATTATTATTATTATTATTATTATTATTATTATTATTATTACTGTTATTGGTTTTTGAGTCAGGGTTTCTCTGTGTAGCCTTGGTTGTCTTTGAAGTCACTGAGATCCACCTACGTGTGTCTCCCTGAGTGCTGGGATGCACCACGCCACTGCCCCCAGCCAGTTTTCATTATTTTAATACAGTTAAAAAAGCAAAATTCTTGGCTATTAGGAATATTTATTATCCCTTTAGAGCATGATGTTTGTCATTTTGCTGCACTGAACATTAATACTGAAGTTGCTTGGTAGTTTGATGATGCTATCTACTTGGGAAAATTATGGATATTAAAATTTGGTATCAAAATATATATATATATATAATGCTTCTTCTTGTAAATAACAAGAGACCCTGAGCAAATTCTTAGACAGTAAAATAATTTTAGTCTTCACTAAGATTCTAGAGTAGTTATGTTTTGAGGCCAAATGGTTCGACTTCTGACAGTATTTCTCTGGTGTTCCCCTGATGGCCTCTGTCCAACTTTGGATTCCCTTCCTACATTGTAGAAATGGACAGTGATATTTTCAGGACTCCAGTCACCACAGCACACTTTAAAACACAGCATCAAGGACAAAACACGTCCTAGTTTCCTAGCAAAAGCCCAGACATAGCAACGTAAACTAAGTTGGCATGTCTAACATGAACAATCACCCTGACAGGACAATGGCACACAAGTGATGTCAGCACCATGGTTTTTTTCTTTATCCTAGAGTTAGATATAGGACCCACATCTCTAAGAATTGATTAGTATCAAACAGATATCATTTATGAACTGACACAAAGGAAGCAAAATAATCAATCAACTGGGAAAACTGTTCATTTTGGATTATATTTTCAGAGACTTTGACCCTATTCAATAGCCATTGGCCCTATTTAGATGTGCTTTGTGGTGGAAGCATGTGGCAGAAGCTGCAGGCTGCATGATGACTTGGTAGTAAAAACAGCCAAAGGGAGCTGGGTTCCCAGTATTTCCCACAAGGGCTTTTCCCAGTAACCTAGCTCCCTGACTGGTTGTCACCTCTAAGACTCCCCTACTTTGCAATAGTACCAGATCTGAGTTTCATGGATTTGGGAAACATTCTAGACTATAGCACCTCTGAACATGGACATACATAATTCTAGCACCTATCCAATGTCTGTTACTTCTCTCTCTCTCTCTCTCTCTCTCTCTCTCTCTCTCTCTCTCTCTCTCTCTCTCTCTCTCTCTAGCCTATGATCTTGAGATGTCATTGAAACACTAACTTCTACTAAACAATTTGAGTGCAGATTCATTTTAAATTTTCTGAGTTATTTATTGATAAAATTCAAAAGAAAAAGAGAAGTACAAGCCAGGGATTTAAAAAAAAATGCAAAGTTTCATGGAATTACACCTTTTCAGAACAATCTTTGACTTTCTTTTCTGTGTCGTGTATGCTAAAGTATTTTGTCTGTATTTTGTGCTGGAGGGACGATTTGTCTTTAGTTCCCTGGCTTTGTAGAAAGCCACAGTGTGTCCCTCTAAAGTCCCCAAGGCCAGTTCTCCTCTGTATGGTCCCTGATGAGTTCCTTCAGGCCCAGAAGGGGAATTTGTATTTCCAGAGATCCCTTCTGTGAGAATGTGGCCTAGGAACAAAGGACGTGATGCCCTTCCAGTGCCCCTCCCACCCACCAAGCATCTGAGGAGTGTCCCAGAGGAAAGTAAAAAGGCCTGTCCTGAACCCATGCTTGATACTTGCCTGTTTCTTTACAGCAGATGCTCCTGAGACCTAAGGTCCCTTTGAGACAAACTGTAGTTGATATTAAAACAAGGCCTGCCCTGCTCTTAAGGAGTGAGAACGTAAAAGTATGCCCTCTTTTACTATTATTAAATGTGAACTGAGCACTCTCATGATTACCAGCTCTGTCATACATGTAAGCAAATGTATGTGCTCTGTCGTGTGTGAAGACATGTGTACACAGACAGATTTATATGCTCAGACTTACAATCATGCAGAGGCACACATTTGCATGTCAAGAGTCTGTCCTTATTTACTGAAATAACCCTGTATCATTTCATTTCCTCAAAGTTATTACTATTCACAAGCTGTATGCAGTTGCTAAAACTTCCCAATGGCATAGGGCTAATTGACTCTAGTATTAGACATCGTTTTACTAAGTTGAGGGATATGAAATTGCTAATTTATAGGACAAAGAAAAACCTAAAGCATGCAATTATGGCTCAACCTAGTTTCAAGGGACAGTGCTGTTTAACACTCCGGGCATGTCCTAAGGATCCGTTTAAATCTGGTCTTCGTGGTTCTCTGGTATCTTTCACTTGATAAGCACCTTTTCCCCATCTCTTCAATCCCTGGCCTTCCAGAAACTTCTGTCTACTTGTATTTCTTCTTTCTCAATGTTGGGGCATCTTCTGAGTTTTGTTCTCTCACTTTCCATGGAACTTGGAGAGAGGTTAAGGAGATGGCTAACCGTGTAGAAGACTCAAGGCACTCACCTTTTCATCAACAGTCCAACTCACCCTGAAAGAAATTCAATTTAACCAAAGTAAATATCATTTCTCTTCTGAAACAAACCCAGATAATCAACACCAGCTGACATTAATAACCTCCCTTCAATTACATTATGACTGGGAAGTATGTTGACATGACCTGCTGATGTTATAACAGAATTTAAAGGTAAACACTAGATTCTATTACTGACATGGGTTCAGGGATAGACACGGAATTCATCAACAGTGACCATGGCTTACTGTTCCTGTTCTTGCCCAGTTATTCTGAGAGCACTGTTTTGTTTTCAGGACCCACACTTTGCTGAGCTCTGCTCCAACTGGTTTATTTGTTGCACAGCCATAGGCCACCGTGCACCATGGTCATTCTCCTCCCTAAGAGGGTCTTTAGAAAACTCCTTCTTGGAAACAGCCTTTCACTCTTAATCAATCTTCATACCATTTCACCTTGACACAGAACTAAACTATCCTACTGTTTAGAAAGAACAAGGCCATAGGGGAAAAACTGCCTGACAATCCCTCTCCTTTCTTTTTTTTTTAAAAGTCTGGTAAAATTTGCAGATCATACATATCACCATGTTAGCAAAGTTATATGTATTTATTTTACCCCACCCCCACCCCTCTGCATATACCTTCTACAGCATACATATGGGAAAACTTTCAGGGGTTAATTCCCTCCTTCTATAGTGTACATTCTGGGAGTTGATTTCAGGTCCTAAGATTTGGCAGTGAGCATCCTTACTCACTGTGCCACCTCTACGTCTCTCAGAATGTCAGTATCTTATAGGGTTCTGTCTGGTAATGTGTACATTCATGACCTTATATAACCACCAATATTACCTAGCTCATTCTCTCTAGAAGGTCCACAGAAGCAATTGAATTGGGATTGAATTTTCCAAGCTGATAGAGTCTGGTCTACACCTATAAATAGGGATAATGATGTCTCTTTCGAGTGACTTTCTAATAATTGGTTTATATAACAAATGCCATTATAAGTGCCATTGTATAACACTTCTTAAGATGTATTAAATATTATCAATATTACAATTACATTTCCAGTTGATATCTTTAAATCGAATTGATTAAATGGATTTGCTAGGGACTCGGGAGGGGGCAGCTGGTAGTGATTAATTAACTGCCATTAACAAAATTGATTTGTTAGGGGTTCACCCAAAGCACCAGAAAATCACATGAATGTTTTGAAGTGGTGAACCTGAATTCCAGATATGGCCAGATTTTGCTTGGTAAATCTCTTCCTCTCAGAAAATGCATTTCCCCTCTCTTCTACCTACACAGCAATACTGCTGGACCCAAGAGAAGCAGTTTCCGTACTCACTGAGTCCACACAGTTCCTGTAAACATTCTTCAATTCGTTCTCAAGTTGTGCACTTTCAAGTTACAGTACTTAAAGTGACGTACAATTAGACCGCTTTGTCCTTCTTGGCTCTCCCCACTGTGTTTCAGGTCTCAGCCTTAGGAGTGTGTCTTATTACCACCTCAGGTAGACGTTTAAAGGGAAGAGGGATCCTGTAATGTGAAAGTATCTCTAGGATTTTCCCTCTTTGTTGAAAAGTCCCTCTGGTAAAAATGCATAGTTCCTTATCTGTCCACTCTTTCTAAGCATCTTTGAGGTAAAGGGCACATTGTCTATGAATGAAAGGAGTTGAGGAAATAATATGGGAACAAAAACTAAACAAACCACATTAATACATAGAGTGGCGACACAGGGTCCCCTTGAAAATGTTAGTGTAATGAGTGCATTTGATAGATCTTGCTTACATTTATATTGTTTTGGAGAAACTACCAAACCTCCTGATATTCTTGTCGTTACAAATGTAAGTAGCACTGTAGAGAGTTCTGTCGGGGTTGGTTTGTCTTATGCTGGCTTGTGTGTCAACCAAGAGTAGTATCAGTTGTTCTTAAAGTACAAGAACAATCTGCTCCTCAACGTAATTTATAAATGCATCTTTAAACCACTCACAAGGGGAAGATCTTTGTTCATCAGAGTTTCCCCGTTCCTGCAAGCACAGATGAGATAAGCCATTAAGGAGAAAGGATTGTGACAGGTCATCAGCATCTAGGAGAGAGTTTGTTGGGGACATTAGGAAAGATCAGTTCAAATTAATTATTTAAAACTAATTAAACATTGGTTATAATTTGCTTAAAGTTTTCATTTTATGCGTTCAAATAAATCACTTTTATGTTTCATATTTACGAACTCAACATATCTTTCTCCTTGGTACATATATTCAATGGTGTTATGATTTCTGTTCATTTATTTTTTTTATTTTTTGATTTTTGGTTGTTTGGTTTTGGGTTTTTTGTTTTGTTTTTCTTTTTAAATATATTTTATTAATTTATTTATATTACATCTCAATGGTTATCCCCTCACTTGTATCCTCCCATTCCTCCCTCCCTCCCATTTTCCCCTTACTCCCCTCCCCTATGACTGTGACTGAGGGGGACCTCCTCCCCATGTATATGCTCATAGGGTATCAAGTCTCTTCTTGGTAGCCTGCTATCCTTCCTCTGAGTGCCACCACGTCTCCCCATCAAAGGGATGTGGTCAAATATGGGGCACCAGAGTTCATGTGAAAGTCATTCCTAAGTCTCCACTCAACTGTGAAGAATGTCCTGTCTATTGGGTAGATCTGAGTAGGGGTTTGAAGTTTACTGCACATACTGTCCTTGACTGGTGCCATAGTTTGAGCAGGACCCTGGGCCCAGATCTGCCCATCATAATGTTCTACTTGTAGGTTTCTAGGACTCACTGGATCCTTCTATTTCCCCATTCTCCCTTGCTTCTCTCACCTAGAATCCCAATAGGAAGTCTTCCCATCTGTCCCACTTTCCTGGTAAGTGAAGACTTTGATGGGACATGCCCCTTGGGCTAATATGTAGATATAAGGGAGTATATACCATTTGACTCTTTCTGCTTCTGGGTTAACTCACTTGTTATGATGATTTCTAGTTCAATCCATTTGTCCACAAATTACGGGAATTCCTTGTTTTTAATAGCTGAGTAGTATTCCATAGTGTATATGTACCACAGTTTCTTTATCCATTCTTCTACTGAGGGACACTTAGGCTGTTTCCATGATCTGGCTATTATGAATAAGGCTGCTATGAACATGGTTGAGCAAATGTTCTTGTTGTGTGCTGGAGCATCTTCTGGGTATATTCCAAGGAGTGGAGTAGCTGGGTCTTGATGGACAGGAACATCTTTCTAGACACAAAGATAGTGACCTTTGCCCGTCTTCTCAGCGTTGGCTAAGCCACAACCATATAATTTCTGTAAGGATGATCAAGAGTTCAAGACTAGCCAAAACTACAGGACAAGACCCCATAAGAGCAACACAAAGCCAAACACATTTAAAATGACATCATTTAAAAAAGAAAGCCAGGCGTGGTGGCACATGCCTTTAATCCCAGCACTCAGGGGGCAAAGGCAGGCGGATTGCTGTGACTTTGAGGCCAGCCTGGTCTACAAAGCAAGTCCAGGACAGCCAAGGCTAACACAGAGAGACCCTGTCTCAAAAACCAAAAAATAAAAAATAAAAAAATAAAATGGCATCATTTTAAATGATATGATGGAGAGATGGTTCAGTGCTCTCACATAAGCTCTGAGTTCACTTGCAAGCACTGAGGTGAGATGGCTTACAATCATCTGTAACTCTAGCTCCCAGTGCTTTAATGCCCTCCCTTTTCTGTCCTCTTCTGGCAAATGAATAATATGTGCATATTTATACACAGACACATGTATATACTCATGATTAAAAATACAATTAATCTTAGAAAATAAAAAGTCCCCCACAGGGCATTGGTTGTAACAAAAGAGTAGACTCTGTCTCATATTTGAGAACTACTTTTGTTTCTGTGAGACATGAGATCCTTATTACTTACTCATTTGCACATATTATCTTTGATCTGCAGACTGAAAAATTCTGTATTTGATCATATTTAACTGTTTTAATTTGTGTAAGCTGCCTAAATTACATATTAAAAAAGAACTCATGTAATATCAATGTGAAATTTATTCAAATGTCTTCAACAGAAATGACTTAACAGAACCAAATATCACAACCAGGAAAATACAATATTAAAAAAGGCATACAACTAATTTCTTTATTTTTAAATTATCTATAACAAAATCACAACTATAAATAGGAAGTAGATAGTTGTCAGGGTAATTAGATCCAATAATATAGGCTAAAATAAGGTTTAGAGTGTTGGAGAATAAAAGAAGCTACAGGTCATAGATGATAATTTTTATGAACAGTAAATTGATGCTAACTCAATAATAGGAAAGATGAAATAAGATGAGGAAAGATTTGTTTGATAATCTTATTATTTATTCCATTAGGCAGGGATGTGCTCACATGGTTTCACATTGTAAGTCAGGCTGACTTCAAGCTTGTGTAATCCTTCTTCCTTCACATCCGGGTCATAAGACTATATGCCCATGGGATGCTACCCAGGCCTTGTTAATATGTTATCTTTTTCAAGTAAGGAAAAAGTATGTATGCTCTGTTGTGTTAACCTAGCTATGTATCAAGTCTAATTAGGTGTTGATATATGCAAATGTTATGTTTATAGTATCCTAAAGGGATTTTGAGCATATAATGTCCCTTTTTAAAAATTTTTGTTTTATTAATTTATTCATATTACATCTCAATGGTTATCCCATCCCTTGTGTCCTCCCATTCCTCCCTCCCTCTCATTTTCCCCTTACCCTTCCCCCATGACTGTGACTGAGGGGGACTTCCTCCCCCTTTATATGCTCATAGGGTGTCAAGTCTCTTCTTGGTAGCCTGCTATCCTTCCTCTGAGTGTCACCAGGTCTCCCCATTCAGGGGACATCGTCAAATATGAGGCACCAGAGTTCATGTGAAAGTCATACCCACTCTCCACTCAACTGTGGAGAATGTCCTGACCATTGGCTAGATCTGGGTAGGGATTTGAAGTTTACTGCCTGTATTGTCCTTGGCTGGTGCCTTAGTTTGAGCGGGACCCCTGGGCCCAAATCTGTCTATCATAATGTTCTTCTTGTAGGTTTCTAAGACCCTCTAGATCCTTCTACTTTGCCATTCTCCCATTCTTCTCTCATTTAGAGGACAGAGGAGAGCCATAGTGTCCCTTTTGAAATGGGTTGTCTGTTGGTCCATAATGGGTAGCTGCAAAGTCTTTGCCCACTCGTGGGGCCAAAGGGCAACTACACCTGTTCCCAAACATTGAGCCAGGGACAGAGCTCTGACTCTGTTATTAAAGATGCTTCTACGTACACTTCATACTTTGAAGTCTGCAATCCTCTAATTTTATGTATCATTAGATGAAATTCAAGTTAACCAGCTACTTCAACAGTCTTTTCCTTGAATCTAAGGAACAAGTCCGGGCTTTCCCCTAAGAGCATATCCATTGGGTGTGAGCTCAGTTGGCTACTCTGTACTACAGTGCATGATTTTGTCTGCATTTTAAATATCAGCTCCCAGGGTATCATTGTCATCATCAGGCCAGATTTTTTATGACTACTTCCTCAAATCTTAAAATGTCATTAGCAGCGATTTTAGAGTAACATCATGCTTCCTTGTTAGTTATAATACCCTAGGCAACCAGCTAAACTCTCTGGTTTAGTCTTCACTTGAAAAATAAAGGTGATAATATTTACCTTATTGGGGTGAAAAATCATCAACATTGCAATCTAATACACCTTTGGGGCTGTTCACCCCTGCCTCTCTGTGGCTTAGCACTATGAACTCACAAAAGAATTTAAGCACATCTAAACTGCCGAATCATTTTCAAGATTTACAGAAGAACCAGAAAAGCTTGTGACTTTTGTCACAGAGGCATTCTCCCTGGTCCTGTGCTCCAACCGCAAAGCATGTTAAATGCTAAAGTGACCTGGTTAAAAAAAAAAACTAGGTCAGTTCAGTTGCCAGGATCCTTAGAAGAAAAAGGAGAGGAAGTCTCCACTCAGCAAGTGTCTTTCTGTCCCCACATTGACTTCCCTCCACTGGAAAGCCATTGGTCAAGAGATGTTGATAGGCAGATTTGGGCCCGGAGGTCCCGCTCAAATTATGGCACCAACCAAGGATAATACATGCAATAAACTTCAAACCCCTACCCAGATCTAGCCATTAGACAAGCCATTCTCCACAGTTGAGTGGAGAGTGGGGTCTGACTTTCCCCAACTCTGGTGCCCCATATTTGACCATGTCCCATAGATGGGGAGGCCTGGTGGCACCCAGAGGAAGGATAGCAGACTATTAAGAAGAGACTTGATACCCTACAAGCATATATATGGGGAGGAGGTCCCCCTCAGTCACAGTCATAGGGGAGGGGAGTAAGGGGAAAATGGGAGGGAGGGAGGTATGGGAGGATACAAGGGATGGGATAACAATTGAGATGTAATATGAATAAATTAATTTAATATAAAAGAGATGCAGATGCACTTCTGTATTCTCCATCTTCATAACATCTGCAACCGGAAGCCTGGGTCTCTCCCAACAAGTCTCTTCTCCTGACACTGACCCTTGAGGCAAGAGGGCTGTGCCCAATTCTGGTACGAACTCTAATTGCAGCATAAGGTAAATCTTTACCAGAATGGCCTGTAAGCAAATACTGGTTGCTAAAAGAGTGCTGACTAGAAAGATAGAAATGCTCCAGAGAAACCTGGAACATCAGTGTCCAAGATGATACTTCAGATGAAATTACATCCTCATGTGAAATAAAGAAGGAGATGAGGTTTAAAGTAGCTGTTACAGGAAAGAAATCGGTGAAGCAAAAAAAAAAAAAAAAAAAAATGGGTGAAGTACTTTATGCAGGTTTTACTCAGTATCTTCTCCACTAGTTGCAGAATGTAGTCAGAGAGAGAGAGAGAGAGAGAGAGAGAGAGAGAGAGAGAGAGAGAGAGAGAGAGAGACTATATTTTAAGAAATGTCTACAATTTCTACTGTCTACTGTTTATCAGGTCAAAGGGATGCTTGTACCAAAAAAGGACCTATTTTGAAATATAACATATCTGCATTTTTCTCCTATTTCATGTTGGTATACTCTGTTCTCCTACACAGTCAGGCATTAGAAATTATTGGTATCACTATAAAATTATCCCTACCTTTATTCTAAATGCTCACGTAGCATGCATTTTTACCCATTTAACAAGCAGTCAACTCAGGCACAGGGTTAAAGACAACAGTGCAACCTCCGTATATCTGGTCTCTCCAGAGGATTAAAGAGCATCAGAAATGGCACCTTCTTTGGGAGTAAAACTTGGAGAAGAGTGACAAGGAAGGGTCAAGTGTTGGATTCTGAAGCTGTTCCTTTCACCCAAGTGAATGTTATTCAAATGATGTTTTATGATAAACATACACCCACATGCAAACATGTATGTGTTCTAAGGTTTAGTTTGTTTCTTGGTTGAAAATATTCTATAGAGCTTGATAAAGGGGTTGTTGACTCAACTTTATAATAAACGTCCCTACATACTATAACCATATATAGTCACAAGATTTTTACAGACTTTCTCTTTAAGGACAAGCCTCTATAAATGTTTGCTTATTGTTCAGTAGGACCAGCTTGCCTATTACACATCTGTAGAAATTTATCAAATATCTTTATTAAACAATGCATGGTTTTACCGGAACTTGAGTTTTAGAGCAAAGCCCTTGCTGGGTTTGAGCACATCCACAGGCTGGATTCTTCTATTTGTCCCAGGGCTCCACTTACAGCCGTAGATAATGGTGGGAGGGTGAAAAGACATTTAATGTATGTGGCTGGATTGGCAAGGAAAGTGATAAAGGACTCCAGGGAGCTCTCAAGTCCATCTTCCGAGCCCTGGCTTAAGATCTGTGCTTAAATGGAGGGATAAGTGGGGCAAGAGGCCACGGACGGAATGAAGTCAGAGTGCTTATCCCGGCATAGCCTCTGCAAGGAACTGTAAAGGTCTTGTCCTCACAGATCTCTCCTGGAGGGATCAGTGCGATTCAAGGGTGACAACGCCCACTTCTATCATTCTCTTGAAGTCACCGATAATGGCCCATTCTTGGGATGCTCTACTCTGAAGAGTCATCATTCTTTGGGGGTAGTTTTTTTCTTCCTTAAAATATTTCTCAATCAGTTCTCTTGTTCTAGAGTAGATTCTGGGAAACATGAATCAGGAAGAATGTTAAGAAAGGACAAGAAGAGGCAGAGAGGAGAAAATAGAATTAGTTATGCTAGTGGGCAGGACCTGTCCTTTCCTGTGATTCATGTATGCATATATCAGGACCACTGTGCCGTCACTTAGTGTTAAGGACCAACTAATTTAGGACTGGGGCAATGGTTCAGTGCACAAAACAGCAGCCTCATAAGCATGAGGTCTTGGAGTTTAGATCACCAGCGTCCAAGTAAAATACTAGTGGACACAGTAGCCTCCTGGCTAACTAGACCAACCAGAATTACCAAACTGCCTCAATAAAGGCATTTGAAAGTGATGGAGGAAGATGCCTGGTATGGACCCCAGGCCTCCACAAGCAAGTATATACACATGCATGTATATACACCACAAAAAGTACTCATACAAAGAAAATGGTTTTTAAAAATATAAAATGGAAAGCATTGCCAAACTGATCAAATATAAGATAGCAACGTCTCCTTTGCGTTTGTATTTTTTTTTTTTGGATCAACACAAGTGATAACATACAAGGTCCATTGCTAATTGGATCATAAGCTGGGATGTGCAGAGCAAAATATAACTCACGCAGAAGATGCTGAGGTTGTTGATGAGCTCACGAGAAGATGCTGAAGATGCTTCTTGATGGACTGAGTCATTTGCAGGGGGCAGCCTAATGGAAATCTGACCTCTTTGAAAATACATACATTGCTTATTGTCCTCGATTACCATGACTGTGACAGACAGAATGTGAGGCAACTGAAGGGAGGAGAGGGTACATTGGACTCTTGATTTCATAGGTGTCTGGATGCAGTGTGTTTATGCCTGTAGCAGGGAAAGAGGACAGTGGGCAATGGGCATGATGGAGAGAAGGTGCTCACTATAGTGTATCCAGGAAAGGGAGAAGGGTCGGGAGAAGATAGAAGAGGAGGAAGAGGCAAGGAGGAGTAGAAGGAGGGGGAGGGGACTGTGAATACCGAGAGACAATGTACCACCGAAAGGCCATCCCCGAGTGGCTTAGTTAATAGTTCCATGTCATCACAGTCCATTCAGTTATAAGTTCATCAATTGAGCAATATATTGATGAAGCTGATATCTTCAGGGTTCAGTCACTACGTAAAAGCCCATTGCTTGGGAAACACTGCAGATTACCACCCTAATACTCATGTGTGAAGTTTGGTCTTAAAGTCTTACTTAGACATTTTTATGACAACTCAAACTGTTAAGAGTTTTAAACAAACCTATCAAGTTTTAATCCTCTGTAAAAACAGGACACAGGTCTCATCTTAACACCAAGCCAATACTCATGCAAAGAACTTTCAGATTCACAATTCGTCTGCACCTAGAGCAGAGTGGTGAGTTTGCATATTTTAGGATGGCTCTCTGGAAGATGGGGAGGAATTGCTACCCGAGTTTGAGAAACTAGCTTTGAGAGCTAGAGAGATGGATGGCTCAGCATCTAAGGGCACTGGATGCACTTGCAGAAACCCTAGCTTTCCCAGGACTCACATGGCAGCTCATAATGTTCCATAACTCAGGATATCTGATACATTTGTTTGCCCTCTATGGATACTAGACATTCATACGTGCATATAGTGCATATACATACATGCAGGAAAATGCATATATGCCTAATAAACAAATAAATAACATAACTAAATAAACAGAGTTAGGATTGTTCCAGGCACCCTGGGGTAATATTATGCTATCCTCATACAACATGAAATACAGGCAGGGAAATTCTTTAAAATGTTCTTAATTACTCTTAAATCAGAGCATCTGGAACAAGCTTATTTTAAAAACCTAAACTAAACCAAAAACATCAATGTATGTCTGTAAGGACATATTTGGTTTTTTTGTTTGCCACACTTTTTTTTTATTTTACACAACTCTAATTTGTCACGTGTTTGCTCTGTGTGGACACAGTTGCAGGTGCTGAGGATATACGGATTAATGTGAAGGTTGCATTCATCTTCCAGTTATTGAACCGGACAATGACCTTTGACAGTTTATTTTTAAATGATATTTGCACTGAAGATTTCATGGCAGCACATGGCTGTTTACACATTGTGTTCTGTCTTAGTCCACTGAACTTCTATAAAATGTTGCCCTCTGTTGAGTAGTTATAAGTCTTAGATATTTATTTCTCTTCATTCTGGAGCCCGGATGTATAGGATCAAGGTGGTAGACATCTAAAGGAGTCCAGGCCACCATTCCTAGGATTGCAATTTGTTGATAATGCCCCCCCCCCAGGGACAAATGTTATATTTGAACAATCTGGAATGGTCTGTCTGGTTCTCCCAACCTTCTTGTTCATTGCTGTGCCTCCTTCAAAACTCAACCCTTACTTCTTTATGCAGGCACACTTCTCATTACGGTTAAACTGGAAAACAAGTTTCAACACAAATCTCAAAAAGGGCATTATTGAATGGTAGCAAATTCCTTCAGAAAAAAAAATGACCAAAAAAAGTGTATAAAACATCACATAGCCCTGGGAGATTTCTGTTTCAATGGAGAGTCCAGGTTAGATTGCCACATGCTTGAGGAAACTAGAAAAGTAGATTTACATTTTTTTTTTACATTGAGCATTAAAAAAATAGTCCCTTAGGAGAAATAAATAAGATGAACACTGGACCTACAGAAATTTCCCTGCCTACCAAGTGCAGAGGGACCCTGGGAATATGAGTTCTCAAGAAGGCTGTCGCTGGAAAGCCTACAGCTGGGGAGTACATATGGCAGGGTGCTGGAGAGGAAAGAGTTTTCCAGAGAACCTCTTGGAGCTTGGCATCCCTCCATCTTCATTCAAATGGCAAAGGCAGCTGAGGAAGTGACTGACCTGAGTTGTAGGAAAATGAAACTGAAAAGAGGAAAAAAAAATCCTTGCAATTTGCATAAACCTAGAGTATTTATTCTCCAAGATGTAAAACTCTTATTTCTAGTGTGCTAAATGCTGTATTGCTTGAAGTAACCGGGACACATCAGCCATAACTCTATGGAATGGTTAAGCCCTAGACAGAGCAATGCTATGGAAACAGTGATAACTTGACAATCATTCTTTCAAAGGTCACACCATTCCCAAGTGCTGTTTCTGCATTCTAGTGCAGTATTCAATATTATAAAGTGACTATGAAATAAACAGACCATCAGTGTTCTATGAGACAATATCAGGGTGACTTATGTAACAGAGAAAGGGGCACAAAATCCTCCATAACACGAGACTGTGCATTTTCCAAATGGCATGAATCACTTCACACCTATGTGACCAAGACACTCCACATTTCAGTGCTCATTAAATCACTCCAAACCAAGGATAACAGTAAAAACTTAAAAACCACAACAATAAAGCAGCAAAGGCAGGTGACAGTTGATGGCGCACCTAAAGCTATTCTAGTTAAAGACAGATGAGGAGCATCTGTAAATCCAGAGGCAAAATGTCAGTTAATGGACTTTGCTCTGTAAACATTCAGGAGTGAATGTGCATAGAGACTTTGATGTTATCAACAATGCTAAACACAGCACTAAATACAAAACACAATGCTTAAAATGCCATCAGTGGGGGCTGCAGAGGAGCTTCAGTAGGTAAGGATGCTCACTGCTAGCTCTCCTTACTCTGGTACCTAAGTCAGGTGACTCGCAAACATCTGCAATTCTAGTTTCAAGGGGTCTGACACCCACTTTTGGCCTCCAACTGCACCTCTACACACACTGCATTAACTCACCCAGATACGCATGGATAAAAAATAAAAATAAATCTATAAAAATTCCCCTCAAGCTATAGGAATGAAACAGCAGCTGAAAATCCCAATCAATAGAGAGAAATGACAAACAGTAGACGTGATAAAAAGAGGCGGATTCTGTTTATTCGTATTGCTTTTTTTTTTAAAAAAAATCTTCAAATTAAAATCAACTGATTTTTATGCAAAAAATTAAAATATTGAATTTCATTTCTAACATTTATATAGAGTTATAGCATATGAAAAAGAAGGGAAAAGCTGTAAGACAAAGTTGAAATTACAATGTTGTCATGCCCTTGTATTGTACTCCTGTGCCAAGTAATGACTTAGTACTTAAAAACTGTGTGTGATGAAATTAACAAGATTAGTGAAAACTGCAAAGTAGTAATTATAAAAGGTGTTATACTTTTGATCTACAAGTGTAATCATGAAAAATATTAATGCTATATAAATAAAGGCAGAAAATAAATGCAAGTTTACATGTCTTAATCAGATCACACAATTAATTAAATTCACCCAATTAAGAAGGAAAGAATAACATATTTAATAAAAAGCATAATAAAATGCTTGCTCCCTAAGAGAAATTCATTTAAAAACAAAGACACAATAGGTTATAAGAACATATGGAAACTTTATATTGTGTTGACATAGACCTAAAAATCCTGAGCTAATTATGTTAATTTAACAGTAGTTAAATAATATTAGTAGCAGTTCAGGTTAGTTTTATATAGTGACAAAAGAACTAGATCCGCTGAGCTCACAATGCCAACTGTATAAATGTTCTTTAAAAACAAGAACAAACAATAATTTTAAATAGTGAACAGCTGAAGGAGCTAGTGAGTCTACAATTCTCATGGAGTTAATTTATCCTTTTTCGTCAGCGAGAGCTGTAGGAGGCAGACAACAAGATCTGGTGGAAATGCTGTTATATCACAATGTGGCAGCTGAATCAAGACAATCACACGTGCACCTCCCATGCCCTCCACCACTCCAACACTAGCTGTGCTCACAAAGGTGTGCGTCAAAGGCTAAACTGTGCCTCTTTGCATTGTAGATAGTGAACAACTTAATCGCCAGGGCATCAGAATAGGAATGTTTATTGGAACAGGGGTTATGATGCGATAATACGTTAAAATGAGGCCATTCTCATGAGACCTCTTTAAATTCATCTTCTGTCCTTACTAGGAGGCTGGAGACATGAAGTTATCCCAGGTTTATACCATCAAAGGGAGGTCTATAAGGAGATCTGGTGGCACTCAGAGGAAGGATAGCAGGCTACCAAGAAGAGACTTGATACCCTATGACCATATAAAGGGGAAGGAAATCCCCCTCAGTCACAGTCATAGGAGAGGAGAGTAAGGGGAAAATTGGAGGGAGGGAGGAATGGGAGGATACAAGCAATGGGATAACCATTGAGATGTAATATGAATAAATTAATAAAAAAAAACTCAAAAAAAGGGGCGGGGGACAGCCATTGGTAAGATGAATGGACAGAACTCAGAGGAAATAATCCTGAAAATTCTCCTGTGATGCTTTCCTATAAGCACAAATACATCTTAGGAAAGAGGATTCAGAGATGTCTTTTAATGACAACAAAATATAGACAACTTAACATCCATCATCAAGTAGATAGATTTCAATTTGAGGTGGGACTGGCCGAATGGATCAGTGGACAATGTACTTGTCGCATAAGCTCAAGGACCTGAGTGTGATCCACGGAGCCCACAAGGAGGTGCAGAGAGAACTTAACCCACAAACATGTCCTCTCACACCCATGGTTCACACCTCCCTCCCCGCCCAAACATCATATATACACAGTAATAAAAAAACCAAATGCGATGTTAAATTAAGGTATCTCTATACGATAGAAATCTGCTTACACATACACAGGTACTAACTTCAAAAGAACTTGTAAAGAGGTGAGAAAAAGGAATATATGTTGCGTAATTTCACTGAAATGTGCATATAAAAGTGTCAGGGATTGTACAGAGGCGCATCGTTGCTGTATAGAGAATCAGGTGGCTATGTGGGGTGTTAATGATTAAGAAAGGACAAAAGTGGAGGACAGACAGGCTCTGAAGGATATGGGAGTTCATTACCTTTTTTCTTCTGAGCCTGCCCACCTAGCCTCTCACCCACTGATCATGAGTTAATGCTGGTAAGGCCCTAGGTAGGTGTGTTAATCCATCAACAAAAATGAAAATCCTCAGAAGGATAATGAACAAAGAAAATAACCCCTTCCTCTTAAATATTACAACAGGAAATGTATTAAAACACAAATGTGCCACGTGCCACCATTAAAATATATGCAACTTTTCATGTGAATTAGGGTTTAGTGAAGCTTTAAAACTATAAAACAAATAGTAATGAGAGCTTTATCTTCTTCCTGAGCTTCTGTTTGTCTAGCTCGTAGCCATTCCTTTCTCCCATATTTTGTAGTCCAAAATATTGATATTTCATATCTTTACTAACACAGCTATTCCATTTAGCCTACATTTGGAGCTCTAAAAAATAAATTAATAAACAAATTAGCATAACTGGTTACACAAATGCTTTTGACCATGTTCTTTTAGAATATACTGCATAACTATTGGCTTAAATTTGTTTTCGTTGTTGTCATCTCGTGATCGCCTGTGCGAGCGTGCGCACGCATGCACATAGCCCCAATTTCCAACAGTTCTGTGTGAATTTTTGACACCTCAGTGATGAGAAGGTGACACATATTCAGAGGAAACTACACCATAAACTTTAAATTTAAAGCATTTTTTTTTTCAGGCTAGTGACAGGTGCTGTGATAATAACTGTCAAGACTGGCTGCGGCAGAGCCACAGAACCTCATCAGCCACCAGTCATGAGCATAAACAGCCAACACTTTGCAGCAGAGGGTTGCCAGGCTAAGGGTCTGAAGGCTCGATGTGTTAAATTCATATTTACATGCCATCTCAATTTATAAGAGACTTATCCAGATGCAACCCCCAGCCCTGTAAGTTGAGAAACCCCAGTGCAGGTATATTATATATGCACACATAATGTGTATATAGCAATCATATATTTAGTAATTTGATGACCCCTGAAACATCATATGCATGATCACGCACACACCTGTGCGCACGCACACATACACACATGCGCACACAATGCTTGCATCCATCCTACATAGTTACGTGTGTACACACAGGTTGTCAAATCAACATCTTTGCTGTTCGTGCAATGAATAGCTGAGCAACGTGAGAGTTCATGTTAGTTTATTTTAGTGTAGATTCATGGAAGAGTTTATTTTCCATCATGATTAACCTAGAAAGAAAATATTTATCCATCCATCCATCCATTCATTCGTTTGTTTGAGACAGCCTGCCGCTCTGATTCACGCTCGCCTGGACACCTTGGCTAAGGCAGGTCAGCCTCAGACCTTGCACGGTGCTGGGATCATCCATCCCATCTAAGCGGTAAGGAAGAACTGATTTCAAATGTGGCTGTGTGAAGAAAAATGTTCCTGTCACTTCCAAAAGCCACAGCAAGCCAATTCTGGATATGGAGGGACCAAGTTTCACATGCCCCAAACTAAAGGACTTATTTGGATCTATGCCTTGTATAATATCTTGTTCAGTAACGCAGTTCATTTTCCCTCGTGCGTCCTCATGCATCTGTGGGTCAAGCTTAGACTTCATGCATATTTTTAAAGTATGATGTAGCTGAGATTCTCCTGTGACAGACATCCAGGACAACATGACTTTCTCAACACAGTTGAGACCTTACTTCGAATATCCTCTCTCTAAGAATTAGCAGCACCTTTTCTATGTATTTTTTTTTTCAAAGGTACACATGGCTCAGCGTTAGGGAATCCCTCTTCTGTGTGGGAACAATGAAATGTCCTTCATTTGTGTGCATCTATACAAAACTTTCCCCACCACGTTGTTTGGATGAATTGTATTTAAAGTCCATCATCCTCAGCCCCAACAGAAGTGGCCTGTTTCCTCAATGTCTTTTCGAACCACACCCGTGCTACCATTACCCTGGCTTTATCTTCTAAGTATTTCAATACAGCCTAAATATTTGTGGATATGCAGTAAGAATTAGAAGGGACAGGACCTCTTCCTCCTGGGAACCATGTGTGGGCACAAGAAAGCCACATTTTGAAGGATATCGAGTCAATCATGAGCGAGTCCCTTAGGAGCCTGTTACATAGTTCAAGGCTAACACCGATTCCTTCTGTGAAGCTGGAATGAACACTCTAATCATAAATTGGGAAAACACTTCTAAAGAAGGGGATTAAGAGCTCCACTCTTTTCTAAGTGTTTGGGTGATTTGAAGCTCGGTGGCTTTGAAACTTTGGTTGTTCTGTTATAGTAAATATCCAAGCTTCTCTTTACTGGTACCCTGTGTTGTAGACACATACAGAGAGACTGCACAGTACAGAGAGATGAACTAATGTGTATAAGAAATTGGAAAATGGTTAAGATGAAGAGAGGGGTTCTAGGAAACTGAAGTAGGGTACTGTAAGCAGCGATCCCCAGCCTTCTTAAGGCTGTGACCCCCTTAACACTGTTCCTTATGTTGTGGCAACCCCTACCATACAAATTATTTTATTGCTATTTCATAACTGCAATTTTTCTACTGTTACGAATCACAATGTTAACATCTTATATGCAGGACATCTGATGTGCAACCCTCAACCACCCAAAGGGGTCACAAACCACAGGTTGAGAACCACTGCTGTAGAGCCATGTTGGTAGCTAAGAGATCTTCAACATGAAACTGTTCATTATTCACCCGTGTGTTTTAGATTTGGATACATGGTGCAAGCCAACTGTCTCCTCTTAGAGTTTCAGAGACAACACCACACCCCTCATTTCCAGGCCCATATGTAGGGAGAAGTTTCCTTGTGGTATATTTTCTTTTATATCTGATGTTCTTACAACTCTAAAAAAAACTTTTTAAAATTAAATTATTACAGTACTGTCATTTGATATTGTTTTATATTCTTACTGTTGATGGTAATTTGTCTTGGCTGCACAAATGGACCTAGGTCTGAATTTTATTTTTAACTTCCAAGTGCCTAGCTTGAATGCATGTGGGAGAGAAAGATCCTCACTTGATAATAAGAAGGTAAACTCAGATGAGTGAATTAGTGGGAGGTAGTTTGTTTTAAATTTTTAGAAGGCCAAGCATTAGCTTCTCATCAAAAGGGAAATGACTGAGAGTTAAGATCAGATTTAGAAACTAACACAAACACTTTTTCTCTTTCTTCTCCATGGACTCATCAAGTGTTGACAAGCTTGACACCAACTGCTGCCTTGCCCTTGTACTCAAAAAAAACCATCGTGGGCCCATGCTACCTTCTATGTCCTGCTTATTTCAAAACATATCAAGTTCATGATCTTGTCAGCAAGATTCCCCATTGGCAATGTTCTTTCCTAAACCTCCAGTCTGTGTGTGGGATGAGATCTTAGCAGAACTGGGCAGGGGGTTTCTAGACTGGTGAGCTTTAGCAGGCATCTAAGGTTTTCTGTCCCTTTGTAGCTGGACCTAAGTTGTCTAGTGACACCTTTGAAAGTGAAACAGCCAGTTTTTGTGTCTCTCTGACGTCCCTTCCTCTGTTTGGTTGTGCTTTTGCTTTGGTTCGTTTTGGTTGGTGTTGTGATCAGTTTTTCTGCTCAACCTGATGCAATCTCAAGTCGGTTGGAAAAGAGACATCTCAACTGAAGAATTGATTTGATAAGATGTGAGCACTTCTGGGGGACATTTTCTGAACTGGTAATTGATGTCCATCCCACTGTGAGTAGCAAATCCTTAGGCAGGTAGGTATGGGCTGAGGGAAACCAGTAAGCTGTGTTCCTTTATGGTTTCTGCATCAGCTCCTGCTCCAGTTCTTTGCCTTGAGCTAAAGCTGTGACATCTCTCAGTTACTTGGAACGATAACATGAACTAAATATCCTTTCCTCTCTCTCTAAGCTTTTGTCATAGCGTGTCTCACAAAACAGAAGTAGACTAGACCACTTTTTCCTTTGTTGTTTCACACACACACAGCATGCCACGCTTGCTCCCTATGCCTGAAGCCCACTTTTCCCTGTGCATTTTATAACTAAGATGCAAATCAGTAACTTTACAAAGCACCATCTTACAGGATCAAGTTATTTCCATATTTCTGTCCCATGCTTAGGAAACCTTCTGCCTGCTCTTTTTAAATTTGGATTGGAACAATTTTCTTGCAAAAGAGCATAGATTTTTAAAATGCCTTCCGTCATATTTCTGCTACATATGCAAAGTTCTGCACTGTAGTTTTTTTCTGAAATCTTTGTCCACTGCAAAATTATCCTCATAGTCTTTTGCAAAAAAAAAGATTTCAAAGAAATTTCAACTTAGTTAATTTAAAAAATTTTTGAGTACTACTTAACATATGTTGATTATAAAGATATAATCAAAATATAAACAACACAAATTATGGAGATAATGAATTCGAGCTTGTTCACTTTGTTCACTGGACCTCTGTGACAGTACTATTCTTCTTGAGACCATCCAAGAATCATGTCCACTTCCATGGAAGAATTTAGGAAAACTATGTACCCAATCAGCCAGTAAATAAATAATAGGAGTACATTCTTTCATGCTATTAGAGTGTTTTATATATTTCCCCATTTATTTATTGAAATAAACTCCTGAGATGAGTCATCCTGGTATTTTCTTTCTCTATTTTAGAGAATACAGAACAAATAAAATTATTAAACACATTCTTCCAGCTTGTCACTGATGGAAATATTATTAGCAGGGTGCTCAGATGAAAGGTCAGATACAGAAGGAGGGGAATAAAGGGTCATTCTTATTCAAGAGATCAATAAAATATAAAATTAGAGTGTTTCCAGAAATGTAGACTCAAAAAAGTACAAAGGTCACCAGAAGTGGCTCCTAAGATTTGAGGAGAAGTTAACAGCTAATTTTCAAAGACAAAAATGACATTATCACTAATGGGATCTTTCCCGCCTTTCTAAATGTGCCATCTCCAAATGTGCTTCTCCTATTGGCCCGGCCTAGTGCTTCAGTGTGAAAATTAGCCCACTGATAAGATTGAGTGTTCTCGGGTCTCTTGTTGAATGCAATCTCGCCTCTCAATGTTTTCGTGGCTCTGTCATAAGGTTGTTATTAGTATCTGGTCTTTCTTTAGTTTCTCTGAGACATCGGGATTCTAAAAAAAGGAACAATAGACTTCTGTTTTGCATACCTCTGAGCTTGGTTGGACCCTTGCAACAAATGACTATTTAAAAATAAAGTCTCAGAAAGTAGTCCTTTTTTTCTTTTCTTTTTAAAGATATGTAAGTCACCAGGTATTGGCTACATTTTACTTACGTGGTTTTCAATTCCAATTCTTACAGTGTCTTTCACAAAAAACAATGAGTGCGGACGTTGAATCATTGGTGCCATGGACTGCGTGAAATCCATTCAGGAAGGATCACTGCTATGCAGTGATGTAGAGTCATCGGCGTCTGGTCTGGGCTAGTATTACCTTGCTTGGTACACAATTTTTTCCTCCTGTCAGGAGGAGAAAGGTACCTATATGTCAATTCCTGCCTTGCTTTTAGCAAGGTAGATGTCTGGAAATCCTGCTAATGCTAAGGTCAAACCCGGCCACTACCGGAAAGCCCTGAGCTCCGTGCAAAAAAGGCTTCCTCTTCTATGCCTGGGGGATTCTGGGCCCCACAACCCTCTACCTGAGGAATGCCACATAGTCCTTAGGGAAATTACAGGTCCAAGCTCCTTTTCCCCCATAAGAACCCGGTTTAGCAAGCACCTGGGATTCGTGGAATGCCTCTCCATGTTAGTCAAGTATCTCAGTGTATTAGCCCTTCAGCCAATGACTTTTACCAACCCTGGATATTCCTATGCCCTACCCTGAGTTCTATATAAATAACCCTTTCCGAAGCTGATCCCAGAGTCTTTTCATTTCAGTCTCCTCTTGTATTTGTCCGGGCTTCCGAATTCTCCCTTGGTTGCACAGCTCCTTTTGCCCATTTAGACCAATATCTTGAGGGCAGGGAGTGTGGGTAGAGCAGAAACAATCTTCCGCTGGTGATTCCAGCTCAGTGTACTCTTTATGCCAACAGGATATATCTGTGGTGTGCACATATCAGATACATTTCTCCATAAACTGTGCAAGCTTAAAGGGACTAGAGTCCGTTGGGTTTCTGGGGAGCCAACTGAATCTGATAGGCGCTCTTATTTGTCTCTGTAGGTTTTGGTTGGTCCCCTTCTATGACAGAGTGCCCTCTCCACAGGGTGATTCCACGTGGCCTTGAGTAATAGCTACTGAGTGTGTAAACCCTGCTCTTGTGTTTAATGACTCCCTACTTGAAAACCTCACAGCTATGGTTGCATCTTCCCGGTCCCACTCTCCTTCCCTCTTCTGCCCTATTCCTCTCCCCTAGACCTCTGACAGAAGGGTCCTCCTCCCCCACCATATAATGACAGCTTATCAAGTCTCATCCGGATTGACTGCTTCCCTTTCCTCTGTGTGTCCGCCGGGCCTCCCCACCAAGGGGAAGTGGTCATATCAGGGGTGCCAGAGTTCATGTCAGGAGCAGTCCCTGCTCTCCCCCACAACCGTGGGGAATGACCTGTCCATTGGCTAGATCTGAACACAGGGTCTAGGTTTACTGCATGTGTTGTCTTTGGTTGGTGCAGCCCCCTGATCCATTGGCCTTGATGATCTCCTTGTGAGGTTCCAATAGATTTGCTCTGCTTATTTCACCCTGAAATGCTACTAAGTTACAGCTCCTGCGACTGTTTCTCTGAAGTAGGGAAAACTCTTAACCTTCCCTGCACACATTTTTGAACAACTCTCATACTGAACATAAGGAAGAGTTTAAGGCCCTGTTCTCCAAATCCCAGGTGAGTGTTGTATGAGTCCATTTCCCCCACGCTGACTTATATTTTTTCATGAACGTATTCTTCTTGTCTCTATGGCTCCTCTTCCCCGTAGGGATGATTTCTTTCTGCTAAGCTTGCCTGCTTCTAGGTTCTTCTACCCTGCACCCCCAACTCCTTGTACTTTGTTTTTAAATCTTCAGGTTTCTCCCCTGTGGATTCTAAAGCTTGAGGGTAATTATCCTCACAAGGATAGTTGAGGAAACTCACGCTTTAAGGGTGATCACTCAGATGGGAGCAGAAATAGGTACAAAAAAATTTCAGTCTGATGATTCTCACTGAGTTATCATCATTATTTCCTGGCACACTGAGTTGCTTCATCTAATTACTATGACAAGGTGGGAAAACTTGGGATGAGCATTCTAGTCTCTAACTTCTCTTACATATGGGTACATTTTATGCCCCTTCAACTTTCTCATCTATGTCATTATAAAATCTGTTAACTTAAGTTTTAATTGAAAAACAATGTTTGAACTGTGCTGCGTTTCCTGAAAGGCACGTGACTTTGTCTTACCGCTTTGCAGACTTTTACTAAATATTCAGTCCATGTTGACAGTCTTTCCCCCAAATGGTCCTACATATTGCAAGGGCCAGAAATAAATACCACTGTCCATTAAGAAATAGAGAAAAAAGTGTGTTGCAAATAACATGCATTTTTATTTATCAGAGCTGAGTTCATGTCAATTGTTACTGTTTATCCAAGTCTTACTCTTTGGTGAAATAGAGTTCCCTTTACCCATTAGAAGGGAAAATGAACTTGTGATAATTATGAACAACATTCTTAGTTCTTTCTATAATATTTCATCTTAAGTGCTTTTAAATGAGTTTTGAGCTGTTTTGAGTCTGCAAATTTGGAAGTCAAAGCTATTTCTTGGATGATTTGCTAATGTTGATGAATTCAGCACTCATGGAGAAAAGGCCATTACTTTCTACAATCCTTTGTTTACCACCTAATGTCTTTGGGGGAATGTGTGTGCTCTGATTTTAGCAAACTAATAAGAAATAGACCAGTCTTGGCCTCAGAAACAATGTTTATTGGGTCATAAAATTTTCATATTCTCCACAGTTAATATGGGCCTGGCTAGTTATGTTTCAATGTAGAGTGGAAGCCCGTCCCTGCCATCACCTGGGAATCAGCACTGCCACAGAGCCCACTGCTGCGATTGAAACAAGCACGCCCTGGCTAGTCATTTGGAAAATGACCATAATATGCCATGCACACCTTTGAAAGTGTGTTCAGTGTGCTCTTTAAGTGATACAGTTCTGGGTTCCAGTATGTCTCTGTCAGTGGCAAATTTAACGAGACACTAATTTTCAACTCCAATTTTCAACATGAAATTGAAAACACAGAGAAGATAACATTAACCCAATTGTTTTGTGAGTGTTTTTATTCAGAGTTTTTATGAGCATGCACACGAAGTAAGTTCCCGTTTCTGACTTTCATCTCTCAGAGTTAGTGAAATGCATTGGCCTTAGAAATTCATGTGGATAATGTGGGCTACTACACAGTCTTTTAGCACATTAGATAAACATCCATTAAGGAAATGTGTTAAAATGCTATGCCCCCTGCAAAAAAGGCAAACCGTATGCACATAATATTTTCTTGATTTCTTATTCAGTTACAGCATGTTGCAAATATAATAAAATTTTTATAAAGCTCTTAGTTCCCAGTACACTTACTTTTTTTTTTTTCCAGTTTTCAGGTTTGTTTGTTTAGACATGTGTCCCAAAATGAAAAGTAAATCATATTACGCTCTAACTGACTATAAAATTTATTAATATTTATTTTGTTACTGTAAAAGTTACAGTATGGTGTGGTTGTTAAAGAACTGTAGATGTTTATCCTTTTATATTTCACACAGCTCTACCTAACTATAAAAATAAATACAGTTATGTCTAACATACTATGTCTAGTAAGGTTATTTTAAACATTTGTCTTTATTATAACAAATTGAACACTGACTTAAAATTATTTGTAAGTAAGCAATAACCATTTGGAGAAACAGCCATGGAAATCAACATATTTCTCAGCCACTGTTTTCAATGTAAGACAAAAATTATTTGAAAAAAAATTTTATAATCTAGCGATTATAGAAAGCATAAAAGAAGAAAAAGTTATTTTCATTATTTTCATTTCTACAAATGATGATGCACCGTGAGCCTTTGAGGTTTGTTATGCGACTGTGTTAATTATGCTTCTGTATTCAGAGTCTGTGATCTCCAGTATTAGTTATCATTTAAACAATTCAAAGAGAGGTACCATTCAGTCTTATTCTTGTTGTCAAGAAAGCTTCAGAACTCATTAACAGGAAAATTTATAACTCAACAATAAAAAAAAAAAGTAGTGTGAACAGGGGTGATAGCTCATAAATTATCTCAACCAAGAGTCAAGGTTACTTTTAAGGACCATCTTCCAGTCATGCCATAAAGATAAAAGGGCCCTGAGTTTGCCCATGTCTATAACATCCTGACAGGCCATGTCCATACCTTTCTTGGTGTACTCTGCTTGATGCTCCAAATCCTATGTGTTCAAAGGTTAGTACAAAGGAAGAGAAGATTATTTTTGGACTTGTAGCCTTAATCACCTTTTCTCTTTGTTTCCCAAAATTCCTAAATGAAACGTGATGGTGTCTTTAGCAAATACCTCCATCAGTAGTACATCAAAGTGTAAAATCTTACTGGGGCAAATCATGAAATGAATTTGTTGGATTATAGGGACTATAGAGAATCTGCCTATGTCCTCGGCCAGTGTGCTCCAGTAGGACAGAAAGAGGAAGTTTTGGTGTCCTGTTCTGCTGTAGAATCAGGTATTTACCTGCTGCTTACTGAGTACGCCAAGTTAGAGGAGAGAATTTGGGGCTTACTTACTGTGAGGAAGGGTGATGCTGTGAGGGAAATGGGGGACTGAGTATTCTAATTCCCCAGACACCCTAAATCAAAACACTTTATCGTGCATTGCAAATATATGATGTCCATTAGTTGTTTAGGGGATAAGACATTTTTCAGTCTGGACAGATGTTTTAAGTTGGTAGAGATGAGACATGATAGATAGTGATTTATACTCAGAATTTTAGACTCACCAAGATAGGCAAGATGTTTTCTGCAAGGTTGCCAAATATAATTAGCTAAAACACTATCAATGTAACATTATATATATAATTCCTGATTGTGTTGTGGTTCTTCTTGCTCTGTGTAGTTTATTTTATTTATATGTAATAATATAAATGTATATGCCAAAAATTAAAATATAGAAAATTAAAAAAAAAATAAAACTGGTGGGAGAACTCTTATCATGTAAACAGATTATTAGCCAATGGGACACTAGTGATAGTAATATAGACAGATTTTTGCTGAGGCCTTCTGTCCTGTCAGTCTACACCTATCTCAGTGTCTCACCCTTTAGAAAGGTGAAATATTGGGCTGAATGGCACAAACTGCTTTGAACCATCGGATTATAGCCTCCTTTCTCTGAATTATACTCAGAATGCTATGGTTTTCTTACTTCTAACCAATGTAAACTCTCCTGTCTAAAGGAAAATATTTTTTAAAACCAGTTCTTTTTTTAAAAAAAATATTTATTATTTTAAATTATCTGTATGTCGGTAGGAAGTATGTGTGCATGAGTTGTTGTGCCTAGGAAGGTGCCTACAGAGGCCAGAAGCAGTTGGAGCCCCCTGGAGCTAGACTAAAAAATGTCTGTAACCCTGAGAATTGATCTCAGATCCTCAGCAAGAGCAGTATGGTCTCTTCATCCTTGAGCCTCCTCCCTACCCCCAACCCTACTTTCTCAGTCTGATCTCTCCTGCTCAGAAAGTCAAACTTGAGCATCAACATAAGCAATGACTTCTATTTTAAGTCGTACTTGCTTTGCCCAAGCAAAGCTTGTTGAGTTACAAGGAAGGAGAGGTACAGGAAATGGAACCACACCAGTTTTATACACCAAGTGCCTCATTTCCATCATGACGCTCTTTCCTGTGCCCCTTGCCCATACTCTGGCAATGTTCTCAGCATCAGTAATATTTAGTCACTCGATAAAAGTGCACATTTCCAAGATGTACTGTCTTGTAGGCCAAGTTTCTGATCACAACTAGTCCATAAATAAAAATAGTGTCCATCTCATATCACTTTATAAAAATCTAATTTTATGACGTATGCAATGAGCTTACCATATTTCACGGAATATAATCTTTATTTGAAAAACACCTATTAGTAAGGGGTCTGAGGGTAAGGATACCCTGAGTAATTATTTATTTAACACCTTAAGAGGTTAAGATTTAATTAAGAAACTTAAAACAATTCTAGCGAATTCATATTTTTAAAGGGGAGACAGGAAGGAAGAGAAGGAGGGAGAGATGGAAAGAGGATGGAAAGGAGGTAGAAATATGGCTCAAATCATGAGGGAAGAATCATAAATATAATAACCCACAGAGGCTCAAGTAGATGAAAAATTGTTCTGGTTATTTAGTGATGGGAAGGAAAATGTTTCAAATGAGTTTACTTGACAATGTCCTGGGGTCAAAATAAATTACAATATAGCTTTTTGACAAACCTCAGATTTTGCCAGGGATGCCATAGTACTTCACCAGTAGCCATAACTGAATGGATTCTTTTTACTGGTAAGGATCAAAGCCAAGGCCTTGGACATGCTAGGAAACTGTTCTGCCACTGGCATAGACTCTCCACTCTTAGTCTGTGCATTAGCAGATATTACCCCCAAATGAAATAAAATGAGGACTTGTGTTTATAATAACACCAAAAAAATTGAACAAAATCAAAGAATACTTAAATAAATATAACTGCATGGTATACTGGAACTGAAAAAAAAAAGTCAGGACATTATTCAAATATCAACATAGCACCTAATTGATCTAGAGATGCCATGCAATCTCTGGTGACTGTATGTGTGTCTATGTGAGAGAACTTGGCAAACTGATCATAAACATTATACAGAAACTCAAGGGCCTAGAGTAATCAGGACTGTTTAAGTTAAGAACACGTCTAGAAAATCCATACTTCTTCATTTCAGAACTCACTCTAAGACCATAGT
The DNA here is from genome assembly GCF_903995435.1 of Acomys russatus. Classification (NCBI taxonomy): domain Eukaryota; kingdom Metazoa; phylum Chordata; class Mammalia; order Rodentia; family Muridae; genus Acomys; species Acomys russatus. The sequence continues at coordinate 50,399,914 of NC_067147.1, forward strand.
AATTAAGAATGTGACTCAACATTTGTAATATCTTACTGTTTCTAAATAGATTCCCAGTATCTCTGCTCTCCAGCTCCAAACCTCTTAAGTATATCCTAAAAATCATTTTATTCCAATTAAAGTGTTTTCTATATTTCTAAATTTTGTAGTCACCCTGTAAATTATATGTAAGTCTTCATAATATAGACCACTCTATTCTTCTATTGATTTCTGAGAATGTTTAGAATTGTAGTTAAACTTGGAAATAAATCTAATATTGTATGAATATCTATTACATGTCCTTAGTAACAGACACAGAAGGAAGAAGGGACAAACAGCAGAATAGAAAAAGTCCCCACACACATTAATGACATAGATATCAAATCACTGGTTTACTCAATAGTAATAATAAAATCATCTACCTAAATATCAGAATTTCAGCTTATGCATAAAATATTATTTCTAAAAATTAATTGTTCTTCCTTTAAGTAGAATTATATTTTGATAAGGTTTCAATCCCTCATTTTTTGTGTGTATTTTGGATTCACTGGTTTATGAATGAAAATCAATGGACCTTTAAATTTATATTCATGGAGTGCAATGTAAGTGTGACCTTCATACCTTCTGAACATGAGAATAAGAGCTTAAGCAATCACCTGTGGAAAAGGGTTTAATTCTCCTTTGCACAGTTTTGAGAGTTATTACAGGGTCTTCCAAAGTAGCTGAGCTATGATATAGGGCCCATAGAGTACGCACACAGAATCCACATTTGAAATGTGAGTTTAGTAATACTCATATGTGATACATGGGTTTAAAAGAAGGCAGCTTTCTAGGAAATTAATAGCAATGGTATTTGTTTGTTTGTTTGGTTGGTTGGTTTTGTTGGCACAAGAGGCCATGGTCAGTTAGCTTGAGGCCAAGAATTCTTTGTATCAGACAAAACATCAAGGGTACAAGTGTGGCGTGCTTTCTCTTCTTTTCTGATCTGTCTCCATAATGTGAGTTGGATGCCAGATATCAACTCATATTCCTTCATCTTTCTTTCAGGACCTTTTAATTTCCCCAACTTTGTAAGTGCTGCTTTTAGCAATTGGTGGAGGAAAGCAATAATACTTCCTCAAACGCAAGGAGGAAGCTATAATAGTTCACGTATACTAAAATGCCCACCATAACCGAATCCATAAAAAATATTTCATTCAGAACTTGAAATTCCTGCCATTCTGTGTTTTCTAAGATGAATGGAAGAGCAGATTGATTTTGAACCTGGCATGACCAGTGTTTGGATGTGACTCCCAACTTTCTTATTTCTGAACAATGAATGCTACACACCGTGCTGAGGCTCCCTAAAGCACAGAAAACAGATTACTCAAGCGGGTAGATACTCCTAAGTCTACAAAGCATAGCATACACTGACAGGTAATTAGAACACAAAACTTTATATAATCACAGAAAGGGTTATCTTAGTGGCTTTATTTGTGTTTCCATCTTAGTGCTTTACAAAAATTCAGGGTGAGTAATGGGACAGAGATTCACATTTACTTACTGATTCTGGAACCCATAGAAGTGATATCATTTTCAAAATAGGTGAGGGAAGTGGAGGAAGCCACTGATACTCTGATGCTCTAGTCCGCTCACTCTGCGGAACCGGTGGGTCACATAGTCAGCAGAGGCAGAAGCCACTGTGCTCCAGTGCTGTGTGGCAGAGCTCACAGTGGGTGGTGTTACACTGCCTTCAAAATGTAGAGTGTAAAGCCCAGGACACTGAAGTTACTGTAAGGGGTTGAAAAAAAAAAAAAACACGTCAGATACATTAATGTGCTATTGTGATTTGATTATCTTTTCAACCAGATAGGGGGGACAAAAGCTATAATTCATTTTAGAATCCAACTGAACAAAGAAAGTCAAAGTCTAGAACAAGAATTAATGTCAGAGGTAGATCAGAAGGTGATGCATGCCACTTCTAAGGCCAAGGGCTGTTCTTTTTTTCTTTTTTTTTTTTTTTTTTTTTTTTTTTTTTTTTTTTTTTTTTTTTCTTTCTTTTTTTCCTCCAGTACTGTCTCCATGGTCCAAAAAAAAAAAAAAAGTTGTTTGAATTATCATTGCTTGAGTCTCCTTGACAACCACAATGGAGCTGATTAAAATTACTTTGCAGAGCTTTGGTAAAAGGTTGAGAAAGAACAATTTTATTCACATACAAGGTACATCGCAGTGTCACATAGATACCAGGGCCCTGTATCATCGCTATCGCCATGGTGCCACTCTCAGTGGAGTACAGGCCTAATTTTACAGTTGAGTGTTGATTATTCTTAAAGTAACTGCAAAGTCACATAGTGACTCAGGGAAATAAATGACTTGTTTTCTGTCTAGCAGGATATAACCGTGAAAACATTTACAAAATGACAAGAAGAAATCTCTCAGAAAGACTGATGTCAGAGCACAATAATGTCACACTTCACAACTCTTTCCAAGTGTGATTTTGAAATAACTTTATATGTCTAAGATAAATATTAAGTTTTTATTTGATAAAGTGGTCCTAAAGGATAGTTGGAAATAAAACACTCCAGAATAACGAAATGCCTGGGCAGGAGATGAAGTAAAATATGTGGTTTATTCTTCTTGCCAATACTGTTGCTAATTCATAATTTTGACAGGAACCCATTACAAGTCATTTGTAAGAGACAGAAATTGTCAAAAAGCTTTTATTACTCAATTAAGGGATCCATATGAAATTGATTATGTGTGTCTTCCCAAATGTTTTATTTTTCTAGAAAATCCACCTCTTCAATCAAACAACAAATATTAATTGTATCCTTATTCTCATGTATTTGAAAGGAAAAAGGAGGCTGGACTGAAACTTGAGAGAGCTTGACCTTTTGACAAGGAGATTATTATAACATATATATTCATATATGTATTAATGTCATTATAATAATACAATGTAGTAGGATTATAAGTGTTATGTGTAAAAGGTACAGGTAATAAAAGGAAGTCCAAGGAAAAGGTAGGATTGAGACGTTCTTGAAACCCAGTGGTCACATCTTCATGGATGTAGACTGAGTGGATAGCTGGTAGCCCAAGATGAATGCACAGGATGAGGTACCCAGATGATGGAACAAGATGAATGCACAGAATGAGGTACCCAGATGATGGAACAAGATGGTAGGCCGAAACAATGGGAGAAACAAGCTTTTGTGTCAGATAAGGCAACTGTGCCTCATGTAAGACGTAGAAGCACTGGGGAAGTCCACGTCTGGCTGGTGGATTATTCACACAGCTCAGACTTACTGTGGTCCTTGACTTTGTTCTAGAACATGGACATATGATGTGGGTCTGATACTTCCCAGAGAAAACAGATATTTAGACTTCTGTGTGTCCAATCGGCACATATTTACTAACTCAGATTGGTCCAAGTTCTACCACTTTGAATCTATGCTGTGAGACGGAGGATAAAAACCATTTGGATGACTCACAGTGTGCGTGTGCGTGTGCGTGTGCGTGTGCGTGCGTGTGTGTGTGTGTGTGTGTGTTGGGGGAAATCAGGGACTACCTCTGACAGGAACTCTGGTGCCCACAATTTGACCATTTCCCCTTGGCAGAGAGGCCTTGCTGGCACACCGAGGAAAAGGATGCAGGCTATCCAGATGAAATCTGATAGGCTGTGGTCAGCTATGGGGAGGAGGGCCCCCCTCTCAGATGTCTTGGGGACCGGAATACAGCAGAAGAGGGAGGGAGAATGGCAACCGGAAGATATGAGCAAGGAGATAATTGGGATGTAATGTGAATAAATTTTAACAAATGAAAAGGGTAAATTTTTTATGTTAAGAGACTTTATTGGAATTTCTAGTATAGTTAAAGTAGTGCTAAAAGCACCCAAATTTTCATAAGAACAAAGTATACACCTAAGGTCAAAAGTGCATCTCTGGTGTATAAAGCTAAGGAACAAACCTAAAAATTAAGGAAGGGCTATGAAATGTGAATGCATCTATATGAATTTTAAAATCGCATTGAAGGATAAGATACCAATGTTTAAGTCTTCTAGGATGTGGGTACACACGCTTTGGATGCATGTTAGAATTGCAGAAAATGGAACTGCTGTCTGGCGAGTCTTCCATCAAGGCTTCAGCGGCACAGATACATAAAATGATGGTGACCACAAAGGGCAAACATCCCATGTACAGTCACAAGATAAGGATCAGCAGAGACAGGGTGTTTTTGAGATTTTTGTTGTTGTTGTTGTTGTTGTTGTTGTTGTTGTTTTAAAGCCTGGTTTGAAATGTAGACTATCAATATCCAAAGGTATTTTTGAATTGCCAAAGGCCCAGATTAAACCTTATGCATGTTTAACAGTTTTCAGCTGCTTCACATATAGAGGAAGAACACGTTACCAGAATGTTCTGTTCTGAAAAAATAGCATGCTTCTTAAAAGCCAACGTGCACTAGATTTGTGGTGGTTGGTAATCAATATTCACCAAGCTTGTTACCAAACTAGAACTTTACAAATGTCAGCCATACATAAAGAATTCTGTTGATAGATTATTCATGTTTTGAATTTGGCCATTCTGGTTGAAAATGGGAAGAATCGAGGTAGAATTTCTTTTGAGAAAAGCAAACTGGTGGCAAAGCTGTGTATGTCTTCATCACCTAATGTATGCAGAATCACTCTTAATTTCTAATATCACATTCTTTTGAAGTAATTGAGATCTTAAAATTCAGAAAAGCACGGGGCAGATGGCAAAGGAAAGGAAAACTGAAATTAGTAGTTTCGAAAAGGAGTAGAGGGTGCTTTTTTTTTTTCTAATTTCCCCCTGAGTATGCTTTTGGAAAATGACAACCCCTTCCCTTCTCAGGTGGGAAGAGTGGTTTTCTGAAGCTTCGCCTGTGGTCCCCAGAAGCAGAACAGACCATGAGTGTTTCTGGGTCATCCTTCTGAAAGTTGGAGGATTCGCACTTCTCTCAGGGTTGTCTCTGAACCAGAAGGGAGTAAGTAAATAAAAACATGCAGAAAGCATATGTCCCTGCAATTCTGATCTTAGCAGAGACAGTCACCGATTTCTTCAGCCATCAGCTGTGTTATTTTCTATGGTTACGGCTTACAGCTTAAGGAAGGTAGGATCTCAGTTCACTGTCTCTACTCACCACATCCTTCTTGCAAGTACACTATTGGTCAAGTCCTCTAAATTAGTATTTTCTGCCTATGAAGCATCAAAACCAGGTCCCAACACAGGCATCTTGGTTATGCTGTGTTGCCCTCCTGTCAAAAACTTATTAATTACTTATGCTCAGCTTGTGTTCATTACATTCTTCCAGAACTTCTGGCTACATAAGACATAAGGCACCGTGCTATAGAGGAACAGGACAACAGAAAGTGAGCAAGAGGGTGAGTGAATGAGAAAGTGAGAGAGAGAGAGAGAGAGAGAAAGAGAGAGAGAGAGAGAGAGAGAGAGAGAGAGAGAGAGAGAGAGAGAAGTGAGGAGGGAGAGAGAGAGACAGACAGACAGAGAGAGAGACAGACAGACAGACAGACACAGAGAGGCAGACAGAGAGGCAGACAGAGACAGGGAAACAGAGACAGACAGACAGAGAGAGACAGACAGACAGACAGACAGAGACAGAGACAGAGATAGAGACAAAGAGACAGAGAGACAGAGAGGCAGAGAGACAGAGACAGAGAGGGAGGGAGGGTATTAAAAGAAGATTATGTTAGATTGTCATGTAATAGGGACTAGGTAGTAAAGCTAGCCATGCAGGATCGATGGAAGATTTTTCTGGAGACAAGGCATGGTGGTTTTCATTCCATTCTGTCAGGTTTATGAAGTTGCGTTCTGATACCTGTGAGGGATGGCAACAGCCAAAGGGATGGCGTCTGTTGATTCTGGATCCACGTGATTTGACCATCAAGAGGAGATGGCACACAGTGGACTTACTTTCTGTGAATGCCATTCAATACATTTTCTTCTGAAGCCTGAGGTTTTTGGGTTCCTTGTCCTGTAATAAAAAGAAGCCCTGATCTCTAGTCTTCCTCATTTTTGGCTGTTTCTTTCTGAGAGCATGTTCTTCTTAGGGTTGAGGCCCATGTGAATTGTCTCCCATATCCAGGACGTGAGGAAAACACCAATAATCATCTTTGTTTCTCAAATTAAAACAAATAAAGTACCATGATACCTCAATTCACCTAATATTATTAATATCTCTCTCTGTCAAATTTGATTAAAAAATGTTTGACATCTGCCAAAAGACTCAAAAAGCAATGTGCCTTTAAGAGAGGAAAGTGGTGCTATGTAGAGTCATATCTTAATAAATGTAATGATGTTTTCTGCTCCTTAGAATGAAATAATTTGTTAAAAGACAGTGTGGTTGATTATTTCAGCACCATGTGCAATGGTTAAATGGTTTTACAAAGTAGACATGGTGTTTTGCATGTTATTTTTAAAATTAAGCCTACTAAAATAAATATATACTTGAAGTTAATAATACATGCCAGATACATGACTTTATATAAATACAAAGTAGGAAACCATGCCTCATCCTTTTTTTCTTAGAATTGCTCTTTTCACAAAAACTTTTAAATTAATTTATCTTTTATTTAAAAGTTGTTTTATAAAATATATTTTGATCAACATCATCTTATTTCCCCTCCCCTCATGCCTCCCAGACCCGTTTAACCTCCCTCCTTTCCCAAGCTTGTTTTCTTATTCTCTCTCTCAAAAAGAAAAAAAAAAGCCCTCCAAAGCCACAATAGAAACCAAAAGGTAAATAAACCAAAAACAGTAAAACAAAGCAAAAAGCACACATACAGAAAAACATGGAGTCTCTTTTGTTATGGCACTTACACATGGGCATAGTGCTCCCCTGGAGTGTAGTTTATATAAGAAGGGACATTCCACTGGAGAAAACTGATTTCCTTTTCCCAGCAGGTATTCACTGACAAATATCTTCAAACTGTGACATCAGAGTAAACTGTTGAAGCAATAAATGTATCTCAAATTCAGATTGTACCAATCTCTTTAGTTGGGCCAGGTGGTTTTCCTCAAGCGTTTCATCATCGATTTCGAACTTCAGGTTTAAAAGCAAGTATCCTTCTCAAACTCATTTACAGGTGAACGTTGTACATTAAAACTTTGTGGAAAGTGGATATCTACACTCGCCTTGTATCAATTGCACCCTCAGGAAGAATCATGACTTCCTTCTGTATCTATGCACTTCCTGTGCTGAGTGCTATTGCACTGGGTGACTCATGGCCTAGAGTTAATGCCATTGGGCGTGAGTGGTGTTCGTGTCAATCAGAGTTTTACTCACTTTCTGTAAGTTGCTGAGGTATGAGGTGGTACATTTCAAAGTTTCGCAAACCTTTTTAAATTCATACTGTTTGGTTTGGTTTCTTTCACAAGGCATGTTCTGACTAATGAGAAGCCCAAGCTGGCTAACGTGTGAGCCTCTTTCATCAGAGGCACAAGAGCTGGGTCTTCAGGTGGGCAGGCATTAGAACACGCTTTTGACAGCGCTCAGGAAAGGAGAACCACGTAAAGATCTTCAGTGATCAAAGCTTGTCTGTGTGCAATTTAGTCATCTTTTCACAGGTCCATTTAAAGTGGCTGTAAGCAGCAGGAGCCTTCCAACTCCTCAGGAATTTCCTCATTAATTTCTGGTGTTTGTAATTAAAATTTTAACAAAAGATGAAGAGATGAGGGCATGCACATCCAGTTCCCGACCATGTGCAATTTTCCTGCTCAGATTCTAGCGCACAGCAAATGCAGTTGCAGAGTTTTCAAGATAGTCCACTTAAGCACGATGAGATATGAAGAGTAATGATAAGCAAAAATCATCATACAAGATTAATGCGGAGCTAACCGTGAATGACATCTTTTATATACCATATGGCTTTAGAATCTTCATATAGTCCTATGGATGGCAAGCATCTTCTTTAAATGCTTAATGAAAAAAAAAAAAAAAAAAAACGACTGTCTAGTGATGATTACAACTGAGCTCATTCAATAGCCACCAGGTTAAGGACATAATTTTACTAAGAACCTTGTGAGGGATGGGGATACTTCTCCTCAAATCGGTCTCTACAAAGCTTTGTGTACACACAGGGCTCCCACTCCTTTCTCTCACTGTCCCATTCTCCTTCTGTCTCTCCCTCCCTTACCCCCACCACTCCCTTCTGCTTCCGTTTTCCCTCCCATAGATCCTGCTGCTTATAGCAAATGCCTAAGCAGAGTTCAAATCCAAATATTGCCAAATGTTGAGAGGATAAGAGCTCAATGTATTCCAGTAATGGGAAGGAAATTGTGTTCAGAAGACACAGAAATTTAGAATTTTCAGTTGATAAACAGTTTACGACCCCACTCCATTCTTCATGGATCAGAGGACTGCTGGCCTGAATGTCCTCAAATAGAGCAATCTGTAAAGACTAGCAATGGGCAGGTGCTTTTCCATGCCTCTCACCTCCATGAATCTCAATGATTTGCTTTTATAGGCAGTGAATCCAGTCTTCTTAAATATTTCAGAAAAATTTCTTCATATTTATGTGAAATTCTTACCTTTTTGCCACTGGTAAATCAGAAATTTAGCCTAACCAAGTTAATGGTTCTCTTATAGTATTCAAACTCATTGGGATAGACTTCTTTCAACTATTGGGGCTTTGCAAACAACTCACTGTCCAAAAGACTGCGAAACATGGGGGTTCAACAGACCCAAGGATAAATTAAATGGAATTAATGTTACTAGGCCAGGAATCATTATTTTGCATATAATTCCACCTTTTACACTAATGAAAATAATAAAAACAATGATTAAAAATTGGTTGGTCATACTTAAAGCCAATGGGCACCTTACAGAATTCAAGCTGGGAAAATATGACAAGTTAAAATATTTCATTGCTTTTACATATCTCATTTTAAGATAGTACAAATGGTATGACTTTGTGCACACTTTCTTTTATTTATTTTTCTTTGACACATACTGTGCCCAGAGGTCTAGTTATATCCATCAATCAATTTATTTTCCTAAGCAGTACCATTTTATGACTTTTTTCATTTACTATTAAATTTATTCTTTACATGAAAACATAAACTGTCTGCAATTATTCTTTCTTCAGATACTTCTTGCAATCTTTGGTGATGAAGGAAAATTCCTGTTATTTCTGAGTATTGAACACAAGGCCATCTCCTCTGCGCTGTCTATGGGGTCTCTACCTTGCTTAATCTCACTCTCTTGTGGTCACTGCTTTTAGGGTAATTGTATTTCTAATTATAAATGTTAGCATTTCTCTCTAGTTTCTATATCAATTGCTTATTTCTAATGCTTTTCATATTATTTTAATGAGCTACATTTATTTTATAATCCTCCAATTTTTTTTTAATAGAAAATGCATTGAGCCAAATCAGAAAAAGTCAGGTGGTATAAAAAGTGAGTAGTGGGAAGTGTGAAGTTCCCTCAAGTCTGAGGTCAAACAATCACACACATTTCCTACTTCATTTCCAACATACACAATTTTCTAATTTCTCTAGTATGTCTTCCATTCTGTTTTATTAATTAGCAAACACTGGTTGATACAACTGAGTGAGTAAGTCGAGATGAAAAGAGCCTTACATTTCCTTTCTGGCTTCTGTAATTTCTCTGCTCTCTCTCTCTCCAGCCTCTCGCCACTGGTGGAGTCAGGAAAACACACAGATATTTATGTCACATTTTCTCTCCTTGCAAAGCTGAACCCAGACTTCAGCTGACAGTTTGGTGGAGAATCTTAAAGCTTGTACCTACCTAACTTTCTTTCAATTGATAGGGTTTTGTCTCTAAGAGATAGCCAAACTTGTATGTTACCTCTTAATCCATATACCTCGCCATCCCTCAGTGTTCTTTTATATCCACCATTCAAATCCCTTCTGCTTAGCAAAGGTTTTGGATGCTTTTTCATTTCGAACAAAGTTTACTCTTAACTGATACATATTTGGGGGAGGTGTAACTGTGCTGTGCCTTGAAGGTTTCTCTTACTCTAGGATTAATGACAGTGAGAAACAAGGCCCTGCTGTGACCATCACGTGCCCGGTGGTACTATCTGAACTGAGAGACCAGCTGCAGAATGGACCTGCCAGAAAAAACTAGAATACAGAGCAAAATCTGGAAAACTGGGTACACGTGCAGGTACACTATATTAGTCTTTGTTAGAGTTTTAAATTCATACATTTACTGTGCTTTTACCAAGCTCTGAGCTGCCTTTAGTATAAAGCTGTGTTTCTTGCGCTGGCGATTCTGACTCGCCCTGTAAGAAAAGTACTGTCTACCACCCTATTCTGTGGAAGGTTGAGGACATCTGACCATATTGTGCTGTTCCTGTCTTTTGCTGGTAGGAAAAAAAAATGCCAAGGGTCTTCATTCATTGCCACTTGCCTAAGATTTGTTTGTTTATCCATTTATGTGTTCAACAAATATTTAATTAAAGCCTGGGTTTGTTTGTGTGGGGCTTTTTTGAGAGGGGGCTGATTTGAGAACTGAAGATAAAATCTGTATAACGTTACATGATGTATATTACAAGGAAATCTGGTAAAATGGAGTGAATCAGATAAATACCTGTGGAGGTGAGGTTAAAAACACCGTGCTCAGAAAGAGAGCAAGCGCTTCTGTCTCTCCTAAGCATCAGAGCTAGGATTTCAAAGATGGTATTTCATGCACTCAGGTTGATGAGAAACTAATCTATTATATTCAGTGATGGGGTCAGAAACATATTTTCTCAGAGAATATGGGTTCTTTAAAGTAAAGAACACCAACATCATTTGTAACCCACCTTGTCCTGGTCTTCATCACCAGAGCTGTGGCTTCCAAAGACATACATGTCCCCACCTGTGAAGGAGGCGATGGGGGCATGGGGGGGGGGGCTTTGCAGAAGCAGGTGCCAGTGATATCCATGTAACCATTGAAGCCCCAATATGCCTTAGGTCAGTTTCTATCCAGTCACAGAACTCCCATCGAGTTCTCCAGATAGATTTGGGTCTCTAGATCCCTGGAACTAAAGAGGTGCTCATCCTTTTACTGGGAATACTTAGCCTGAGGAGTTTATTGCAGGCAAATCATTTTGGCATGAAGGCAGGTGCTCGTGTCCCCAGGCTCCAAGAGAATGAGGCAGGGAGATGGTGAGGCTGGCTACGGACCTGGGCTATGTACCAAGACCCTGTCTCCAAAACAAAAGACATGAAGACAGAGAGGGAGGCGGAGTGGGAAGGAAAGAGAGAGAGAGAGAGGCTCACACTATCAAAAGATGAAATCTCTACAGAAATGATGTCTTTAGAACACCCCCCTCCCAATAGTAGCAAGAACCATAACCATAGTGATTGTGTAGTGGTCCAAAGGGCAACAGCCAAGGTGGGGAAATCTGAAAACAAAAATAAAGCTAACAACAACAGTGTTTGTCCCAGCACAACTCATTGTCTGGGTAATAATTTTCAAAAGTGAAAATGCCAACGTATCTGAGGAGATTCATACTACGTGGTGAGAAGTTTGCTCTGCTATATGTATTTTTCCTCAATATATTATGAAGACCAAAAGGGAAATAAGAAAGGCATATAAGTTTTGCTTAGTAAAACTCAGAGATGCCTCTGCTGGAAGCATGCCTGTGTGGAAGCATGCCCGTAATATACAAGATATATTATACATTCATTATTCTCAAGTTCTATTATCAAGGCTTTCATGCTTGGTAATAGCATCCAATTTTCCTGAGAGAAAACAAACATTTGTATTACAATTGTGTAGCCCGAGCTGTGCAAAGCACATCCATGGAAAAGAATCTCCTCTTGTTTTTTGTTTGTTTGTTTGTTTGTTTTGTTTGTGTTTGTGTCTTGGTGACTTTTGCCATGAGAAGGAATTGAAGAGTGCTAGTATACCTGTCAATACAAGAGAATTCGAGCTTACATGGCGCCCTGAAGAGCTAGTAGGTGTGTGGCCATTTTATTTCATGTTTTATTTCAACTGCATTCACTTTTATTGCTTACTTCCAGTTTGCAGAAGGTGTGCCAGGCTCTGAGGACACTTTGGGTTAGTGCAAGCACCTGTACTTTAGCACCTGAGAGCCTCATGAAAAGAAGTGTGCTTTACTTACTGTGCGCTTTTTGATAGCAGGCGCTAAAACCTGCTGCTTCTTACACAGGGCTGATCATGGGACTGTGACTACTTCTCAGTGTTTCTGATCACGTAAGACTCCACTGGGAACCAGTGATCACTAAGGACTTGCTGCCAGCCACCCTATACCAAAGGGTACACATTATCATTATAAATCAGCAGCCTTCACAAAACAATATTCTTTATAATCTTTATAATCTTCTGCGCTGCCAAAAAAAAAAAAAATGTTTTGTACACTTTCCAGTTCTGCTCCGAGTTATTTCCCAAACAAACTGATGAGGAAATGCTGGAGGGAAATTATCTCCAATAATTAAAGACGATGAAAATATGCTCTGTATTCTGCATGCCTTGTCTCGTGTAATTCTCAAGCAAACCCAGAAATTTGAAATTCTCCATTTTCTTTTATTGAGTCTGTGCCTGTGTAGGCTTCTATTCATCAATGCACCAAAATTTAAGCTCGGAGGATTCTTTTACTCAGAAAAGAAGCATATGTTCACCATTAAATCTTAACTAAGGGAGCAAGAATACTAGAAGAATCTTATCAGTCCTTGTCCCCTTTTCATAGCTGTAGCTGAAAAGCAAATTTAGAGAGAATAGACACCCGCCCCCTTCATGGTGCCCTGTGCGGTGTCCCAGTGTTCTGAGTAACCTTGCATGATTTAATTACTAAGCTGACCCTGGATTCTCCTTGCTGCCTCTGAAGTCTCAGAGCTACTAGCCTTTGATTTCTTTATCCTTTTTTTTTTTTTTTTTTTTTTTTTTTTTTTTTTTTTCTTTTAAAGACAAGTTCAAGCCCTTGGTGGCTCAATAGTAGAAGGAAGCTTGCGTTTGACCTTGGAGTGACAAGCGTTGGCCCCTGTGTCAGTCTTCCTTCTGAGTAAAAGTTTGTATGTTACAGTATTATCAGATGCAGGGGCTCAGTGAGATTAACTGACTTAACAGAATCTGAATATATTTAGAAAGTAAATCTGAGCATATTTAGAAAGCAAATCGGTTAATCTGCCATATTAGAAGTGCCTATTACTTCCAAATGAAATGTTAAAAGGGAGCAAACGCTGCACCCAAGAAATGCATGCATCATAGTGCTGGAAGTATAATTTTGTATCAATCACAGCTTCGTCTTGTTCCCTCCCACAGGGGAGAAGGAAGCTCTGTCTTCATTTTTAAAAGTCAAGCCTGTCTGGCTTTCTGAGGATTGGACTAAGATACTCTCGTGACCTAGTTTTTTTTGAAAAGCCTGTCTTCTCATATTGTGGTACTGTCCTAGGATTTGACATTTCTTAGCAGTTTGCAAGTAAATCTACCATGGTCTGAACTGTCCCAGGACTCCATATAATGGTCAAGAGGTCAGCTAATTAATTCCTTGTATTAGAAATAAAGGAGGTATGAAAACTGTCTCCATATAGAATTTTATATATATGACAATGCCTTTGGAAACTATCAGCTAAATACATAATTCCTCAAATGACAATGTATCACGTAAACTAAGACTATGAATTTCAGTTAAAGAAATGAAACTATGTGTGTATGTGTGTATGGTAATAAAATATAACAATAATATTCAAAGGGTTAAAGTTAGCATCCATGTGGGATTATCATTTGAAATCTTTGCTCAAGAGAAAATATAAGGGAAATAAATACATTTGAGGGCAGGGCATGGTAGGATACACTTGTAAACGCAGTGTATCTCCAGGTCTCTGCCTCCGTTCCTGCCTCCAGTTTCCTGTCTTGAAATTCTGCCTGATTTCCCTTGATGGTATATAACTTATAAGATTAAAATTAGAGCCTTTTCTGCCAACTTGTTTCTGGCCAGTGTTTTACCATAGCAACAGAGACTCAAACCAGAGACTGTGTAATATGACTAATGACTAGGCTTGGACGTGGCAGCCAAAGTTTCCCTGCAGTTTATTTAATCGTGCTAACGTGTGGTAATTGGGCTTTTCAAACCCAACACATTGAATTTCTCCTAAGACTGTGAAGGATTGACACTAATTTCTGCTTCATAGTATAATGATAGGAAATGTAATAGATTGTGATTATTATAAAACATGTAATGGCTGGTGATTATTATAGGTGATTATTATTTAAAAAAAAAAAAACAATTTCAAAAGAGGGCTTTCATTTCTCTTACTTTATCCTCCTTCCTTTATAGTGCCCATTTGTTTTGATTGAGAGAAGATTTCATGCTGTAGGCCAGTCCATGCTGGAACTCATATGTAATACCAGTTAGCCTCAAATGTTTGATGCTCCTGCCTCAGTCCCTCCAGTATAAGACTGTAGGTCTGTTCTACCACATTTGGCTTCCTAGTGACCTCTCTAATCAATCGCAGTGTCTACAGTGGTGTGGAGAGAATGCTCAAGGCTGCACGTGGTTTTGCTGAACTCAGATGGTAAAGTACAGACACATGGAAAAGGAAAGATTCTCCACCTACTCACTTGGTTGGGGTTCATCTTCGGTATGCCCTGACTTCAAGGGGTCTACATCCAAATGAGGATTAGCGATCTTTCTCATCCTGTTCCTTTCTGTTTTATTTTGTTTTTGAGGAAGTACCTCACTAGGTAGCCTAGGCTGGCACTGAACTTGCAATGATCCTTCTGCCTCACCATCCCGACTGCTGGAGTTGGGGGCATGAACCACAACGCCTGGTTTGCTTCTTCATCTTCCTCTTATTATGCTTTTACATAAAGGCACCATTGTAAGTTTACACAAAATGGTTATTAAGTTATCTTTTCTATCTTGTATTGATTTTTTTTTTCAGTGTGAGCTATTTCACATAGCATTATACCACTGGACTTAGACTAGATGAAATAGGAGTGGCAAATATTAACCACTGGCGGAAATCTATTTCAGTCTGCCACATGAATATTGAATTCATAATGAGTTACACACCCCTTTGTGTTTTTATGTAGATGGACATAAAATTCTTACATATGCATTTTTTTTTTTTTTTGGTTCAGACTTTATATCAATGGGCAGAAGTTCTTTCTCTTACCCTTTCTAAACCCCAGAATTTAGGTTCAACATGTCACATTAATATATTTTAAAAATATGATAACATTGACTACAATTCAAAACCAAATATGTGGTAATTTTAGAAATCTCAAATTAAAAGAAAAGATACAAAGCCCAAGGGGCAATGTTCTGTGGTTCTGTTTTGCTTTTATCTTTAATTTTAGAGTGTGAAATTGCTTCCGTGACATATATTGAATTGAATAAAAGCAATAAGCTGAGGACCTTGATGTCTTGTTAAAAGAAATAGAACAATGTCATGATAAGAACCAGGCTAAACACATTCTCCAAAAAGGTGGAAGCCATAGTTTGTGCTACAGTGATGGTGATGCTTGGCTGGGTAAAATGCACTCAGGGTAAATAGCCTGGTGTTGTCACTGTGCACTCTGGCAGGGCAACTGCTGTTTTATTGGTGATGTGGGAAATCCCACTCAGCCTAGTAATGAATTAACTCTATTGTTGAAATGACTGCTTAAAGTGGCCATGCGCCCAAAGTCCTGTATTATGCAGAAATGATTTTGCCCAGCTCACAAGCCTGGGGAGTCACAATTGCAAATCAGGGAACACATTCTCATAGGAATTTCAACTCACCATATAAACCGTGAGCAGTGCTTTGCAATCTCTTCTCTAATTACTCACTGTGACTACCATTTCACTCTCCCAGGAGCCATGATTCTGTGCTTTGGTGATGGAATCACTTCCCACACAAGACTTTACTGTCCATCGTGTTCACTTCAGTGTGGTGCTGCCGCTTGCTTGCATTCACTCTCTCTCCTCATTTGTACCACCCACCAAGCTATTGGTAAAATGCATTCTGGTCTTTCATTTGAGTAAGAGAAGGGCAATGAAAATACTCACAGATTTTTAGCAAGGTGAGAAAGAGAGATGAAGGTCACTGTTTGTTGACTGGACCAGGGTTGATTTGTTTATTGTTTTGTTGTTGTTGTTGTTGTTTTACCAAAGTTACAACAAAAATTCTCTAATATGAACAAAAGAAGCTTTAGCTTAAGCAATGGAACATGCTCGATGTATTGCCATCGCTTACCCAGTGGAAAAATCATCACGAGCGTATATCTAAGTGGTCTTAAAGCCCGTGTTCTCTCCTCCTCTCTTCCTTGTTATATTGATAACAAACATCTAGGCATATTAGAGAGACAAAGCACAGCTATTCAGAGACCTTATACATCTAACACAAAGGATGAATATGGTTGGTAGGTAGGGTGCTCTGTTTTCACTGTGTGATGTTTTTATGTATTTATGGTTTTTGTTTGTTTTGTTTTTTGTTTTTGTTTTTGTTAACACAAATGTAGACAAACTTTAGCAGATGGAATCTTAATTGAGAAAAGGCCTCTACACAACTGGCCTGTAGGCAAGTTTGTGGGGTATTGTCTCAATTAATGATTGATGGGGACAAGCAGCCCGTGGGAGTTCAGGATGGTGCCTCCTTGATACAGGTAGTCCTTGATAGAGGAAGCCATGAAGAACAAGCTAATAAGTACCCTTCATCCATAGCTCTCCTTCCAGGTTCCTGACATGAATTCCTGCCCTAACTTCTCTCAGTGATGCAATGTTACCTGGACTGTAAGCTGGAATTGCTCTTTCCCTCATCAAGTTGATCATGCCCTTTGTCACAGCAATAAAAGCCCCAATGAAGAAACCGTGTTCTGGCATTCGAGATTTCTGTCAGCAAAACCATATGCCTACCTGGCCTGCAATATTCCTGTTTTAGCTTCTTGTAATAGGGCCACAGAAACCATATGTGCCTTCATTTCTTTTACACCAAGCACACAGCAAGCTATGAAAGGAGATTTTAAGATTAATTAATTAAGTTTAGAGGACAAAAGCAGTTACCATGCTATAGTTGGAAGAATACGTTTTCAATGGCTTGCTTTCTTGTATAGAACCATCAGTGACTGTATGATTATGGTTCTAATAGCTAAATGAGAACGATTTACTATCATACTGTCAAAAATATTTTAATTAGATTTTATCACTAGAAACATTCAGTAAATGTTATTAGTAATTATACGAAGATTTTCAGATCTGTCATTGTGAAATCTTGACTGATGAAAAAAAAAATAGCCTATTCTACTGTTAATTATTTTCTAAGTCTGGGTTGTGCAATGTATTCCAAAAGATTTCGATAGTAAATAATGAAAAGAATTTCCCTGTTGGTTAGACTGGTGTTCTGCCGAAATCGTGAATCTGCCAGTGACAATGGGCCATGCCCTGGTCACAGGGGAAGGATCTCAGGGCTCCCAAGTCTTGAGGCTAATGCCCTTTATTATCCCCTTACAAGACACCTGATGAGTATGTGGCTCTAGGGAGGTTCCTTGGTGTTCCACAGATAAGAATAAACAGGGTTCCCTGATATCCAGAGACTCCGAATCCATACAACAGGATCCTCCTCAGACTGAGAAAGAATGTGGACCGCTTTCCACAGGAAAGTTGTGACTTACGTGTGAGGCTACTTTTTTAATTAGCCTATGACGCCTTTGAGTGTGCGAGCCCTTCCCAACGGTAGGAGACTAACATCTGAGCTCAGGAGACTGCTGAAACTCACTTTTATCTCAGCCCAGCAGGGTCAGAGAGAGTCACACTGCCTTCCTTTGTCTGGGATGCTTAAAAGGGTTCCCTTTTTCTCCTGCTGATTACAATACTCTCTCATACTGCCTCGACTGGAAATGAAGCTGTCCATCTGATGCCGTTGTCCTTTCCGGAGGAAGCAGGTGGGCACTAGAGAAACTCCATAGAGGTTGGGTGCTGGTTTCTCATGCTGTGTACTAAAATATTACAAGTAGACAAACCCCACAATGTCAGTGCTCACAGTGTGCTGACCTTCACATGCAATTCACCATTGGGTTTAGAGACCCAAGGGCAGCAGTGACACAGCAGTTGTTACCAAATCCAACTATATTTTTTCATAATCACTCAAACGAATTCAGAGTTATATGGTGGCCAGGACTTTCTTCTTTTCTTAATTACAAGATAAAAGTCAGATAGATTAACTTAATTTTCCTTCTGTTGAAATGTTTTGAGATGGTCTTTACCATATAGTAAGATAGTGTCTTTGAGTTAATTTGATTTAATTTTTAATTGAATTAAAATTTAGGATACCCTCCAAATTATATACAATTATGAAACTGATAGTTAAGTCTTGTCTTTTTTTTCTCCCCATCGCCATCTGTAGATGTTTCTTTTAAAAAATTAGAAAGCTGGGCAGGGTGGCACATGCATGTAATCTCAGCATTCTGGGAGGCAAAGGCAGGGGGTTATCTGTGAGTGCCAGGTTATCCTGGTCTACAGAATGAGTCCAGGACAACACAGATAAACCCTGCCTCAAAAACAAAACATAAAAACAAAATTAGGACCTATTCTACAGATCTCTTTGCGTCTTTACAAATGCTAGGGATGTCTTAATGTCAAACGCAACACAAAAGAAATCTGTGGAGTGCCAATTATCAAATATTTTTTTGTGTAAGGATGAAATATAAAATACCATTGGTCTTTTACATTTTTTTCAGTCAGTTTAATTTACATCATTAATTTAGTTTGTGTCTCTGCCAAAAAAAAAAAAAAAAATTCCCTCCCTTTGCGATTTTTCTTGTTGGAGCCTATCACTGCCCAGTAGTACGTATCCCTTCCTTGCATATATGTTCATTGTATATTGTTTATTTCTTGGCAGCGGTACTTTCTAGGTGTCAGCCCTACATGTACTGTCTTAAAAATCTGTTTACCAATATGTTTCTAGATTCCCTGGCCAAGGCTAGATATGCCATGTTGGCAGCATCCACAGTACTCCTCACATGAATGTGTGCTATTAAAAACCATACAACATTGATAAACAACAGCACACTGAATCTGTTGTGGTCCACACACTTCAACTCACTTTCTTATACTAAACCATATATATTCAGGCAAAACAAATAAAATCCATAGCTAGTAATTAAGAAATATTCATTAATGGCTTACCTAATCACTTGTTTAAAGCACTTCTTTTAATTATGCATTGCACTTAGCAGTCACTTATTCTCTGTACCTTGGCCAGTTGAGGATCTTTGGGTTAGTTAATCCTCAGCGACTGCAAACAGGGTGTCTGATGAGGTTTGAGGTATGCATTAATCCATGGATCTAATGAGAAGTTGTTAGGAATTGGTTTAATATTATATCCCATTGGCAGAATAAAACTAGTAGGTTCTCACTGTCCCCTATTACTTTTCTGTGTTCTTGATCCTGGTCACTGTTCCAGGAATGGGCTCTGAGCCTTATGTTTGTTTACTCAGAAAGTGATTGGTTACTCCCATGCCACTGAGCCACCATCGCTCCATTGGGCATATTTTACCAGGCAGAGTGTCATTGTAAAATTAATGGCTAGTGGTTTTTTTCCTCTGGTAAAGAGACATCTTTATCACACACTCCACTCCCTAGACTCAGGAATTCATCTTGTCTCTTCCTCCAATGTGCTGCAATTTCAGTCATGCATTCAATGTCCTTACCATTAAAGAGGATTCGATAGTCTTCTATTTGTACTGTTTGTAGAGCATTATAGCCAAAAAAATTACCACACCTTCCAACTACATATTTCATCAAAATACACAAAACATGTTTTTAATCAGGAAGAGGAAGTACAAGCTCTCATATGGTAAATGTGTGAAATTAGAAGTCCATTCTTGTCACTGTAGCTAAGGAGGAATTAAAACATCCATGAATCACAGATGAGCATTCACTTTGTATTCCTGTAACGAGTAATAAAATATGAAGAGCAGAAGGTGTATAAAAATTCAAATATCTAGTGGGAAATAATTTGTGCATGAGACTTCAGCATCATCTTCATGTATCACAATATAGCTCGCTTCCACATTAGACTCAGCTCCTTCCACAAATGGGCATTGCAAGTTCACAAGTAAATTATTTACAGGAGGTTCATTTGCGGAGTCTTTCTCATGAAATAGTTTCTTGAATGACAATCGTTCTTTCAATGACAGAATCTCATGCATTTCTTGTCTTAAATGTGCCGCATTTCCTTCAGCAAGACACTGACTTTCAGGACATCCTTTTCAGTCCTCAAACACGGGCTCAGTCTCTGCACATCTTCACTCCAGCATGAACAACTTTGCTTTCATGTTAACATCAGCAAATCCACCTGGCTCTACCTGCTTAATATCATTTTTATATTCTTTCAAAAGTCCCGATTCTACTGAGCCTATAACTAGATTTACAATGAGAATGAACATGCAATACAATTTATTCTGTATATATCGAGGGACATACCTATGTAGAGATGGAATGAGTTGCTGAAATCACTGGCAAATACAAAGAGTGTGCAGGATTCATATTGGAGACTTCATTTCTTCTCAACAACATTAGCTCACCTACCTTGTCTCCAAACCACAGAAGTAAACTTTATGCTTTTCAACATGTGAAACGGCTCAGGGCTTAAGAGCATGCACTACTCTTGAATGAGTCATGTGTTTGGTTCCCAGTTCCCATATCAAGCATGTCACCACTGCTTATAACCTCAGCTCCAGGGGATCTGATGTTTCTGGTCTCTGCTGGCCCCTTGCAGTTGTGTACATGTATCTACACATACACATGCACATATATATGACTAAAAAACAATAAAATCATGAAAAGTTATGAAAAAGACATCAAATATTCAACACATCTATTGCTTAAATTAAAATTTATGTCTATCTTCTTCAAAACATCACAGTCTGAAATACATCACCCTTATTTTTGTGACAAACCATATTATGTGTGTTTGTAGAAATATGGATGTTTTTCTCCATGTCGTTGTATTACTTTGGTATAGCTAATCTATTGTTCAGGTACAATATTGCCCAGTCCTAATTAAAAATATCTAGCTCAACAAATCTAACCATGGTACATCATTTCTGGGCTTCCTTCAAAATGTGAAAGATTTCACATTTCAAATGGAACCAGTACCTGGACCTGAAAACAACTGAAAATGAATATGACATTTAGACATAGGTGACACCATTGACTGATTCCTCTCTGTCTCTGTCTCTGTCTGTCTCTGTCTCTGTCACTTTCTCTGTCTCTGTCACTGTCTCTGTTTCTGTCTCTGTCTCTCTCTGTCTCTCTGTCTCTCTCTCTCTCTCTCTCTCTCTCTCTCTCTCTCTCTCTCTCTCTCTCTCTCTCTCTCTCTCTCTCTCTCTCTCACCCTCTCTCCCTCCCTTCCTCTCCCTCTCCCTTTCCCCCCATACAGAGTCTCTATCTTTAGTAACTTGTAGGGCAACAAAAATATATCAGCCCCAGGAAAAATAAAGAAATGTTTAAGAGTCAGCAATCAGTTTCCTATTATGTTGTAAAATTTTAGTTTGCAAATACCTTTGACTCAATGGTGTCTTTTGTTTGCAGGAATTTGCCCTGCCATGCTCTGAATTCAGCCTCTAGCTCTACAAACAAGGTAGGGTTGGCTTTAATTTTTACATTTAGGTAAAAATTTCAAACTTCATTGGTTTTTAAATTGAAGCTGTATCTATGTATTATGTGTTGTCAAATATCAGTGATTGTTGTCTGCTTATGACACTGAAAGGCCCAGTCAAGAGCCATGTGTGCTTCTGTTGTTCTTCTCAATGTCAATTATGTGAAACAAAGTACAGATGTTTAAAACAAAAGCTTTCTAGTGAAATGTCATGTATCAACTATGATGTAGAGGTTGATTGATCTTCAATCTATCTGCCATCTATCATCTGTCTATCATTTATCTATTATCAATAGTTATCTATGTATCATCTATCTATTCACTCATCTATAATTTAACTACCATCTATCTTTGTGCATATTACTTGTCATTTATTTAACCTGTATATATATATATTATCTTTCTACCATCTACCCATCATAGATTTATTAATCCATCATTTATCAGTCTGTCTGTATAATCTATCTTTCCAACACTATTATTTTCTTAAAACATCTATCATTCAATACATTTATCATGTCTCTATCATTTCTCTATGATGTATGGGCTTACCTGGTATTTATTTATATATCTACAGTTATCCAAAAAGAAAAGAAAGAAGCCATATTATGAATTTCACAATGCTATGAAAAATAGTCTAAAATCATAGTGTCCAGTGTATTGAGTCTAAAAGTCGTGTCTTTAAAGGTCTTAAATCTCAGTATTTAACCTTTGCCTGATTTGGAAAAATGTTTACCTTTATGGAAATGAACGTGTGTATTCCACGAGAGTAAGTTAATGGTATATGCTTTGATATTTGTATATATCATAAAAGGAAAGCTTTAAGACAAAACGTTTTGCTACACATCCACTTATGTGTGCCTCCTTCCATATCTGGAGAGACTCCTTCTGCCACTCTCTCCTCTGTTTTCTGCTTGAGTACTTGTTAAAAAGAAAGGAAGGGAGAGAGTAGGGATGAAATGTTACATCTCAGGCCTGGTGTTGAGGAAGTCTGAAGGAGAAGATGGCTTTAGAGAGGTCCCAATGAAGCGACAGGAAGAAGCTTTGTGGCTCCCTACCTCACTTGTGCTTTTCTGAGTTAGTTCTCATCAGAGCTTGGAAAAAAAGTAGACATCTAGGCAGAAGAATCTGGAATCTTTTCAGGTTTTGAGCCTCTCAGCTGTTTCTCGTGTGCTCGCCTGTGGATTTGGGGAGAGGGAGAAATTAGAAGTGAGCGCTTTATGATGATATCCCTAAGTCAATATAGAAAAGCTAACTTCAAAGTTAAGTAAATACAAAAAAAGAAAAAAGAAACAACTTCTTTGTGTTATGCCAGTTGTTTTTTTTTTTTTTTTAATGATGTTCCATGCCGTAACATAGCTTGGTGTTTATTCATCACCTATGTTAAATATGTTTTTACAAAGTAGTGAGTATTTTTTCAAAAATCTCTTGATTAAATACATTGTTTATTTTCCCATGATATTTACCTCAAAACGATAAAGACTAAATATTCTCTTTATTCGTAAGCTAATGAATGACAAAATAGAACAAAAATATCATTCAATTAAAACACACACATTCCCAGAAGGAGGGAGAAGTTAAGCAATGATTTCCAACCGTGGAAAGCAATGCTTAGGTGCAAAGCTCTCTTCTCCATGGTATTCATTTTAGATCACCCACTATAAAATTCTGTTGATGATGAAATTACTCAGATTTTGAACTTGTCCTGGCCTTTTAGTTCATTTCCAGGATATTCAAAAAGAATCACTTGGCAGTCAGCTCAAGACTCAATGTCCATCTTTTAGAGCCTTTCTCCTGTATGCTCCAATGCCTGCCTCTTCCCACTGCTTGAATGGTACAGTGGGTATTGGCAGTCCACAGTTGTGTAATAAAAGCCACAGAGGAAGCAAACCTATGATTTCTTGACTGTTTATCCTTGATTGCTCATTTGCAAAGGAGTGAGGGGCCATGGACACACACAAGCCCAAGACCTGGTTCCTGCCGTTGCTCTCCCTTCTCAGGCTAGGAGAGGATGCACACTGCTTATTTTTACTGTTCATTCTAATAATCTGCCATCCTGTATCTATTTTTATGTATGTCCCATACTTAAAAGATAAAGGGATGCCATTCTGTTTTCTTATCTGCATATTTATTCGTGATTCTGCTGCTGCCAGAGTGATGAATTTGTATAGATAGGCCACTGCAGGATAGTTTGAAAGTGATTGAGACAAGAAAGTGCCTAGTATTCTCAGTGGCCTGCAAATGCAAAAGAAATTTGTTGGTTGCATTTGGTATTCTGTTCTTTTAATCAGTGCTTGGAAGAGAGACTTTCAGAACTTTTCTAGAATACTTAAAATTTCTGACTTGTTACCAGCAAGCCCAAAGGACATTAGCCATACACAAAAGCTGCCTGTATGGGCTGTTTTTCATGTCTATGAATTTTTAAAATAATGTCTTGCTATATAGTATGCCTCATTTAGGTGTGAATTTTATTTTCGTTGTGGAATTTGGTTTCCAGTAATCCATTCCTTTTCTGGGTTTTATCACGTAAATTAAGTTCACTAAATCACTGTTTTTATTATTTACTGCAAGATCAATAGTCCAAGAGCAGTTATGTAAATTTCAGAATATTTTTGGGTGTTTTTTTTTAAGGTCAACCTATAACACCTCTCGATTTGATATTTTATTTTACAATTTTTATACCTTTACTTTTATGTCTGGCTTGCCAATATTACCGATACATTGGCTCAATAAAACTGACCTCTGTGTTCAGATGCATACACATCAACCATTGTTGAGGCTTGAATGGGCCTGACATGAAGTCTTCTCTTCAGGACAGCATGGCCAACCTGATCTGTGTCCCACCGTTGTATCATAGATACCCATGTACTGTTGTACTGGGAATTTCCCGTCAATACCTATTTGTGAATGCCCTTTATTTTCCATTAACAATGTGCTGTGTTATTATACCCTCTTCTGCTGGGTGTCAACTTTCTGGTAAGGGGGACCATTGTTTCTGTGAAAGAAACACAAAGGAAAACACATCTAAATCCAAATGTTGTGAATGCTGTGTGCTCAGCAGAGGTGACTGCCAAGCCATTCATGGAAAATTTACTAGAGGAATATTGAATGAACAGTATGCTAAGGAATTTGAAGCTATACAAGCGTTTTCCAGGGTCAGTACATAGGGCTTCCAGGAGACAGTAGTCTGTGACAGGAAACAACTGAACCTCCAACATGTGAATTGCAAACCATTAACTTCTGCATGAAATTCTATGTCAGAAGTTACCAAGAGCACTCTTTTTTTGCATTATAATTTTTTATTAATTCATTCATATTATATCTCAATTATTATCTCATCCTGTGTATTCTCCCATTCCTCCTTTCCTCCTGCTTTCACCCTATCCCCCTTCCCTACGACTGTGACTGAGGGGGACCTCCTACCCCCTGAATATGATCCTAGGGTATCAAGTCTCTTCTTAGTAGTCTGCTATCCTTCCTCTGAGTGCCACCAGGCCTCTCCCTGGTCGAATATGGGGCACCAGGGTTCATGTGAAAGTCAGTCCCCACTCTCCACTTAACTGTGGAGGATGTCCTGTCCATTGGCTAGATCTGGGTAGGGGTTTGGTGCTCACTGCACATATTGTCCTTGGTTGGTGCCATAGTTTGAGCAGAACCCCTGGGCACAGATCCGAGTGTCATAGTATTCTTCTTGTAGGTTTCTAGGACCCTCTGGATCCTTCTATTTCCCCATTCTCCCATACTTCTCTATCCTAGAATTCCTTGTTTTTAATAGCTGAGTAGTATTCCATAGTGTAAATGTACCACAGTTTCTTTATCCATTCTTCTACTGAGGGACACTTAGGCTGTTTCCATGTTCTGGCTATTATGAATAAGGCTGCTATGAACATGGTTGAACAAATTTTCCTGTTGTGTGCTGGAGCATCTTCTGGGTATATTCCAAGGAGTGGAACAGCTGGGTCTTGAGGAAGCCCTATTCCCAGTTTTCTGAGATAGCATCAGATAGATTTCCAAAGTGGCTGTACTAGTTTGCATTCCCACCAGCAATGAAGGAGTGTTCCTCTCTCTACACATCCTTGCCAGCATGTGGGGTCGCTTGAATTTTTTATCTTGGCCATTCTAATGGGTGTAAGATGGAATCTCAGAGTTGTTTTGATTTGCATTTCCCTGATGACTAAGGAGGTTGAGCATTTCTTTAAGTGTTTCTCAGCCATTTGATATTCCTCTGTTGAGAATTCTCTGTTTAGTTCTGAGCCCCGTTTCTCATTTGGGTTATTTGGTTTGGTGGTGTTTAATTTCTTGAGTTCTTTATATATTTTGGATATTAGACCTTTGTCAGATGTAGGGTTGGTGAAGATCTTTTCCCAGTCTGTAGGCTGTCGCTTTGCTCTCTTGACAGTGTCTCCTGCCTTACAGAAGCTTCTCAGCCTCATGAGGTCCCATTTATTAATTGTTGACATTAAGGCCTGGGCTGTTGGTGTTCTGTTCAGGAAGTTGTCTCCTGTGCCAATATGTTCCAGGCTCTTCCCCACTTTTTCTTCTAACTGACTTAGTGTCTCTGGTTTTATGTTGAGGTCTTTGATCCACTTGGATTTGAGTTTTGTGCAAGGTGACAGTTATGGGTCCAGTTGCATTTTTTACACATAGACCTCCAGTTAGACCAACACCATTTGTTGAAGATGGTATTCTTTTTCTATTGAATGGATTTGGCTTCTTTGTCAAAAATCAACTGACCATATGTGTGTAGATTCATTTCTGGGTCTTTGATTTGATTCCATTGATCCATCAGCCTATTGCTGTGCCAGTACCATGCAGTTTTAATTACTGTTGACCTAGAGAACTCTTGCTATCACTATTTTTCCATCATATTTTGATGTTATAACTATAAATGCTTATATTTATAATTTTGAGATGTTTACCTATCATTTTATATAATAAAAGGAAGACATCCAGCCAAATTTAACTTTATTTTATTAATGTTTTTGTGCTTTCAAACAAAAAAGGGTACATGCACACTAGCACCTGTGTGCCCCACCCCTACACACACACACAGCCAACTTACATTTTTCAAGCTTAAGTCACTCAATGCCTTAAATCCTTGCTATGAATACCAAAGTAGAGTTGTTTCCCACATACAACAAATCAAAAAGATCAACTACATTATGCCTAAAAGACCTTATCACAACATGTGATAAGTAGTAGATTCTACTTTAACCCATGGCTAGTAAATCTCTCCCCCTGGATTATTTTATGTTATGTTATGTTATGTTATGTTATGACATAACTTCTAATTTCTTATGAAGTTTCAGTAGATTTCTGTCCTCATATGAATGAGTTGAAAAGAACGCGTTCTATTTTTCATGTCTATGTCCAGTCAATATTTTTCTAGGATAGTTACGTGGAATGTGTTTGTTAGAAGGGAATTTTTAAACTGACTCCTTCAGCCCCTAGAGATAGCTGGATAATCTACTGCAGGGTTTAATGATGTAGACCATCCTGGGATTATCTAATTCTTGTGTCTTTCAGTTGTTTTTCCCTTCCTACATTCTGCATTTCTTTGCCATTAACATTTAAAATTCCAGGAAGCAATGGTTTCATAATGCTTCTCATTAAGGTTCTCTAGAAATTCAATTTTTTAAATGTGATCTTCTTTAAATGAGGGAAGTATTCTTTTATAATTTTTATTCAGTCCCAATTTGTCTTGTTTTCTTTTTCCTTAGCTCTCCCTCATCCACAGTGAATTGATCCAGATCTATTTATTTACATAGCATTAGTTTTTCTTTATTTACTGGTTTGTTATCTTCCTCTTTTTTTAAAAAAAAAAAAAAAGATTTATTTATTTGTTATGTATTTTTTCGTTTTTTTTTAAAATTTTTTATTAATTTACTCTTGTTACATCTCAATGGTTATCCCATCCCTTGTATCCTCCCATTCTTCTCTCCTTCCCATTGTCCCCTTATTCCCCTCCCCTATGACTGTTCCTGAGGGGGATATCCTCCCCCTGTATATGCTCATAGGGTATCAAGTCTCTTCTTGGTAACCTGCTATCCTGCCTCTGAGTGCCACCAGGTCTCTCCCTCCAGGGGACATGGTCAAATATGAGGCACCAGAGTTCATGTGAAAGTCATACCCCACTCTCCACTCAACTGTAGAGAATGTTCTGTCCATTGGCTAGATCTGGGTAGGGGTTTAAAGTTTACCACCTGTATTGTCCTTGGCTGGTGCCTTAGTTTGAGTGGGACCCGTGGGCCCAAATCTGCTTTTCATAATGTTCTACTTGTAGGTTTCTAGGACCCTCTGGATCCTTCTACTTTGCTATTCTCCCATGCTTCTCTCATCTAGAGTCCCAATAGGATGTCCTCCCCTCTGTCCCAGTTTCCTGGTAAGTGAAGGCTTTCGTGGGACATGCTCCTTGGGCTAGTATGCAGATATAAGTGAGTATATACCATTTGATTCTTTCTGCTTCTGGGTTTACTCACTCATTATGATCATTTCTGGCTCAATCCATTTGTCCACAAATTTTGGGAATTCCTTGTTTTTAATAGCTGAGTAGTATTTCATAGTGTAAATGTACCACAGTTTCTTTATCCATTCTTCTACTGAGGGACACTTAGGCTGTTTCCATGTTCTGGCTATTATGAATAAGGCTGCTATGAACATGGTTGAACAAATTTTCCTGTTGTGTGCTGGAGCATCTTCTGGGTATATTCCAAGGAGTGGAACAGCTGGGTCTTGAGGAAGCCCTATTCCCAGTTTTCTGAGATAGCACCAGATAGATTTCCAAAGTGGCTACAGTGCTCTGCCTGCTTGTACCCCTGCAGGCCAGAAGAGGGCATCAGATCACATTATATATGGTAGATGGTTGTGAGCCACCATGTGGTTGCTGGGAATTGAACTCAGGACCTCTGGAAGAGCAGTCAGTGTTCTTAACTGCTGAGCCATCTCTCCAGCTGTCATCTTCCTCTTTCTTTTTATCTCTGGGGTATTTGGTGTGCACCCTTTTCCTAACTGTATTTCATGCACACTTTTTTCAATGCCATGTCCTGTGACTTTGAATTCCCCCATGTTTCCTCTTTGATCACACTATCCCTTAGGAAGTGACATATCCTCCCAACTAGATTCCAGTAGCTTGTTGCCAAAATTAAACCTTAAGAGCTGCAGGGAACTCAGAAATTGTGTGTGTGTGTGTGTGTGTGTGTGTGTGTGTGTGTGTGTGTGTGTGTGTATCTTGAGCTTCTGCATTTATCACCTATATGGAATCAATAGGCAGATAAGCCACTCTCACTACATAAGTAGGCAACTTGGAAGATTTCGGTCTCAGATTACACACAATCAATCTTTCATTCACTCCCCTTCAGCTGATTCATTCTCCTCGACACCCCAAAAATGTCTGGGTATAGGTGCCTGTGTACATTGGTGAAGGAATATGACAGCCTAATATGACATTACTAAAACATCAAAAGAGTCTAGAGGGTGTGTGGCATTAGACCCTACACCCACTATCTTCTCTTCCACAGGATATGACTTTAGTTTTTCTGCTGGCCCATGCCATCCACAATGAGAGTCTCTGTGGTTTGCCATCTTGGTTAGGGTACAGTCATCTCCCACCCTGCAATGATGTTCCAATGGCTGTGATGAATTAGGTGTGTGTTATCACCTTCATAGCTATCCGTCCCTGTCACAAAGACCTGTTCTCATCAACTCATTAGCTGCAGTCTCAGCTACAGTTATGTCCAAGAAAATGCAAGGACCCAACACTACTAGGAAAAAGTTAAAGATTAGATTGATACTGTTCCGGACAGTAGCAAACTTACGTGCAGTGAGTCTTCCAAGTTCTCAGATCTACATGATGTGTAAGACAAAAGGTACTGTGTGTCTCCCTTCTCTGAGTGTTTGCATGCATGGCTCTCCTTTCTTTCTGACTTTGCTCCTCCAACATATTGTATGCTGACAGACACCAAGCTTTTGCTTGCTTCCCACTCTCAGTCACAGGTCACAGCTCTCATAATCTTAAGCAAACTGCTGGATATAAATCCTACAGGCTCACTTTCATTTCTGTAAATTGTATGGGAAGCAGAGCATTCTCAGTGACCGGGCTCGAATGCAACTGGCTCACAGGTCCAGATACCTTATTCCTTACAAAATAAAATCTGCTCTTGCTTCCAAAAGCCAGCGTCCCCTTTAGAACACATCCCAGTGTTTTCCAGGCAGCCTGGTGTTCCAAACAGATTAGGAAAGATCGTCCAGTGCCCCGTCAGATGTGAGAAGCTTATAATTTTCAACCACCCTCTGAATACTCTGGGGTTAGGAATGTTTTTCTCTATATTATAATGTGTTGATGTCAAGCTGACTATGCCTTTCAAATGGCTTCTCTCAGACAGTGTTTCTCCAACTCTGGCCCCCTCTTTGCCTCCTTCATCCTTTTCATAGGAAGCAATGGCTTCACAGTATGCATGTATAATTCAACAAAAATTAAGCTGTGTTTTACCCAGGATACATTTCCTGTAGTATCTTTTCTTTCAGAGTTATAGGACAATTGTAGTTGCAGATAACTTGGACTAATGTCATTGTAAACTCAAAAAGCAACTGGACAAGCTTGGCAGGACAGCCACCGTATGCTAAGTAATGACACAGGTCTAGAGATATTTGCTGGTTAACACCAAGGCATCCATCATGGTAGACTGCCTCCTACCTATCCCGGAGTTTCTTTGAGTGCTCTTATCATCCTTAAACTAAGAACCTGTAAAAGTCAGACATGTCATCTAAGGGAGGGTTTCTCCCATAAACAATACAGAGCACACAGCCCCACACTTCCTTCTAATCTCTCTATCTTTATATTACTTCGCAAAAAAGTCCATGTAAGGATCAGGTCAGTCTTATCATTGAGAATCTGCATTATTATAAAACCCATTAGGATTTATATTTTCTCTAACATGTGCACTTCGCTCTTGTCTTGATTTTAGCACCCCACCTAAATGTTTAGCACTGTACCTTATAGTTGTCTCGGATATTTCTGGCATGCTACGAACCCTATCATACTGCTAAAAATATGCTCAGCAGTGAGATGGTTTCCTTCTTGTGTTGTGCTCATTTAAAGCTTGTATCATGTCTCAAACTTACTTGCCCCTAGGGAATGAAATTTTAATTTTAAAATTCTTTACTAAAATGGATAATTATAATTAATATTTAAAATTTCAATGCGGGCTCTTACTGCCAAGTCTGGTGTCTGCCATCAGTGCAAAATGTACTGTTGAATATAAGGGCCTTTCTTTGGTTCTATGTATTCCGTCAGGCAAAAAATAGTTTCAAAAAGAGAAATGTTTTTTTATGAAGGATGATTCCATTTTTATCAGTCAGTTAATAAAGTAAAGACATAAAGATTGTGTGTCCTTTGCACAGTGAGCTTCACTTCAAGATACTGAGTGCTTTGTACCTTGAGTAAATTATGTTCTGCCTTTCCTGTAGATGTGCTTTGAGACCTTAAAATCTGCATCTCTTTAATCTGTAGGACATTATTGATTATCATTAGAAGAGATAGCTCAGTGGTTAAAAGCACTTGCTGCTCTTACAAAGAACAAGGGTTTGATTTCCAGTACTCACACTGGATGGCTCACAACCAAGTGTCACTCTAGTTCCTGGCAATGGAATGTCCTCTTCTATCCTCTGTGGGCATCTTCAAATACATGGTATACAAACATACACCCAGGCACACACTAACACAAAGTATTTAAATGAAATCTATAAAACTCAAAAGTATTCACTTGGTGCATTTACTGTATTAAAACATTTTCTAATCTAATTTGTCTCGTTTGCCTCCTGAAATTATCAGGACAATTTTCTAAGCCCCTTCATATGAAGACGGACCATGAATTCTTTTCTATTTGGTCATCATTACAGTCACAGTAACCCGAGTGTAACTAATGGATGGTAGGTTCTTACTCACGTATTAGATTGACCCCGGTGTTGGTTAGTTTGTCTCAACTTGACACAAACCTAGATATGCCTTGGAAAAGAGTCATAATTGAGAAATTTGCCTCTATCAGATTGGCTTTGGGCATGTCTGTAGGGCATTTCCTTGTTGGTTGATGTGTGAAAACTGACTCAGGCTACCTGACTCAGGCTCCACCCCTGGCCGATGGACCTGGGCTGTATATGTAAAGTGACTGAGCAAGCCAAGAGGAGCAATACAGTAAGCAGCACTCTTCCAGGGCCCGTACTTCAATTCCTGCCTTCATCTTCCCTGCACTCCTGTCACGGCTTCTCTTAATGGTGGTGTCTGACTTGTAAGATGAAATAAATCCCTCCCTCCCCGGTTATTTTAGAGAAAGATGGTTTATTACAGGAATAGAAGCCCTGACTCAGACCCTCACCATCCGAAAAAATGCTGCACAACAAACATGTTTTGGTCTCCAAACATGTATGAAGAAACTCTGGTTGCACCTGGCCAGGATAACTGTTGCTACACAGACATCTGTCTACATCAAGGACCGTTAGTCTCCCGTTTTACTTTACTGGCAATTAACTGCTGTAATAGTAAAAATATGGGAGGTATCACATTTTGAGAGTCATCAGTTCTTCAACGAGTCAAGTCACTGGTGCATGTTACACATAACCGGAATATATTCCAATGTGGATTTATGCTAATATATGGGGCGCTGTGAAGTAAATCATCACCAGTAACACAGCTTGTAAAGTCATCTCATGGAACATTTAACTAGACAGACCATGTTGGAATTGTAGCATATGATGCAATTTAAAGGATTGAAATAAATATAATAATCAAAGAAAATGAGGCTATCAATTTGAGAGTTGGGTGGGGGGAGACATGGGAGGCTCTGGAGGGAGAAAAAATAAGGAGAAGTAATGTAATAATATTTTAATTAAAAATATTAAACTAATTAATACGAATATGATAAATGATTCAAATCAGACTGGAATATGAGTGGTATTATTTCCAAACTGTAAATAGTCAGAGTGTGTGAGCAATTGCTTGAGATGCGATGATTAAATTGAGCCTGTGGTTTTCTAGAAAGAGGAGAAGACGTACTTACGCCAGGCAGGTATGTGATGAAAACACAAATGTGACAGGATGTACAGCAGCGTCAAGGGAAGCAGCTTAGATCCATCTGGAGATTCCAGGGAGCAGCTGTTGGTATGTCAGGGTTTGGAAAGCTATTCTGTGAGTTTCCTAAAGCCGTCCAATACCGCCCATCCCATGGAAGAGATGAGGCCCTCCAACCTGAGTGACCAAACACGTGGACTTTTCCTATCAGGGTTAGAAGTTCAGCAGAATTGGATTTGGTCCAGAATTGTAAATGAAACTCCTTGTCAACTGACTTTTTGCCTAGCTCACTCCCATGCAAACAGGAAATGGTCATGGCTAGTTCTGTCCTTATATACTTTCATCCACAGGCTTTTGGGAATTTTGTAAATAGTCTGATTGCTAAACTCGCACATGTGAAGCAAAGTCCATTGTGATTTTTAAATAGAAATGATTTTATTCTTTAAAGTATTTCTTTTCATTTAGTTGTTTAGCTATATGCATATGTGCGCAGGCCTTCAGAGACTAGAAAAGAGTCCTCGATCCCCAGGCACTAGAGTTGCAAACACCTGGGAGCAGACTTTACGGCCCCTTGGAACTGATGGCCACTCCCCTGCAAAAGCAGTATCTGTTTTTAACTGCTAAGCCATTCCTCCAGCTTCAAAATAGGTCAGGCATTTCAGCATCTTGCTTGTGCGGTACATATATTCATGACTGTTTTTGACATTTTATTTATTCGAGTGTGGGTTTCTTTCTGTGTGGGTGGCAGGCTTCGTACTTCTGTGCCAAGTCACTCATGCAGAGCTGAAAGGACAATACGGGGAAGACAGTTCTCACCTCCCACCTTATTGAGGCAGGGTTCCTCTTCTTGTTTTGGTTTAGGCACAGCTTACTCCAGGATGAGTGTAGGCCATTCTCCGGTCTCTATATCCCATCTGCCTGGAGGAATTCTATGATGACAGCCATGTCTAGCCTTTCACCTGAGCTCTTGGGATGAAATTCAGGCCATCAGGCTTGTATTGCTAATTTGGTAATCTACTGAGACATCTCCCTGGCCCCTATATTATCAAGTGAAATATCTAACTTTAAATCATATACCGGTATATACACAGCAAATGCAATTTACAGATAATAACTTTTCACTACTTTAAAATGTTGACAGGTTCGTATTATCCATTAAGATCTAGTTTAGCAAAGGAAAGAGACTAGAGAAGACAGAAAATTTGCATTTACTATAATTAAATCATCGCAAGGCACATGGGTCACTACCATAAAGAACCACAATCATCTAACAACCTTTGGAAGTCTTTTGGGGTGTAGAAGTCTAGAAAAATGAGTTGGGTATTTTTATTATGTCAAATACTGCTTATCAAGAAAAGCCTTACTTTCCTCAGCGTAAAATCCAGCTTAAGATGGCGTGGTGGTGGTGCACACCTTTAATCCCAGCACTCGGGAGGCAGAGGCAGGAGGATAGCTGTGAGTATGAGGCTAGCCTGGTCTACAAAGTCCAGGACAGCCAAGGCTACACAGAGGAAACCCTGTCTTGGAAAAATAAACAAACAAACAAACCCCCCCCCAAAAAATAGCTTAAGAAAGTTGTATCAATGATGAAAAACAGTTTCATTAAAAAAATAATAAAATATGAGCACAGTCTTCTTCATGAAGGAACAGACACTAGATCACTATTCGTGTTGACTTTTTCATTTACGATGTTTGCATCAGTTCCATTTAGGTCTCACAGTCATGACCTGTCTGGTAATCACAATATCAAAGACACAGCTGCATAACGCATGCCATTGATCTGCAATTTTGAACATAATTTCCCATTAAATTTAACTAGAGGGGAGGAAGGAAAAGAGAGAGGAGGTTGTTTATGGGTCTTTGTGTATTCATTTGTTGGCTGTGTCATTCATCTTCCTCCAGCCTTCATCGTGTATGTTTGACACACTCTCAACTATATAATAATAGATGTGTAACTGAAGCTGCCAAGAGGAAAACATGCGAAAACTCTCATTTTATCAACAGTATATTGTCATTTGTTGAGTTATTCTTCTTGTCTACAGGAATTGATTCATCTGGAGGTGATACTCTCAGGCTTTATTTTTACACACACACACACACACACACACACACACACACACATACACACACACACACACACACATACACACACACACACACACGGACCCTATTGCTAAATGGGCTATGTGGAACGCTGAGGTCCCTTATGTACCTGGAGAAAGAACACTATATTCATGTTAAGGTGACACATAGGGCAAACATAAACATGTATGAGCCTTGTGGAAGTGTGTAACTATTTTACATTGTGTTATGGGTTCATAAATTATTTTTGTTGTTAGTTTTGTGTGAGAGAACCTGGAAGGATATTTTCCATTATTTCTCTTGCCCCCGTTTCTATAGTTCATTTTCTTCTTTGCAGTTCTGTTTTTATCTTGCAGTCTGTTTGCTATCAAAACTCGTAAAAAATATCTATCACAAGCCTTTGTGTTCTTCCTGGGCAGCGCTGTAGATGAAGAAGTGGTTTCCTTGCTGGTATCAATGGATTCTTCTAGAATGAGTTAGATGTGGTTGTGTTACATTGTGAAAAGTTCTTTTTTAAATAACATGCCTACTTCTTCATTTTATTTTTTATTTTTAAATAAATGGTTAAAAGTTCTTCATATGGTCTGTATCAAGATTTCAGCAACATTAGAGTAAAGCAATCAGACCCACATGATTTGCCTAACCCCTTCTTGAAGTGTCCTCCCAAATATATGCTTTTCTAGGTACAGAACATCTGGTAGTCTAGCACATTCTACTGCTGTGAACCCAACAACAACATCTTTGTCTTATCAATGTAACTATTTACTTTTCTTAATTATTTCTTTATTTATTACATCAATAATAATTGGCTATAAAGCTATGAATAAAATAATCAATGTATGCTTTTAAAGTGTTGATCTTGTGAGGAAGAGAACCAACAAACTATATATAATTATTAGAGCTATTAGGACAAATAAGTAAAGCAAATAGAGAATAATTGTATGTAAGATTGAATAAGCAATCCTTCATTTTATACCAAACATAATTGAACCATGGATCATTTTGCTATACTTAAGAACAGTGCAATAAAAAGTAGTGAAATAACTCAATTTATATGCAAATAGTAGGTTTGGCTTTCCCCCTCAGATCAACAGAGTCCTATTTATTTTAAAGTTATATTACAATGGGAAAACTGTTACATCCAAGAAAGTGAAAAAGATTAACCATGTCCTTGCATCTCTCTGGTCCCACAAACTCATTAAAGCCTGACTCTCTCTCCAAATCATGTGAAGTGTGAAGGGTTAAAGACCAGGCCAGACACTGACTCAAGCTGTGGAAGAAATTGTCTTGTCAGACTTTGGCCTTTAGGGATTGACTGTGTCTGAGAACTCTCTGACAAACGCCATAAATGTGCATAAGTAGAGTGTGTACAGTGCAGTGTTGGTGTTGGTTTTGGCTTCTCTCCTCCAAATTGTAAGGCCAAGTATAGATTAGTGTGTTTATTTGCCACCTAGTTTCTTATTCTATAGTTTTCATCATTTGTCTTTGAGTTTAGAATCAGAATAGTGACATGAGCAGTTCACTTACCTGCCATTTAAATTGCTTCATATTCTAAGACAGGTAAATTCATAGGTCTCTCTCTCTCTCTCTCTCTCTCTCTCTCTCTCTCTCTCTCTCTCTCACACACACACACACACACACACACACACACACACACACACACACGCACACACGCATGCACAATTTTTCGCACTTTTAGACTGTATTGTCAAATGTTGTATTTTTCTCTAAACTTGTAGGACCTCAAGTTTAAGCTATGGGCATAGTAATAAAGCAGGCCTGAGTCCTGAGTGTGAAGTCGTACCATTTATTACTCAGAAAAAAAGTCTCCTAATGGTGCCTCATTTTAATTCAAGAAAGGGGTAAGTAAGATACCCTGGACTGCATTTCTCCTTAGCTTTGAATAACGTAAGTCTTTCCCAAGTAATAAAGTTAGGTGAGAAATCAATAAACACAATTTTTACTAGTAAGAACTACATCTTACTTATGACCTCTATTTATAGAATCATTACACAACAAAGCCATATTACTACTTTAATTTTTTTATATATATTTTAAACTTCACCAGTACTATTTTATTGACTGAGATATGAAAAAAGTAATGGGTAGGACAAATTATTGAAACTTGTTTCTTAATATATGCTACTGCAGTTTCATATTATTCCTGCCCAATATTGTTAACAGTGATGAATTTCCATGGAATGTTAGTGATGAAGTCTCTCAAAGACACTCAAGTCCTTGCTTCACACTCTTTCACTTAAATGGCTTTTTTCACAGGTAAATAGCTGATGATATATAAATATATTGCAGGCAAATACTTCTGAAAATGTTGTCCTTACAGCATGATTTCTCCTGCCAACCAAGTACAAATTTAGATTGGAGGCACTTTCATCCCCTTCAAATTGCCTGAAGAGGCTTTTCCAAATTTAAATTAGATTTCAGAGTATTTGCTCTAAAATATAAGTATATATACATCTGGATTATTCAAGCAATAAAGGAAGTTGGTAGGAATGTATTCTAAAATTCCTCTTCTATAGAACGGTAATGAAATAAAAATGATAGAAGTTTTGGAATTGATTTTGCTTTCATTGAAAAATAATACTCTGAAATACATATTTATTGGAAAACTTTTAATCAAAAGAAGCTTAAATACTTTTAAAGGGCATGGTCTGCTTTTGAAATATACACCAGGATTTGTTCAAAGTGCATTTGTTGACTTCAGCCTTCCCTGGATAAGGTTAAGTGATGGTAAGAGCAGGCTGCACCATGCTGGGGGATACTCTTTCTGGGTAGCTCTGAATGAACATCTTACCTTAGTTGGAGAGTGTCCTTTCCAGATAGCTCAGCTCAAAACAGTGTGCCTCTTTCAGATAGCTCTGCTGGTCTCTGTTTCACCAAGACATTTCCACTAGTCTGAGAGTGCCTCCCAGCAATCACACTGCTTATCTATGCTTGGAGAGGGAGTGGACTAACGCATTTGGTTGATTCCTTGGACTTCCTGGAGCCATTAAGTTGTTTGCTTCCTGGGCTTAAAGAGTTTCCCCGTGGGTTGGAATGTTTCTGTTCCTCTTAGAACATCCTGTTGTTTCGCCTCACTTTTAGCATCTTTTCTTACAATGCCCTGTTATTTTTACTTCCTCTTTAACCTTTTTTTTTTTTTTTTCTTTTTCTTTTTTTTTTTTTTTTTTTTTTAACCTCCTGTGCCCTATGGAGTTTCCCTCTAAGACAGAAAGTTTTAATATAGAGGAAGCTGCTATTACAGGGTCCAGACTACAGAAACACTTGAAATGAGACCTATGGCACCATTTTGCGGAGAAAATTATCCTACTGAGGAAATCTCTCTGGACCATCATTTGGAAATGAGGTTCTGTATGTTACTCTGCTTGTTACAGAGCCAAATAACAAAATCCAGTTGTCCGGAAGTCCTTGGACCAGTCTTGGTTGTGCCTGTGAGCTGAGTGCTCCTGGCTCATGACAACGCTTTTCAAACTCACTTTGCAACTTTCAGCTGCCACAGAACTAACTGCCAAGTCTGCAGCAGCCGGAGAGCATTATGTGCATTTGCTCAATGTAAAGGTTCTATCAGCTCTTGAGAATTTTTATTTAAAATTTAAAAGAAGCAGAAGAGAAAATTTTCTATTCATACTAATTAGTTAAATTCATTTGCATCAGTTTCTTGTGAAAATGGCAACCATTAAAATAAAAAATTTCAAAAGACTAAGATAATGTATCATCATAGGAAGATGGCTCTGAATGTATAGATCGTTTAGGGGAAAGTGTTGGCATTTGGGTGGCAGGTACAAATTAAATTTTCTTTTTCTCACTGCCCTCTTGAAGCTCTAATGAGAAATTTGTTTAGCTTTTACAACTCATTTTCTTTTTTTCATTATTTTTTTAGTAGGGAGAGATTTTGGTCTGTGCTTATGAGTGTGTGTGTGTGTGTGCGTGTGTGTGTGTGTGTGCGTGTGTGTGTGTGTGTGTGTGTGTGTGTGTTAGTATGCCCATGTGTGTATGCATGTGCACATGCACTTATGAATGCACAAGTGTGCATATGCGTATGTGTAAAATGTACATTTGCATATATGTATGTGTGCAAATGGAAGACACAGACCAAACTCAGGGGTTATTCTTCAGGCACTTTCCAACTTAGTTTGCAAGAGGCAGGCTCCCTCCTTGTCTTGGGACTCACTAACACTGTTTTGACTGACTGCCAGTTGTATCTAGGGATCCAGCTGTCTCTGTGGGTCCATTACAGGATGATGAGTGTGCCCCACCATGCTGGGTATTTTTTGTTTTGTTTTGTTTTTAAAACATGGTTTCTGGGAATTGAACTCAAGTCTTCATGCTTGCATGACAAACACTTTGTTTTTAGTCACCGCCAGCTCCCTTATTTGTTTTTTGTTTTTTGTTTTTGCAAACCTCTGTTGGTTCATAAAAACATCAGTTAAGAATGAAACTGTGAGGAAGGAGATGTTTTCTGAGTTTACAGTGCTATGTTGAAAAATTCATGGAAGAAACTGCTCCTGGTGTATTTTTGAAGCCAAAAATAAAAGATTTAGTCATTTCAGTTCAGTAAAGTGCCATCTCACTGCCAACACAGTGATCAGAGCCCAAGATCGTGGATTCAAGTGACACCAATGCACCAATTTCCATGGTCACAAAACAAAAGAAAGTCATAGATCAAGCCAATTAATAGGCAGGTTAATTGGGATATTGGGAAGGTGATTTCCTGGGAAATACAGCAAATCAGGGAAATCTTGGCTGTAGGTCTCTGATGACACTCTCTGGATTTGAGGACTCCTGGAAGATATATCGGCCTGGTATGAACATAGCCCAAACGTTTTACTTTACATTTGAAAGAATGTTAAGGCAGGCACAAAGGTGGACAAGGAATGGTTATTAGGGGCACTAAAGATAATTCAAGGTAATTTGGCTCTGTGTCTGCAGCATCCCAGGTGCCCTACAGTTATGCAGTTCTAATCAATCAGCTGTGTAGAACCTTCAAGATAGATGTGACCTTGTTTCTGTAACTTCAGTTCCCACTTATCATATCTATTCCAGATATTTTATGCAGCTTAAGGTCTAGTTCCTAATCCTATTACTTATATATGAGGTCCTTTCATTCCTGCTTGATGTATGGGATTCATTTTTCATGGTAAAATAAAATGTGAGCCTATGGGTCCAGGATCAAGTAATGCAGATTCAGTCATTTGAGAAAGGATGCCCCTGGTTACCAATTAAAAATGTGTACACATCAACAGTACACTAGCAGTATTATTTAAGTTTGACCAGGAATATTTTTATGAAATTATTGTCAAAAGAATATATAAGGGTGATGAAATTTTGAAAGGTACCTGCACACGTACCACAAAGTAATTGTGATTTTGAATTGTTCTGTTAGCTCTTGGTAAGTGGAGAGTGTGATATGACTTTCTCACATACTATGGTGCCTCACATTTGACCATGTCCCCTGGAGGGGGAGACCTGGTGGCACTCAGAGGAAGGACAGCAAGTAGCCAAGAAGAGACTTGATACCCTATGAGAATATATAGGGGGAGGTAATCCCCCTCAGGAGCAGTCATAGGGGAAGGGAATAATGGGAAAATGGGGGGGGGAGGAATGAGAGGATACAAGGGATGGGATAAACATTGAGATGTAACAAGAATAAATTAATAAAAAAAAAAAACTTGTAACAACAAATGCTGCCCACCTATGTGTGTAAGTGAAAAGTAGTCTCCATGTTACCTGGACTCTGCAGTGAAGTCTCTAGCTCCAGACGATGCAGGTGTTAATTACTATGCTTCATTTACTAAGTTACCTTGGAAGTCTTGCATTAGAAATCCAAATCTGGGAGGCAAGAAATTAGATGGCTTAAAACATTAAAATGTAAATACAAGAGTTGATGATCTGTAAGCAAAGGCTTGCCCTTTCTACACCTCAGTATACTTGAGGATGATTATTCTGTTAGTGCTGAGACCAGAAGCACACTACAAAATCCAAGCTCAATAATACAGAACCAACATCTTTGAACTCAAACATTAAAACTGTAAGGCTCAGAGAAGGCCAACCCCTTCCTCACATTTCCCTCTCACAAAGAGCAGGGTCTGTGTATCATGCCTTTTTAATCCTGAGAGACCCTACTGAGCATATCCTCAAGGCTCCTGCTAACTCTCTGAGTGCCCAGGATAACCGACCATATTCTCGTTTTTATCCTGGAGAAAGACCAAATGTATCAAAGCCATTTACAATCATCTCAGATGACAGAGACCTTCCTCTATTGTCAGGTGCCTTTTAAAAGTTCGGAAAGATGCTTGAAGTCAAGGCTACATTTAAATTCCACCACACCTATGGGCATCCATCTAGAATTCCAACAGAGATTTTCTTTCAAATTTAAGATATCCTTGGAGAGAACATATTATTCATTTTTCCTAGATCAACACCTGCAAGTATATGTGCAGTAACAGGCAGTGTGTTCACCACTGATGGGACCTTAGCTGTGTGATTTAAACTATTTGCTTAAATTAACCTTTTTTTTTTTTTTTGTCCATTAACAGTACTTATAAGTTCTCATTCATGTTACTCAAACATAACTGTTTCTAAATGCCAGCATAAACCTTCGAGATTACTTATATTGATAATGC
Source organism: Acomys russatus (assembly GCF_903995435.1). Classification (NCBI taxonomy): domain Eukaryota; kingdom Metazoa; phylum Chordata; class Mammalia; order Rodentia; family Muridae; genus Acomys; species Acomys russatus. The sequence goes on from NC_067147.1 coordinate 50,441,244, forward strand.
AAATTTCATTTATTTCCTCTAGACTTTGGGCACTCATTTCAACTTTTAATTATTATGTCAATTTTCAAGCCATGAGACAAGAAAGTAAGGCCCATTGCCACATTCCCCCAAAAAAAGCTCTTTAGTGAAAATGTATTAAAATGTATTCCTTCTTCCTGCTTTGTCTTGCTAGTTTGGCTAACACCAACTTAATGCATTTGAAGAGAGCCACAGTGGCTGAGAAGATTTGTGGGTTTTCCATTATTGGATGAAAGCTCTTCAGTTTGTCCATTGGGGACAGTAATTACATTACCATTTTTTTTATTCTTTTACATATGCATTTGTATTAGTACACATTTATACAATAAACTACCTACAGCAAGAAGAACCACGAAACAATCAGGAATTATATAAATGTTACATTCATAGTGTTTTGGCTATTTGTATTTGGCAGCCTTGAAGAAAACATCTTTCCTATCTTGGTGTGTCTAAAATTCTGAGTGTAAATCACTATCTATGGTATCTCCTCATTATCAACTTAAACAACTATCTAGACCTAAAAACATCTTAACCCTTAAAAAACTAAGCTTAGTTGTACATCTAAACTGTTTGGTCTTCAACCTCTTCAGAAACTTGAGAAGGAATTAAATTTATTACCTGACCATACAGGGAATACAGGTTAGCAGCTGCCCAAATGAGAAGACAGTTTTGCTGCCTTAGCAGTCACCCAAAACTGTCTGTAACGTTGGAGCATCCTCTTCAGCCTTCTGGCCCAATACATCTGACAGACATATTTGTGAGGCAGGAACCATTGAGGGTTTGCTTACCCTGTCTTGGCAGAGTTTGGCCTTTGACATTATCATTTTTAAAAAACATGTGTGACCTATGGAAGACAGAAGAGGCCATCAGATTCCCTAGATCTTTTTTTTTTTTTTTTTTTTTCTCTCTTTTTTTTCTTTTTTTTTTTTTTTTTTTTTAATTTATTCTTGTTACATCTCAATGTTTATCCCATCCCTTGTATCCTCCCATTCCTCCCCCCCCCCCATTTTCCCATTATTCCCCGCCCCTATGACTGTTCCTGAGGGGGATCACCTCCCCCTGTATATTCTCATAGGGTATCAAGTCTCTTCTTGGCTACCTGCTGTCCTTCCTCTGAGTGCCACCAGGTCTCCCCCTCCAGGGGACATGGTCAAATATCTTTAGCGGCAGTTGTGAGCTGCCCTGGGTGGACACCAGGGTCCTCTGGAAGTGCTCTATCCAGCCCCCATTTCTGGAAGGTACATGTTATTAGAGCTTCTGATTGAAGTTGTCCCGCCCATAGGAGTGGAATGCAAAGGAACTGGATTGGTGAAAGCTCTTGAGAAAATGTTTTGATATTCTAATATGATTACATCATATATCCTTTCTTTTTCTTCCCCCATGATCCTTCCTTGCCCTTTCAATCTGTGGCTTCTTTTTCATTAACTGTTGTTACAGGAATGTGTATGTGTATACAGGTGTGTATGTGTGTGTGTGTGGGCATGTGTGTGTAGATGCATATCCTAAATATAGCCTGCTCAGTCTGTATAATGTTACATGTATTTATGTTTCCAAGAAGGAGTTTCTTTGATGATGGGTGAAGACTACACCCCTCTTATCTGTGGGTGAAAGGACATATATTTACAATATAGTTAGGGATTAATCTGTTTGAATATGTGGTAGCTGTTCCTTCTCCTGTAAGATGCATGACGTCACTATCTCTGGGTAGCTGGCTGTGTTAAAAGATTTGATTTCCCTCTTGTTGAAGTAGTCTTAAGTCCAATTAAAGAGTTGTTGGTTACTGACAAGGTATGTGCGCCACTACTGCACCGTCCAGGTGGAGTACGCTGCTGACTGTTGAGGTTTGCGGGTGTTCTAGCTGGGCAGGGCTGTTAATTGCTTCCCTCTTTTGGAACCTTGCATGGTGCCTTCTGGTGCCATGAAAGCTAGTTCTCAGGAAGGAGACATTTAGATCAAGTCTATCTCAGGGGCCTCTGGGGCTGTGTCTTAAGTTCCTGGTGTCTTCAGCAACAGGGACTTAATCTGGGGGACAATTAAGGCCAATACCAGTGGCCTGTATGCTTGGGGATTCTCTTGGACAACCCGGATCAACAACTCAGAAGAGGGTTTCTCATACCTGGTGTTTGGTTTTTCTAAGGTAGTCATTGGCTTTTGGAGGGAGCATATTCAGCACAGAAGAGAAATGTTCATTTAAACTATATATTTATATACAGACTTACTTAGATATTCCATGTATTTTTAGGTAAATAGTTAAAAGGAGGATTCTTCAGGACTTTTCTCAGGCACCCTATCATTTTACTATTTCTTCTCTTCTTCTGTGTTTTATCCCCCTGCCTCATGCCTAATTAAAGCCCCTCCCCCTTCTTCCACTTTCCTTGAACTCTTGAACTCTTTATTAATTTCTCAATTGCTACCCCATCCTCTACTCCAACAATGATTTTTTTTTTTTACTTTCCTGGTTTCTGCAGTTATGCCACGATATCTGTTCACATCTGAAGATGTGGATCTAAGGCCTTCCAATATATTTTGGAAGAAAGGGAAGGCGTTGGGGCGTGGGGGTGGGGGAGTACTATGAGAAACCGGGCTCTCTTCCTGCCTCTGTACTTTAAATGTTGAATTCACAGGGATGTGCCAATATGCCATACTTGAAGATTTCTCTGTGGACACAGATTTGTGGATGGGAAACAGAAGCTGAGTTTCTCTGGATGCAGTCACAGGTGCTTAATCAATCCCCCAAGAATCTTCATCAGTGAATTTGCGAACCAGTCAGGTGACAGTGAAATAGTGACATGGGGCCTTTACACTACCCTTCTGTCAGAACATAGTCCAAGAGTGGAGTTGTGTAAGGAGATCACTTAGTGCTAGTGAGAAAATGCAAAATAAATAAATAAATATATAAACAAACAAATAAATAACTAAATGCAAGCCATGAATCACCTCAGTTTCCTCATAACACAGAATTGTTCTTGGAATGTGCTTGCATGCTCCTCCCAGGAGTAGCAGATAGAGGTGATTTTACTTCAGATTGCTTGTTATTGCTTGCTGTTGTCTTTTAGTTAAATGTTTAAACCAGCACTTATATGCCTCCATATCACTTATACACCTCTAGGAAAAGACATGTTTTGGCCACATGCGCTTGTCCCTGTGATTGTATACAGCTTGAACTAATGAGAACTCTACTCGTGTGATTCTTCTTTGCCCTCCGAGTATAAGTTGTCTGATTGTCTGAGTAAAGTTGGCCACTGCACAAGGCTTCAGTCCATTGTGTGTGTGCGCCCTGTTCTCCCAGGCGCGTGCCACCCCTCAGAGTGGTAAACGCCCTTCTGTCTTCGTGTTGTTTTACACTCATAGCCAGCATGGTCTGGAACAGTTTCTCTTTGGAATCTGGATGTGAAGATGTCAAATCAGGATTTGGGTGTTTTTCCCCTAAACATACGTAGGTCTACTTTGTATTCTCAATTTCATGAAAGTGCTCAACACAGGAAAAATTAAGAATAGATGTTATTCTAGATGAATTAATACTCTTTCTTTGGTTCCTTCTTATATTTGAATGATATCTGAAGCCAATACTGAAAAACACTAAAGATGTCACGCTGTTTATACTAATATAAAATCCTTCCTGAATGTAATTCTATTTGCTGAGTCTCTACAGCAATTAAGGTAAAAATTAATGATATTATTCATTAGTGGTCTTTTATAAATATCTCTTAGTCATATTGGCTATGTGTATGGAAGTGGGAGTCTGTACTTCACTGGAATCCATATTTTCATTAGAAATATTTAATATATGTTAGGCATATAAGATATCACTTATACAATTTTTTCTTAAATCATTTTACGTAAATTACTTTGGTCCATATAGTACAATCACATTATTCTCCTATGGCTTATTTTACTAAGGTTTTCTTACAGCTGCCTGCATGTTTATTGACTAAAGATTAAAGCCCAAACGTTGCCACTTGCAAAATATATATTAATGAAAATCCAACTGAACAGACACACTTGTATGCTTGTGCGCACACACTCACACACACACACACACACACACACACACACACACACACACACACACACACTCACACCCTCCACTACTTACCTGGTTCTTAGCATTGTCCCCTAGTATACATGGACTTGTTTAAAATACCTTTTCTTGATCACAAACTTGAGGTTTATTTATTTCAATTTGAAAATATTAAGATGACTATTATGAATATTCATAATAGCCAGAACACGGAAACAGCCTAAGTGTCCCTCTGTAGAAGATGGTATAAAGAAACTGTGGTACATTACACTATGGAATACTACTCAGCTATTAAAAACAAGGAATTTCTGAAACTTCTGGACAAATGGCTTGAACTAGAAATGATCATAATGAGTGAGTTAACCCAGAAGCAGAAAGAGTCAAATGGTATATACTCACTTATAACTGGACACTAGCCCAAGGGGCATGTCCCATGAAAGTCTTCACTTATCAGGAAAGTGGGATAGAGGGGAGGACATCCTATTGGGATTCTAGGTGAGAGAAGCATGGGAGAATGGGGAAACAGAAGGATCTGGGCCCAGAGGCTCTGCTCAAACTATGGCACCAGCCAAAGATAATACATGTAGTAAACATCAAACCCCTACCCAGATCTAGCCAATGGACAGGACATTCTCCACAGTTGAGTGGAGAGTGGGGTCTGACTTTCACACGTACTCTGGTGCCCCATATTTGACCATGTCCCCTTGATGGGGAGGCCTGGTGGCACTCAGAGAAAGGATAGCAGGTTACGAAGAAGAGTCTTGATACCCTATGAGCATATACAGGGGGAGGAAATCCCCCTCAGTCACAGTCTTAGGGGAGGGGAGTAGGGTGAAAGAGGGAGGGAGGGAGGAATGGGAAGATACAAGGGATGGGATAACTATTGAGATGAAAGATGAATGAATTAATAAAAAATAAAAGTTTAACAAAGAAAACAGAAAATATTAAGATGATATAATCAGTTTGTTGTCCCTCTTCACTTCTCGTTTTGCCTCTATAATATATTTTTATAATCAATGTATAATAATATTGATTCCTAATAAAATAATATTTGGCTCAATAATGACAAATACATTCCTTCACTCTGTGATGGAGGATCCCAATCACATGCAGTTTATAAAAAGGAACCTCAAAAACCAAAATTGTATTTGGTTGGCATTGCTCGTGTTTGTGGCTCTGTCATCTTCTCATTTGGGAAGTTGCTACCCTGCACTCCCAGGATACTCAGGTAATCAATTTCATTAGTTCTCAAGTCTCTGATGGGGTTGAAGACCAGATAGTTTTGTTTTACGCTTAAGCTTCGTTGTTTAGGGCTTAAGATGCTTTTAGTTCTAGATAGCTGTTTTAAGTTGTTAATGATGAGATATGATAGATATTGAATTGCGTTCAGAATTTTAAATGCACCAGGATAGGAAAGATGTTTTCTTCAAGGCTGTCAAATACAAATAGCCAAAACACTAAAAATAACATTTGTATGATTGCTGATTGTGTCACGGTTCTTCTTGCTGTAGGTAATTTGTTGTACATATGTTTAATAATATAAATACATACATAAAAAATAAAAATTGATTAATTAAAAAACCAGAACTGTGAGCATCTCCTAAAATTATAATTATGATTCTAAATGCTTGAGGATCTCTTTAAGACATCCTGTCTTGGTACCATCTTCTGTTGCTGTAAAGCAAATCATGTGATAAAAATAACTTAGGAGTAAAGGCTGGTTTTTAGATCACAGTTCCAGGCTACAGCCCATCAGAGCAGGAAGTAACAGCAGTGAGAGCCTGAAGCCGCTGTTTGCATTTACAGTAAAAGCAGAGAGGATGGTGCATGCAGGGATTAACTCCTCTCTGCTCTCCCAAAACCCAAACTCCAGGAAATGAGGCTACCCACTGCAGGCTGACCCCCAGGAAATGATGCTACCCATTGTAGGATGACCCCAGGAAATGATCCTGCCCACTGTAGGCTGACTCCCCAGGAAATGGTGCTACCTACTATAGGCTGACCCCTAGGGAATAATGCTATCCACTGTAGGCTGACTCCCAGGAAATGATGCTACCCACTCTTGGCTGACCCCAGGGAATGATGCTACCCACTATAGGATAACCCCCAGGAAATGATGCTACCCACTATAGGATGACCCCCAGGAAATTATGCTACCCACTGTAGGCTGAGTCAGTTAAGAAAGACAATCCCCTCTACATGTGCCCAAGGCCAACCTGATATAGATTATTTCTCAGTCAGACTCCCTTCCCAGGTGATTGTATACTGTGTCAAACAGATAATTAAAGTGCCCATCACACCCCCAAAATAGGAGGACCTCTCCCAGGATGTTCAGTGATGAAGGAAAGTGGTTAAGATGAACATGGCACATGGCTCTTGACTTTCTGTGGGAAATCTTTTTGATTATCTAAGTAAGTGAAGATAATGATAGGAAACGAATGTGTAAGCACATGTGGTGGTAAGGAGAAGATGTTTCTCCACGTGGTGAACTCCTCCTTAGTCCTTTTACTCTGGAAATTGCTGGAGCAGCAGTTCTTAGAGCAAGAACGTTGTACACCTCACTTTTAATGGTGGTATGCTACTCAATGTTTTGTTAACTACACACTGTTTAGAAAGTTGTTACTAAGCTTAACAGTTAACACAACAAAGGTTAGCCTCCACCCTGCCCCTGCCGTGAAAAGGTTGTGAGCCATTCTTTTTCCTGTTAGGCAAAATGTACAGATTCTCTCCCATACTTTCCTGAAAAAAAAAAAAATGATCAGTGTTTGAATAAAATATACATATAATTTGCCAAAACTGGTGTGTATTTGCACATATGCTTGCATTTTAAGAAGTAGTAATACACTCACTGTTTCTTTATTCCCTCTCTTATGGCACCTTCTGAAGTTGGCTTACGAGATGCCCCACTGCTGCCTTCACCTAGGGATAAAACCTATTTGGCAGATGTGGTCTGGTAGTGGTTGATCTGCTTTAAAAGAAGCCCAATCCATAGAAATGGCGATTTATTTTGTGTTATTAGAGAAGTTGGGTGACTATAACCGTTATCCATAGGAAACTGCTTTCTTACAGAGCTTAAAGTGAAAGTGTGGTGAAAATAAATCAACCTTTGATTAGCTGGCTATTTGCAAGTCTACAAGAATATAAAATGGAAAGCATTTAACAGAAGTATCTACTTCTCGCAGATGTGGTTTTATGAAGCCAATAAACACGAATTATATGCATAAATTGTTCAAATATAAAACATCAATTAATAAGCATCTCAGGTTGTGTGTCATTTTTTCAAGTAATAAGCAAGATATTGCGAGTTTAGAAGGGTCATCACTTCAGTTAAGTAGGAATTTTATCTTCTGAGATCTTGTGACCTGCTTTTTACCCTTAAACAAAATTTCAGATGAATTTTTCACTCCCTTCATATATTTCTTCCAGTCAATTTTATTTAAAGCAAACGTAAAACAGTGCATTTTAACTTAATTATTAACGTAATATACTCCTATCTATTTAAATATCTGTTTAATGCCTGAAATACCTAGGCCATGGCTAATTGGCTAAATTTTGTTTTTATTTAAATCATCAGAGACAGATTTTAAATTACAAAAAAAAAATGGGATAATGTCTCAGTGAGGAAAATATGTACTAGGCAAACAAAAGACTAAGTTTAAATACAAAAGGAAAGGAAAGAAAATCCAAGCATGTAAAGGGAAAATACCTGTAAACCATTATTCTTACAGTGAGAAAGGAGACAGAGACAGGGGAGTGTCTGGACGTCCACTAGCCAGCTAGCCTGGTGTATGCAGCCTACAGCAACCTGATCCCCTCCCTCAAAATGTGAAATGCTAGGGCTGGAATCCACGGTGGTCCCTCTCATATGCACAAAACAGACCCACAAAAATACTAACACACACGCACACCACACACACACACACACACACACACACACACGGTAGGTTTGTTTCACATTTTCATGTTACATATTGTACCTAAAGCAGTCGGTTGTGCATTTGGCAGAAGATAAGAAATACCTTTGGCTCAATCCTTGTAGCAACCTTCCCTGTGTTTCATAAGCTGCCCTTCACGTGAAGATTTCATCAACTGGTTATCCCCATTATAAGCTTATAAGTATTCTTGGCCTTCTTAGGAAACAATAATATTTGTATGCCATGGTTTTAGACATTACCAGACTGTCTGTAAATGTACAAAAGTCTTCTGGTTTATACCATAAAGGAGCTTACCTGTATTAAAAGAAAAAAAAATAAGACTGTTTAATGCATTTTACAGTTTGAAGCATTTTCATAACTAAAGGTTAAATTTACCATTTGTTTCTGATAAATCCACACAGAGAACTGTAGTAGCTTATAGAATCCTCCACCTCAGAGATTCAGTCACTTTTCTTGGAAGGTTAACATCCTCACAGTTTATTCTGTATCGTTCCATAAATGACCATACATTTATTTTCTCTGAGTCCTTGGTTTTGTTTTCCAACTCTGTAAGCTCTGCTTGAGGAAGAAGACAATCACAGACAACAACTTCCATAGACTCAATGTTCCTGTGTGAAACTGCTCTGCCGTGGGGAGCTGACCTGGTGTGTGTGTGTGTGTGTGTGTGTGTGTGGTGTGTGTTTGTTTGTTTGTTTTCTACCATAAATCGTTGTAGATATTTGCTGACTATTAGAAATGATCCCTCAGCAGCAGCATCTCAGAGCACATGGAGACTTCACAGGATGCTGGGTATTTGTTGATGAGAGAATCACAGCTTGTTCTCCTTCCAAAGGCTAAAGCCTGTCCTCTAAGCCTCCTCAGACAATCCTTTAGCCCACAAAGTAAAATCACTGGCTCAAACAAAGCACCATTGTAGGAATGAAGACCTTTTATTTCAAATACTCTTCAATGCACTTACTTGTGTACGTATATAGGTATGTTGATAGAGATTTAGTTGGCTGAGACACACATTTCTTAAATTTTTTTCTTAAGTTCTTTTCTGTGGTTCACTTGTTTTTGTTTTTGCTTCTTGAGACATAGTCTGGAATTGTATTCTATTGTATCATAGGATGGCCTGGAATTCATTATATATCCCAGGATAGTTTCAAATACTTGGTAATTCTCCTGCCTCAGTTTCTCTCATGCTAAGAGTACAGGTGTTCAAAATTCCCAGCGAGGGCCCATGAGTCCAACAGCCCTTCATACTTAGCCATGCTAGAATCAGACCTGTTCCTCTATTGGATCAAATTAATTTCTCTTCTTTACCTTCCTATCTCAAAATGACTGTAACCAGAGCAGGTTATCATCAACTTTCCTGCCATTCTTTTTTTTTTTTTTTTTTTTTTTTTTTTTTTTGGTTAGGACAAGAATGTGTACAGAGTTCTGTGTTCTTGACAGAAGGGGCAGTGTTTAGCCTGTCAATCATGATAGGATTAGCTGTGTAAATATTCTGGGGATAACAATAATTAAAGAAAGTAAGAACAAAATTGACAGGCAGACTCGTATTCTGCTTATTAGTGCAAATAAATCTTGATTCACTCAAGAACAATGTAAGCCCAATTTCATTCAGCCTCTATGCCTAAGCACATAGAAAATGAGCTACTTTCTAAATAAATGTCCCACGGGCTAATTCCTTCCTCTTAGAGAAGTCACATGTATTTCAGAGTTGTGCCGACATTTCTCCTTCTCTTTGCCTTTTTTACGGGGGCAATGATATCTGTGCAGCATTTTGTTTCCTCTGAGATTTTTGTATCAGGGCCATTTCCCACAAATAATATTTTTATATAGTTTAGAGTGCACAACACTCCACGTCATTCCCTGCTGCCTTGCGAATACACAGATGTTGTGTGATGAATCCTTTGGGCTGGTATCTATAAATATAGAAACTTCTTTCTGTAACCAAGGTCAATCTTTGGCCAGGTGGACTTTGATAAATTTGTTCTGTCCAAACACAAATCCTCAGCTTTGGAAACCCATTAGAATCAATTTGGGAGCCTGCACTCTTGGTCTACATAGCTAGAGAGGCTCATTTAATTTGGCCTAAGATTAAAAAAATGCTTGAAAACTGTACCTATAGCAGTGATAAAGAGCAACCCTTCAAAACATGTTTTAGGACCTAGACCAGATTTCATCTTTATACAATGAGCTTCATCTGTAAGGCTTATTTTCAGCTGCACTATTAGCAGCTTAGTATCTGTTATCCATATATCCTGCTGATGTAAATCAGGTACCACTTGGAAGGATGCTGCTATATCTTTACACATGTTATTTATCTACGAGCTTGGACCCAAATTGCAGTATTTTAGACTGGAAGGTTTTCACACAAATCTCAAAAAAAAAAAAAATTTCCAAACTAAATCCAGGTGTGAGTCTACAGTCTGTAACACTAGTATTTGGTATTGAATGAAGTGTTGCTTCCGATGAAGCAAGAGAAGTGTGAATTGAAAGCCAGGTTAGACTACATAAGAATTCCAAATCTCAATGTGCGTGTGTGTGTGTGTGTGTGTGTGTGTGTGTGTGTGTGTGTGTGTTTGTGTCTGTGTGTGTGTGTCTAGTTGCTCTCTGTTTTACACAGATTAGCATCTCTCAAATGTGACCTCACACTTCCTTCGCCTTCATCACCTGAGGAATTTGCTGAAGCCTTATAGTTGGTTCTCTTGTCTTTACCATGGATGCCTTCCGGGAAATCTCCATCTCCTGAGGTGTCCTATTAAGTTGCTAGAAAAAGAACCTGGTAGCCTCCACAGTATTTTTTCCATTGTCTTGTGTCTCTCTAAGCACCCCAAGACTGAATCCCATATATACGAACCTCCTTTCCTGTTTGAAACATATCAAGAAAGAACTAAAGTAGGAATTCACAAGGTGGTGAATTCACAGTGCAGGTTCATATGCCATACAAATGTACATCTCTTGAATTCAGCACTGGGGATTTCTTTTAAGGGGGAAAGGATGTTTTCTTACATCCCAAGCTAATGCATATGTGATATTTTATGCAATATCCAATTCCCAAGGTGACGTGTTATTGCTAGAGAGAATTGGACATGCCAGTGTGCTTCTGAAATAGTGATTGTTGGCTTGACTCCAAGAAATCGTGTCACTCTTTTTCAGAAGTGTAGTCACAAAAGTTCTTACTGCTCTGTGGGGAAAGCAAAGGTTGGGTGGTTCTGTTTTATATTGTTAAGTGCCTTTGCCTGATGCAGTAAGTCCTGCAGCGATCTATAGAGAGCGAGAGTGGGTCGTAGGTAACATCACACACCTCTTAACTGCAGCAAGAGCCCCATGACACACACTTCATTCCATTATTATATTTCTTCAGGCTGCATCCCTATGCAGAAGCTACAATTTATACTCGCAAATTTCTGCACGAGGGAATTTAAACTATGTAAGCAACCTGTCTAAAGCCACAGTGCTAAGTCAGAATCCAGACTTTGATTTAACAGTGAAAATCTCCCCTTTATATACCGTTTATTATAGAGTGGCTCGTGGCGCTCATTTTGGGTTCCTCAGCAGCCTCGGCAGACACCATGGAAACAGAGGTTTGAAACCAAGCCACTGGTAAAGCAGCACTCTCCATGGAGCATCTGGACCTGGGCCTGTCCTTGTCCCCTCCCAAATTCTATTGGTTTGCTAGTGATTATTGGCATAGCTTTGCCATTTCCTGGTTCACATATGTACAAATCCAACCTGCCTTTGTCACATGACATCTTCCCTTTGTCTTTGTGTCTAAAGCATTTTTCTAACACAGAAGCACCAACCATTGGTGAAGGGTCCACTGCCCTATATTCTTCAGCCTGGTAGGCCAATAATGAGTGCCTGAGAAATCTCAGAAGTCACACCCGTGCAATTTGGAGTTATGAGAGTGGGCTTCATCATAACTATTTGCCTTTGACTACAGTGTCACATCTCCATGGGGAAAAAATGGCCATATTTCATTCCATACCTCCTCAGATTTCCCATGCTTGTGTGAGAAGGATATGGATAAGAGATTCTTACCATATACTAGAGGATGCCTCAATTCTTCTAAATCTCATTGGTTCACAACAACAACAACAAAGGGGTGGGAGGTTGCATGACAGAGTTTTTCCAGAAGTCTCAGTTAACAGGTAAAGCAATAAGGTAACCTTAACGGCTGTATGTCTTTCCAAAAGGCAATACTTCCTCTTGGAGGTTCAGATGATGACAGAATATTTGAACAACTGAAAGTGTGGTTCAGCACTAGGGCCCTTGCCTACCTAGTGCAAGGCCGTGGGAAGTATCACCAACAGTAGGAAATAAGTCTAGTTTGTTGCGTATCATGGCACATATGTATGATGCCGGAAGATTATTTGGCCCTAGCAGTCTGAGACCGACCTATGAGACTGACTCTATAAGGGATGTAGGCTTTGTTTGCAACACTAGTGTTGCATTGAAATGATGGAATGAAGGAAAAGAGTATCCAAATTGTTCAAAATTGGTGTAAAATTTGTAATGTAATCTGGCTAAAGACCTAGAGTTTAAATTTCTGAGAAGAAGCGGAAATGGAGTCATGACTCCTCTATGGAATGAGGTAATGCTGGAAGCTAGGTTAATAAGAGGAGGGATATATAAAGGAATAGAATTAAAAGGAAATGGGCTTGAGTATTATTATTAGACATGTGTTTAATATGGAAAAAGTAGTCTAGGTATTTTAGAGGGGGTGTTTGTAGACAGTCCCGGCTACCTGAGGACTAAAGAAATGGGCAAGGGATGCAGTGGGGACATGGCAAAAGAGAACACTGGAAAGCATTAATGCCTACTTATGTATGCCATGTAGGAACCAAACACCTTTAAAACCATGTGAGGAAATAGATGTTTGCAATGAATATTATACTGTTTATTTTAATATTGGTTTCTTAAGCTCTTCTATGATCATTTTCATCTTTATTGAGTGATAATTAATAAATTAAAACGTATCATTGAAATGTCTAACTTTATATTTTGTGAATTTAAAGTGATTAAAGCAAGCAAATTACTGTATACATGACCTCATATATCTATGCTTGTTGTTGTGTGGATTATTTTTAAATCTACTTTCAGCAATTCACAGGTATGCCATACATTTCAAGTAACCATAGCCAATGGTTACTGGTATGGTAGATCTAGAACTCCTTCATCCTGTCTAACTGAGTTAGGAAACAGGAATATTGCATTAGTTATTGGCTCCCAGCCATGAGCTTGCAACGAACAGAGAACAATGCCCAATCATTTTGGACCTTCATTCCCAACCGAATGTGCTCAGTAAGGAAGAGGTAAAGATGATTCATTATGGTATGTCAAAATATTTGCCATGACATTATCAATTGCCACTTACTGACCTTAGATAGGAGGTGTTAGGATTCCTATAACCTTGGAAGTAAAAGATTTGATCTGTAGTTTTAATACCCTGCTTCAGTTTGTGCATCGCTATTGTGAAAAAATGAACATACCCACTGGGTGTCAAATACATAGAAAGGAGAAATATGAAAGATAACAGGGAACTTCCCAGGATCAGTACACATTAGTTGGTAAATGCTGTGTTTCATAGTTGTCTAATAATGACTTTTGAGTAGTTGAATGTACACAAGGCTAATTAATCACCAAACAAGCAACCAAATTCCTTTAATAATGGCAGTGGGAGAGAGTCCAAACTCTCATGGGGCTAAATATGCTCACAGTCATGCACCATGCAAGCCCCCAAAAGCCCACAGTTCACTCACTGGTTATTTACATGTCCAAATCATACTGAAATTGAAATTGGCTGTCTGAGTTTCAGTTGCTTTGCCTCGTATAATACCAGAGAATTAGTTGTGGGCAGTGACACTTAGTATCTATGCTACTTTACACTACAATTTATTTTTGATAGGCAGAATGTTTGAAATTAGAAGATGTCACAATTACTGAAACGAATGTTTACTTTGTCTTTCCACAAAGAGAAAGAAAAATGACACCGTGATCATTTCTTGTCAAAAAGTGATATTCCTAAGAGACCTTTCCCCTGCTCAATGCAAGAACTAATAAAATGTGACAGCAAAGAATACTTTTTTTTTAATAAATATTTGGCAGTAAAGAGATATCTGCTACAGATGCCAAGCTGCTAATTTCTCTCACCACCCTAATGTTCTTCCATTTTTTCATTTCTTTATCTATTTACCAGTTAAAGGAATATAACCCTTTTTACTGCCAGAAGGTATATGTATGTATATATATATGTATATATACTTGAGGTTTCATGTGATGTTATTCATTCTAAAACTGAAGAGAGAGAGAGACAGAGACAGAGAGACAGAGAGACAGAGAGAGAGATAAATCAAACATAATCCTAAATTTCTAAGTTCTGGCAAAATTGAGAAGTTACAGGTTATTTTCAGTTGAGCATGAGTTTATTTTGAAAGTTCCCCTGTAGCAGCATTAGGGGAAATGTCATCTTTGATGTCAATTCTGTTCCTGAGTTTGCAACGTGACATCTGAGCTATTCAAAAGCATCCTGTGTAAACATGAGAAAGTCTAGTAGAAGAAGCATTTCTCATCCACTCTAAGAAAAAGGGACATCTAGACTGAGGCAGGAGGATTGCCACATGTTGGAGATCAGACAGAGCTATGTAATGAGTTGGAAACCAATTGGACTAGAGTGGCCCTGCTTCAAAAATCTCAAACAGAAATACTTGGTTCCCAGTGTCTACAGATATCTTCCTGAAAATCATCCTCTACAGACAGGGCCAATCTATATCCTGACTGACATCAGAAGGAATAGATTTAAAATTGCATCGAATTGAAGGTTGTACTGTTGTATCTCCTATCCCAAATTGATGCCTAATTAAATTGGGAGTAAACAATTCAAGACTCTACCTGTGCTGGAAGAATGTCAATAATATTTTTATGTAGCTTTGATTCTTAGAATCCACACTCTCTGGATCGGAGTCTATGCTTTATTGACTTACACCTTTGAGAGAAGTTGTTTTCCTATCAGAACCTTGTGGGCATCTTGCTGACGGGAGGCTGTCTTTCTTGTAGCTTCTCACTGCTTCCATTTCAAGCATGGTCAGAAGTATTTCTCCAGGCCATCATTCAAATCTTCTGTGGGGGAGGTAAGCAGCATCTTACCTCTGACCCATATGGATTAAACTGAGCAGGTTTCCTGCCTCTCAGTAACCATGCGATAACAAGTGTTGTCAATGCTGATAAATCCTTAGGCGACAGAATGCCTGAGATAATCAATTCAAATTGGTTTATGTTGGCTCACAGCAGCACAAGTGCCAGCCAAAACACTCCTTTCCTAAAGCATTGAATATACAATGAGGTTGCCACCCTCTGATTTCTTGAGAATAGCAATGATATTTCTTCTTTCATTATCTTGGTTTCCGAACCAGCACATGAATTGGTTGAGCTTGCCTTGTTTTCCGTTTGTCTATGGTGTTTTCCCCCAAGCATCAAGATGCCAATATCATGATAGCATCATGAGAAAAGCCATTTTTCTGTGGCTCTAGATATCATGAGATAGATCCAGAATTGACATGTGATTTCAAGTTGCTTATGAGAACTTGAAGTGATCACCTAGTTTTTTGGTATGTCCAATTTGAAACTTAGGTAGTAGCCTTCAAAGATGCATTCTGGCACCTGGTGTAGGACCTACTGCATTCATGCATAAACAGAAATGTATTTGATCTGTATGCCTTAAAGAATGAAAGTCTATTTATGTAACAAAATGAAGAAATGAAAGTCATACAAGAGGCAAGTTAAACCCTCTCTCTAGGAACATGTACACAGAGAATGGGAGAAAGAATAAGAATGTATAACGGTATGGGAGTGTGCGTTGACAGCCATGAAAAGGACTAGGGGTATTCTAAGGGAGTGAGGCTACTGCCGTTTTACACTTAGGACTCATTTCATTTAGGATATGAAATAATGTAATGAATACTAATTTGTGAGAATGTCCAGAGATAAATGAGTATTATTAAAATATCTTTACAAACAGAAGCAGCTTCATATTTCTTCACATGAAAGAAAAGTAAAAGAGCAAGAGAAAGACATAAAGCAAATGAGGGATTAGGGATCCAGTTGGGCACAACCAGAAGGTGATGCAAAGAGGTTTGGACTCTAAGACTACCAGCCCTTCTGTGCACAGGCTGCAGGAGCTATCACACTGATAGATAGCATAATAACGTACAAAACCATGCAGGTATTATATTTTGCAAAAACCAACAGGGAAATCCAAAAGATGAATCATCCTGATATCACCCTGTGGTTTTTGTTTCTTCTATAGGATGTGAAAAACTCTCCAGTAGTTCATCTTGATTATGCTGTTCAGATTTTACACTAAAGTACACAGACCAATGCCTCAACAATCATCACATAAGCGGTGCTAATTATGGAAAAAACTCTGTACTTCCTATCACATGCATATATTATGATTATATTAATAAGAGGCAGAGCTGTAGATGTATCTTAACAGTAGACTATCTGGCAACTAAATCCTGGGTTCCATGTTTCCATCACCAGAACTAACCTCCACACAAAGAAACAAACTTAATAAGTACATTAGATATGGTGAAACTGCTGTCCTTTAACCGTAGGGACTAAAGGTGACAGATGCATCACGGATGCCAGGAACTATGTCATGTCAGCCCCAAGGGAATCAAAATCCTACACAGCACTACAAAGTATACTATAAGACCACACTGGAACTTGAAAAAGTATGGTAACTCATTAGGCACTCCTATTGCTAGGGCCACGCCCTAATTATGCCAAGTTGAGACATAAAGGAAGGAAGAGATGATGGGTTTATGCTTATATTAGAGACATAAATGTTAGGAGTTGCTCCCACACTCATTATGGTTTGATTCACACTCAAGATATAGAATATATTTAAGGTGGAGTCAGGAGAGGAAGGAGTAACTGAGAGCACACTCCACAGACCCACAAAGAGATGCTATCAGTTCCTCAAGGAGGAAAAGGAAAATCTGGAATGCACCGTATTCACGCTACACTAAGTGAGACAAACCAGGCAGAAGACAAATGCCACATGAACTCATATATACAGAAAAATGCTAAGTACCATATGGGGGAAGGGTAAAGTGAGAGGGCAGGATGTGTTTTAAACAAGGCACAGACTGCATAGTTAGTGACAGTTAGTCACAGTTCACGACCTTTTACAAATATCAGAATGGGTAAAAAATTGTAAATGTCTCAGCACAAAACAATTGCCAAGTGACAGCCATTTGAATCATCTTGATTAAAGAGTCCCGGGTCTGCCAATCCATCTCTTTGTTAACGTGTTGCCAGTGAAGTGGCGAAAATAAAATGAACAACAGAAGAGATTATGGTCCAAAAGAAGAAATATCTGTTAACATTGACATGAAAAAAAATGCTTAAATACAATAGTATGTTGTACCAGTCTAGGAGAAGGAGGTAAAGATTACGGTGATGAAGGCTGACATGAGAAAAGCAGAGCGAACTCAGGTACGATGGCTGTCACACACAATCCCATTCCTTGAGCAAGTGAAGCAGGAGAATTGGCCTGAGTGAACTATTTATCAATAAATAAATAAACAGGAGAAAAATCTCAAATAAACAATCATTGCATATGAAAGAATTAGAACAATTAGAATAAACTGAGAAATAAGTACAGTATAAATAGAACATGGGGAAATTATCCAATTTTCTGATGAGACAGAGAAGTGGTTCTTTGAAAAAGAATTTTTGTAAATAGACATATCTCTAACTAGAATGGAATTGAAAGAAAGATATGTCTCCAGCAGGGGCTGAGCATCTCCAATGTGATAAACTAGTCCTTCAAAGCAAAAGTCAGGGAAGAAGGGTCCACTTGACTCCAAACATTTAAGATTAGCTAACACCAGATTCTCCAATTATTCATGAAATGAAAGAAAAAAGAATTGTCCCCATTATACGTTTTGGGGCCAGCATGCCCTTGGTACCCAAACCAAAGGCACAACCAATAGAGAAAACTACTGCCTAATGGTGGAGATGAACTGGCTTCACAGATTCATTCAAACCCAAATCCAAGAGCACACTGAAAACATTCAGAACAATCAGCTCTGTTCTGCCCACGTAGCATATCAGTAGACATGATAAAGTGCAGCAAAAGAAAGCACTTGAAAACAGATGGTCTCTCTAGAGACGGAGACAAATTGTATGAGAAAACCAGCTCCTCTTTAGAGTGAAGACACTGACCACGCTGAGGATGAAAGGAACAAATGTCAAGTATAAAAGCTGCGTGTGAACAGCCAACATCGCTGACAATGAAGAGCTGGCAAGACGAGAGAGGAAGCTGGGATGTGGACTTTCCCTCTTTACTTACAATGCTGGAAATCCCATCCAGGATTACCAGGAAAGAGTAAGAAAGAATGTTCAATTAGAAGAGAGGTCAAACTCTCACTGCTTCCACACGGTATGATCTTGAAAGTGGAAACCTCCAAGTATTCCATCAAGATCTTAAATAAACTCAGGATACAACACTGATTTATAGCCATCAGAAGCACAGCTGCACAATATCAGTGAGTTATCTGAAATAAAACCCAGTAAAGAAATCCAATGGATACAAACTAAATTATCCATAGAAATAAATTTCACCAAAGGTCTCAGCAATGGTAACTATAAAACACTGAGGACAGTATTGCCTAGCACCAACAAGCAAATGATACCGTGTTGGTCTATTGGGAAAAAATATATATATATTAAAATTTGCATAACAATATATTCACTACAAAATACCAATAGCATTCATCACAAAAACAGGAAAAACATCCAAAAGTTAGTATACAACCATAAAAAAGTTTTAAATTATCATAAACACTGAGGAAATCAAAGAACACCAACAAATGATATGCCATCTTCCTCACTGATGTATACACAATAAGGAAAAACTCTTCAGTATGAAGAGATGGCCTCCAAACCAAAAGTGTATCAAACTGTACAAGGGACTAATATCTGGGTTATGCAATAAGCCCAAACAGGGAAAAACCTACAAATTATCTGCTTCATACTTGGGCAATACACCCAAAGAGACATTTTCAAAGAAATACATGCAAATGGCAACTGGTGGGCAAAACCATCAGTGTCTCTAGTCATTGGGAGAAATCACATCCATGGCCACACCCATATAGCACCTTACCCCAGGAACAATGACTTTAATAACTAACAATGACTGAAATAAAAGCTCTGACAAGATAGAACTCTTCCATGCTATTGGTGGAAACAACATGAAAGTCTTCAAAGACTAGAGCTATCCTGTGATTTGGCAACCTCTCCATGTGACAGAAATGGAAAATAAACCAAATCAGTTTATCAAAGAGACAAATCTCTATTGGTGTGTTTATTGCTGCACCAGTCAAAATAGCAAAGAAGAAAACCATCAAAGTACCCATCAGTTGACTGATGGGTAAAGATAATGTACAACATATACACAATGGGATAGTCTTCAGCCATTAAAAAAAAAGAATGAAAATCTATTGTATGAAGCATTGTGCAAGGCAGTGAATGTCATTTTATCAAGGGAAATGTACCAAGCTCAGGAAGACTGCCACTGAGCCCTGTGGACTCAATCCTAAAGTAGAATGCTGATTCTTAGACAGTAGTGGAGAAGTGCAGAAGGAGAGAAATGAGGAAAGGTCAATGCAATATATATATATATATATATATATATATATATATATATATATATATATATATATATGTGTGTGTGTGTGTGTGTGTGTGTGTGTGTGTGTGTGTGTGTGTGTGTGTAATAAGCAGTGAGTAAAGAATAGCATTTGCACTCAAATGCACTCATCATTTATATTTGACTTTAAAAAATACTAACATCAAGGGATGGAGAGATGGATCTGCCCTCAAGATCAGGTACTGCTATTACCAGGGACCAGAATTCATGTTGCTTGGTTCATAGGTGCTTTATAATGTCAGATCCATAGGAACTGATGCTCTCTTCTGTCTTCCAATGTGTTGAGTGACAACACTTTTCCTGAAGAGACGCAACACACACGCCTGCCTATTCAACCCAGATAGGAAGCATATTACAGAACAAGGTATAGATAGAATTAAATTACAATTTGGAAAGCCAATGAATTTAATTGGGTTACTTATGGGAATATAGGTGAAGGGTTACTTATAGGAGAACAATGAGCCATGATAGCCGTGTCACCAAAGCCCACCCCAGCACAGGTGAAAGCTCACACAACTGGAAACTCAACAGCACGCTGTGCAGCCTGGCGTGAGCTTAAGGGGTTCTTGCCCTTTCCAAGTGCCTCTTCCAGGCAGGTGGCCTAGTCTGAGTCTTCCTTGCAGCCTGCCTTGTCTGAGAGTGACTGACTTAGCAGTCTTCATTTTATTTTATTTTATTTTAGGGAGCGAGAGACTTAACGATTGCAGGGACTTTCTGAAGCTATTTTGAGTTGAAGCTATGTTGAGTTGACTTCGGAAGCTTCCTGGCAGATAAAACATTTCAATCTTAGAGGAAATTCGTAACACAAGTGAACATGCCCCCCACCCCACAGAGACAGGCATCTCCACATGATTAAAAATAATAAAAACTAATCTTTTAAGAAGATACCTAACATGTAACTAAAATGATGGATCAGCATTACTAAGGAAACTTTGACCTAAAGATTTTAAATTGTAATGTTGATGTAGCAATTATCAAGTGAAAATTTACAGTCCTTTCAAATATATTAGCATATTTTATTCTATCAGAAGTCCAAGGTTAGCATCTAACTCCATTAGTATAGGACCATAAAATGGTCTATACTTCTTCCTTAGGTCTCTGAGAGTGTGATTGACAGCTGCTAATAAAGCTGCAAGAGACACGGAGATGAGTCCCAGACCCACTTGCAGGCAGGCAGAATCCATAAGTGTCTGAGAAGCAGGGAACACATAATTCAGAACCACAGATACCTAATGGCATCCCTCATCCAGTGAGGTTGCAGAGGTGGATGTCAGCACTTTCCTTTAGAAAGTTGAGGGTGAGAAGTTGAGAAGAGAGTGTGCTATTCAAAGTCATCAGGACAAAGTTCCGGACTTGCTTGACGGGTATGTAGGATTTGTAGAGTGTCTGTGCTTGAGGGTTTACATGACGAAGATGCCTAGAGGTCGTGACACATCGCAGACCTACCCACATGTCCTGTTTAGACGGTGTAGTGTTTGTAAGAACACACAGAGGCTTAACATTGAGGTAAGCTATGAAGCCCCTGGCAGGCTTATAGTGTGAAATCAGCATTCTGCTATCAAAATCATAGGCATTTGTCAGGGATAAAAGTGAAGACCAGGAAGGGTTAGTGGTCCAACGTCAGCCACAGACATCAGAGAAGGTCAGGACAGTCTAAGCTGTAAAAACCTCCATATTTTGGAAACTTGGTGCTTTAGCCACTTAAGACCATATATTTTGCATAAATAAAGTCTCATTTCATCTCGGGGCTCTTTCTCTCCAAGTTGGCTATAATGGAATTTCATTAAGTCCTTTATAAATGACCTTGTAAGTTGCCCATAGAAACAGCTTCCCAGGCCTCTTTCAGATTCAAGGTCATGTGTGTTAATCTTTTCCAGTGCTGATTTCAGCGGTCCTCTCTGCCCCAGGTCCTGGGCTTATGATGAACAGTGACGCTGTGCAATTCTCAGGTGCCCACACTGAAAATAACGAAGGACTGGGTCAGCAATGTTTCAATTCTACCAGAAGGAGACCACTGCTCTTACAAGGGAGCAGTAGCTTTTCCAGGCATCAATAGCCACCAGTTTTTGCTTTGTTTTCTTTCTTTCTTTTTTTTTTTTTTTTTATTTTTTGAATTTTTTATTAATTTATTCTTGTTACATCTCAATGGTTATCCCATTCCTTGTATCCTCCCATTCTTCCCTCCCTCCCATTTTCCCCTTATTCCCCTCCCCTATGACTTCCTGAAGATAATTCAGGGTTTATAACTCTTGTTTTAAAAGATACAAATTAATTCTGATCCTGAGAAACCTGTGAGGAAATGTAGCCTTGTCAGCCTGTTCAGTAAGCACAGGGGAGGACCAAGGACCTTGTTAAAATTCCATATTAATGCTTTTGACCTTTCTAGATTGAGCATATTTCTCAGACTGGGAAATTCATTTGTAGAATAAAGTTTGAAATTCTCTTTTTAAATGTCTCTTGCCGCAGCTGTCACAACTCAGGGCTAATGACCTGCAATAAAAAGACTCATGAGTGGTACTATTTACGGTATTTCACTTGAGTGAGTCTCAGAGTGCCTTGAGCCTCCTGTGGCTAGGTATTATTCAAGCCGCTGTCGCTGAGGCCATGTCGCTGAGGAACTCTCTGAGGAACTCTCTGAAGTAGGTGCTGTGTTGTCCTCGAGTACACAAGCCTTAGTTCCTAAGTGTGTTTTGTCAGGTTTTCCTTTAATTCTGGATCCTGGATCCCAATTCAGGGAGTAAGCTGTGATTCTATACAACAAAGATGGGCAAGCTTATCTCTAAGCGGGAAATGATATGGGTCTGAGGTGTTGAACATTACCTACAGTTTCTGATGAATGTTCTTCTTCTTTAGTTGCTTTGTTTTATAACCATTTAAACGTATAAGACCTCAAGCTTGTCCCCAAGTACAGAATAAATCATGTTGAGGGATAACATTGGTTTGTTGCTCATAGTGTGCCAATCCTTGACATATATGATTAGGAAATCTACAATTATTAAATGTGTGAATTCCAAATCATTTATATGTTCATTTCTTAATTTTCATAAAAATGCGTTGGAATTGATAAGTATGGAACTCAACAAAATTTTAATGGAGATACACATCTCCATCCATCTATATAGATAGACTATATATACATGTACATATATATTATATACATATAGATGTATATATGTATCCCTATATGTATGTATAATCTCTATGTATATATGATATAAGTGTGTGTGTGTGTGTATATATATGTGTGTACTTTGTGCATGTGCACATAATATATGCATGTATAATCTACCAGTAAAGATATTCTTGTAGCAGAAAGTTCTTTCCTCTAAAGGCTGAAAATGCAACTCGTTTTAAAGGATCATCACATGTCTATGAATTACTTCTGAATGATTTGATAAAGGCAGTAATAAGAACACATGTGAGAGGGGAAATTGTAGCTGCTATTTAGTTGAAAGGTTATAATTCATCCTCAAGTTCTTGCAACTTGACTTTAAATTTGAATTTGTATTTCAAAAAGATCACGCCCATGGACCATATAAATAAACAACATGGCATTAAAACCTGATGGGTGGAATAGTGGCATCTACATTGGCAGGAACCAAGTGAATCTAACTGGACTAAAATTCACTCAGTGCTACAGAAACCATTCCTGGTTCTGGAAACTTAGCTAACTACTCAGGGCTAGTCAAGTCATGGATCTTGGAGGAGAACCTACAACCACCGTTTTACTAAAACGAGCATAGTTCCTAACTACATGTCTAGATATTTGTCCTACACTCAGAAAAGTGTTGTCCTTCCCCACATCAATGAACGTGTCTTTTCAATAAAGACCATTATAGAAAACAACAACCAATCAGAACAAACAGTGGTGGAGCCCATTCCAAGTGGATACGTGTACAAAACAATTCTGTACCTCAGGCTCATGGGACATTGGGAAAAGGGGGCAGGAAGATTAGAAGAGCCAGAGGCTCAAGGAGTTTTCTGTGAGACTGTGTCTTTTACTAATGTCAGAATTATTAAGCTTTTCTACTTATCTATCTCCATACTGCACTGTCCAAAAATTGTTTCAAATTAAAAAAAAAAAAACAAAACACCTTATCCTGGTGATTCTCATAGCTGAAGCGGGGGCCTAGCTTTAGCCCACTATGCTTTGTAGGAGCAGGCTGACAGCCTTCGTATTTTTTTTACTTGGGTTACAAGACATCAAGTTGTCAGATTTTTGTTTTTTTTTTAATCATCTGTGGGGGTTTATTTTTGTTTGGAAGGTCAGCAATCTTTTTCCATGAGAAGCTGCCTCTATAAAGCCAGTGTGGAGCAAGGTAATTCCATCAGTATCATGCCCTCATGAGATTCATGCCCTCAGAGTCCTTCGTGTATTTCCCTCTTCAAGAAGAGATTTTCTTTGGGTTGAGCTTGCACAGTTCTTGTGTCTGCGGTCATAACCACTGCTAGTTTGTATTATGCAACTACACTACCGTGCCCATAGCTACTGTTTCCCTCCAGTAAACCACCACCATGGGCTCTTATACCCATTCTATCCCCTCTTCAGAAATGATCCCTGAGCCCTGGGATAAAGAGTGTGATAGAGATGTCCCATTTAAGGCTGAGAACTCCGCATCTCTTATTTTTCTGCACAGCGGCAAATTGTAGGACACTGTTGTTAATAGCCATCTACTGCAAACACAAGCTCCTCTAATGAGGGGAGAGAGAAGCATTATTTTATAGATATAAGGATAAGTTATTAGGGCTCAACATAAAATGTGCCATGCGCAAATATAATTGTAGTCAGTTCGCCCATAGGTCCGATAATCTGTCTGGCCACAGGTACTTGGATGAATGATGGTGCTGATGTGGATTGCATCTTATGCAGTGGTCCTTAAATCGCATCAGAAAGTGGTTGCTTACTCTCCATGTTTCAGCTACAATTATTCCAGTTGCATGTCTTACCAATTCAGTCATTGTTGTGCCTCACAGTATTCCCAGACAGGTAAAATTGATGACAAATTGATGATTAATTTTCCTCTCTTGAGTTTGCAAAGCACCTTCCACCACTATACGAAAGCTAGTCAGTAGGGCTGAACCTTCCAGTTACATCAGATTGGTTTCTCAATGTTTTATGACTCAAGGCTATGGTGTCTTCAGCAGTATATTACTGTCAATAGTATTAGAAGTAACTATAATTGAGAGCTTATGGGACTTCACTGCCCGGGAAGGGTGAGGCCAGCTCTCCCATGCCCATGAGCACACCAACATGACTTCAGGTGGCTGCCCAGTCCAAGACCCTCTGCATTGGCTTTGGTAGTAACATGGGCTACAGACATCAACATGGCTCTTGTCCACATCAGGACAACCAGACCACTCATGGCCTTCAGCAGCTTCACAGATCATGGACCTCAACATGGCCTCAGGTGGCTACATGTGCCACTCACATCAGCATGGTCTTCTGAAAACATCACCAAGTCGGCAGCCCAGGCGGCATACATCCATATGGATTTCAGGCTTCATCATGTTTGGTGGCAGTATGGACCATAGCCAGCAACATGGCTTTTGTTGGCAGCATGGACCACACCCAGCAACATGACCTTCGGTGGCATCATGGACCACAGACAACAACATGGCCTTCGGTGGCAGCATGGACCACAGCCAGCAACACGGCCTTCGGTGGCAGCATGGACCACAGCCAGCAACATGGCCTTTGGTGGCAGCATGGACCACACCCAGCATCATGACCTTCGGTGGCAGCATGGACCACAGCCAGCAACACGGCCTTCGGTGGCAGCATGGACCACAGCCAGCAACATGGCCTTCTGTGGCATCATGGACCACAGACAGCAACATGGACTTTGGTGGCAGCATGGACCCCAGACAGCAACATGGCCTTCAGTGGCAGCATGGACCACAGACAGCAACATGGCCTTTGGTGGCAGCATGGACCACAGCCAGCAACATGGCCTTCAGTGGCATCAGGAACCACAGTGGTCCTTAGAGGAGGTATGATCCAGATAGTGAACCTTTTCTCATCTCCAGCCTCCATCGTGCCCGCAGAGCCAGAGGAATCTGTTTTCTATCCACCCTCATCAAATATTTATTCATTGTAGAGTTACAGGGGCCTGCTCACCCACATGGCTCTATAATCTCTTGTTGATTTGCATCTAAACCACTCTCGCTGATGTAAGGTAAAGTCTCATGGTTGTTTTAATTTTTATTTTTCAGATTACTAGGGATGTGGAACATTTAGACAATTATTTCTCAGTGACTTATAGTTTCATTTTGAGAACTTTCTCTTTAGCTTCATGTAACATTTCCAACTGTGTATTGAGTATATATATATACACACACACACACACACACACACACACACACATACACATATACATACTTTTAAGTATTGAACTCTTTCCTCATATCTTATCTGTTGTTGATGTATGTTAAGGAGTTAATCACCACTTATTATGTAATACATTCTAGATAATTCCTTCCTCCTTCTGCATTAATCCTCCTCCCCTTTCATGGTATTATTTCTTGTAGTCTGCTTCTGAGAGAATGTATGCCGCTTGTTCCCTGTTGGAGATCAGCCTTCCAGCATCTCCTTTGATACATTTTTATTTCAGTCACTTAATTTTTGAATGTTTTCGAATGCTATTTTCTTGTAATCCAAGTATTATCACTCACATTGTACTTTTCTGTAGTACTTCAGTGTGATACCGGATTCTCATTTACACTGTGACATAGCACAGCCCAAGCTTTTCCCTTTCAGAAAGATGTGGCCATGTCCTAGCCTTTTTTTTCTAATTTGCTGTTTAGCATGAATATATCCACTCCAAGTTTTAAAATTTAAAAAAAGTTAGCCCCACCAGAATAAGTATTTGATATATGAACAAAGTCCCTGTGTTTTATAAACGTACGGTTAAAATGCATTTTGTTTCTAACGTAGTAGTTTTGGAGGTAGGCATGACTTTGGATAACAATTACTAGACGGATGGCTAATGAGTCATAGGGCCATGTGACTCAGGTAGACTTCCTGGACACTAGCTGGATGGAGAATGTGTGGACCAACTAGGAGGCAAAGTGACAACATGGACCAGATGGGCCGTGTGTATGAAAGCTGCCTGCAAGCTGCCTGTGAAGTTGCAGAGCAAAGCCAGGATCAGCAGGGGCACTGGGGAGAGTTTGACTAAATAAAACAAAAGTCAAGTAAGAT
Organism: Acomys russatus; assembly: GCF_903995435.1. Taxonomy (NCBI): domain Eukaryota; kingdom Metazoa; phylum Chordata; class Mammalia; order Rodentia; family Muridae; genus Acomys; species Acomys russatus. The sequence goes on from NC_067147.1 coordinate 50,468,129, forward strand.
AATTAATCCATCATTTCTTAAAAGACTTGACACAAAGCAGTTCAGATCTCACAGCTCAGAGATAAACAACAGTGACATAGGGGAGGTTTTGTGCGGATTTGGCAGCCTGCTTAAGCCTAAGCCTGGAAACAATTCCACAAGTGCTATCTTTCCCACTTGAAATGAAAGTGGAGTGCACTAAAGTTCACCAGTTTTCATTCATCAACTGAATGAATAACAAAAATCTTTAACATGTACAGTAATAAACAACCAGAAACAAGGTAAGTTTTGAACTGTTAATTTAGCTGACATAAGTTAGCTGTGTTTCTTTTTTTAATTGGCAAATTGTATCAATAAGATAATTTGTGTCATATGGTTCATTCAATAAATGTGTTGAGAAGTTTATTGCTGGAATGCATTCTGTTCCATTTCCTTTAGTCTTCTCTTGACTAAATCCCAATATGCCTTAGGGTTCTGATTAAATATTCCTCTTTATGGAAGATCTTCTCCATCCGCCTAATGAGTTTTGATGATCTCTCTTTTAGGAAAAGTTGTTGGTGGATGAGGCATAAAAAGGTGTGTAGGAGAGGCAGGTATACAAGTCAGCACTGTAAACTTGTTAATTATGTTATTATTGGTCTGTTTTGTTTCATATAAGGTAAATAGGTTTGACCATCAGACAACAGTCTACTGCAGTCCACTGCAGACAGTAGATTAACCATCTGCTCTTGAGAAAATTCTTTCAAAAGCTTAGCATCAGTATTCTAACCCATAAAATCATGAGGAAAATAATGTTGAAAGCCGCTTTGCTTATTGAGATGAACACACGTGAGTGTGATCAATAAATACTCATTCAATCAAATCCTCACAGTCCTCTCTACTCTAACTTAAACCTCATTTCATTTCCTAGAAAAGACAAAACTGGTTTGAATTTCAGTGTGATAGTTACTGTGCAGTAAATATGAAAGTGAAGCGAAGCTTATACTGTCCTATCGTCAATGTTATACAGCCTTTAAGTATTTGATTCAATTCCAGGTCATTATAATCTATTCTATATTCTAGATGAGGGATTTGGATTTGAAAATTGGGACTATAGTAAGTATGTGGAGAGAAACTAAGTTAGGAAAACAAAAGTGATTTGAATGGGAAAAACAATGAGGTGTTAGCAAAGTAATTTGATTTAATGCTAAGACATACTGAGGTCTGAGAAAACTGTAATTCATGTCAACACTGCAGTATATATTAAAAATACATGTGATTAATTTATGTGGTGGGTGGGCTGCTTCTGTTCATATGGTATATTTTTGTGTCTACACCAAAGTATAAGCTTAGGTGTCATTTAACCCAACATAACCCCCATTTAATTTTTTGAGACAGATTTGGCATCTGGAACTTCCCTGTCGTGTAGGGTTGTTGGCTTGTGAGTCCCAGGACTCTAAATGCCTCTAATTCCCCAACACTGGAGTTATAAGGAAATTCCAAAAGTTAATGTTTTTATGTGGAGTATGGAAATTATTTTCAGGAGATTTTGTTTACTTGTTTGTTTTGTTTATTGATGCAAGGTCTTGTCTTACCACCTAGCAATGGTTGACCTGCAATTTAGTACGTAGGCTAATCTAAACCTGAACTTGTGAGGATACTCCTCCCTTTGCCTACCAAGTACTAGAATTAGAAAAGCAGAGAATCCATATTTAAAGACCCAAATCTTATTTCTTTGTTGTTAGCATAGCCTAATAAATGGCCATATGGTGAATGAAAGATGGTTTGGTTTCACAATTAACAACCATGGATGCCTAAGTTTATGCAACAGTTTACTTATCCCCCAACCCCAAATCAACATTGATGTGTGAGGAAAAATCAGGAAATAGGAGATCAGTGACACACCTGTTGAGACATGTTTGCTAACTTGAACATGAAGTCTTAAACTCTAGCCAATTACACAAATGGTCCTCTCAGGGGTCAGATTCAGCGTGCGATGCCATGAATATGATGGATAATAACATCCATGATGCAGCAGACAGCATCTCTCCTGCATGGCACTTATGCACTATGTCAGATCTGACTGCTGGGGCATATCCACATCCTCTCTGCATTTACTTAATGTCTTGTCATTTTCTGTTTGTTTGGGTTTTTTTCCCCAAGAGGAAGCCAGGTGAGGCAGAAACCTGTCACCTCAAGCAATTAGCGCATTGGCAGGGGAAGAATTTGGCTTAGTAATTGGCTACAGGTAGAACAAAAGTCATGCCAAGTTCAGCTCATTAGCAGTGGCAATGTACCCTTGCATAGCTTTTTTTTTTTTTTCATGTAACCCTTATTGAGAGAGAGAGAGACAGAGAGACAGAGAGACAGAGAGACACAGAGACACAGAGAGAAAGAGAGACAGAGAGAGACACAGAGAGACAGAGACAGAGAGAGAGAGAGAGAGAGAGAGAGAGAGAGAGAGAGAGAGAGAGAGAGAGAGAGAGAGAGAGAGAGAGAGAGAATGGGGAAATAAATGGCAAATTCAATAAATTGTTCATTTTCTGAAAAGAAAATCAAGCTTGGCATTAGGCCCAGTGTCAAAATGTTGGAGATTACTGTTGGCATCTTTGTTTCCTTCCTGCCTCATGCTGTGTCCACACACCTGTCCAAAACTGTAGAGCAACCAAAAAGCATCACATCATTGAGGAGGTAAGTAGGCCTGGGACCATGGCTCTGTGGGCAAAGTACTTGTCATGCAAACATGAAGACCAGAGTTTGCACCCTTGATACCACTCTGAAAAGCTGTGCATGGCAGCACCCCCTGTAATTATATGAGGTTGAGACAAACATGATGGACTCCCCGGCCAGCCAGCCTAACTTAATTGATAAGCCCAAGCTTCAACAAGGAACTCTGTCACAAAAAAAAAAAAAAAAAAAAAAAAAAATAGCTGAACAGGGACAGAAGACACCCAATTCATTTATAGTCTCAAAATCAACAGAAGACTCGCTCAAGGAAGTAATTAAACACACTCAAAAAAAAAAAAAAAAAAAAAAAAAAAAAAAGAATAAAGGTAATTTCATTTTCTTTTTTTAAAAAAAAAAAAAAAAAAAAAAAGCTTTGAGTCTAAGAAATTGAGTGAAATTTAATCTGTGCCATTTCCATAGAAATGTTAACATATAAGGCTGCCCCAAAACTAAGGTCAGCAACACAGAAGAGTTTTCAGGTCCCAGGCAAAACAGTCAGCTTGAGTTAATGTTTTTCTTGACATAAAAGGAACTTTAAGCCTGTAAAGAGAAATAAAGATGCAGTGTCAGCCTGTCAGGTACCTATAAATCACAATTGAGTTGTGTTCTTATTATAAATGTATTCCTTGGCATCCAACTCCAGATCTCCTGTGTCAGAAGGAAGCATTAACATCCTGACCAGAGGTCTGGCAGCATTAGACCTTCCTGATTGTCAGGCTTACATAGTAATGTAGGATGTGCCTCTACGTGGCTCAAATCCAACTCCCCTGAAGAGATAGACCAATTCTTTCTCTGCCAGGTTTTCTCCTGGTAAAGTATGGCTTTGCCTTTCAGGGTCTCCCTGAAGTTTATGTAGACAATGTGAAAAATGAAAGGACTGCCTCATTTCAGGTTTGTGGAGAACCTTCTGGATCTTCCTGCCGGTTTGGGGGCAGTGTCTGGCATTTCAAAACCTGGTTCAGAAGTAAGTTAGATTTCACCAACTCTTTAATAATATGCCAGTCAGTAACCCACTGCCTCATCTGCGATATTTGAATTCTTTCCAGTTCTCAGCAATCCATGTATTTTTATGTCATGATATATGGTTGATTTATTTTGGGGATTTCTGAGTAGAAATGATTTGCCGTCAAACACCTGAAGTGGGGTGATAGAAACTCATTGTTATCATTGTGGGAAAAGATGAACTGATCACTAATGGCTAAGTATGAGGGATTCAAATCCAAGGAAATGATTTGGAGGTTATGTGCCTCCATGAAAACACAGACATCCCCTCCTCCCTTATTCACATTCTTGCTTCCTGTGGACATAGCTGTACTCAAGCAACCATTGTCAGAAAAATGCTAAATGGAAAATTCCAGAAATAAAGACTTCATGGTTTGAATCGTATGCCATTCTGGGCAGTGGGATGGAAGCTTGGGCTGTTCTCAGTCCTACCCAGGTTATGGACTACCTCTCTGTGTCAAGAATTGACACACCAAACACCGCTCCCCTCCCAGTCAATCTGTAGTCTTCTTGGCTGTCATCTTGCCCTGTACTGTAGGGCTGTGGTCAAGGAGCCCTCTTCTGATAGCTCGCTCTTGCTGTCAGGGTCACTCATCATCCTCCATCTTAGTACAGATCCTGAAAAAGCTCATATATTGATGAGAGGTCTTATTTTTAAAAGGCAGAGAGTCCATATCCATGTGTCTCTTATGGCAGCATATTATCATTTTAATTACTCTAACTTGTTATGTGTTGTATATTGCTGAACCAAATTCTTTTTTAAGATATCTTTAGAAAAAAAATTTTTATTTATTATTTTGTATACAGTGCTCTGCCTGCATGTACAGCTGTAGGCCAGAAGAAGGCATCAGATCACATTATAGATATAGATAGTTGTGAGCCACCAGGTGATTGCTGGGAATTGAACTCAGAACCTCTGAAAGAGCAGCCAGAGTTCTTAATCTCTGAGCCATCTCTCCAGCCCACTGTACCAATTCTTACTGGGTATGGAATCATAGGGGAATTTCATAGTGTGTGTAAAAGTTGGTACTGTTGAAGAACTCCCAGGGTCTAGAATATAATGTTCCAGGGTCTAGAAAACACACAGAAGAGGCAGTCTTAGTTGCCAAGAGATCTGGTTGGAGAGTAACAAAATTCCCAAAGTTTTTCAGTTAAATCTTTGTCTTTTTCAATATTCTCTATGGCCCACCCCACACATGTTCACACGCACAGAGTCACACACAATCTTTCTTTACCTTTCCTCTTACTAGGCATGTTTGAAATTGCCGGTAATGAAGGGCCATGAATTTCATAGTAATATAGAAAGACTAAGCACAAGTTCCTTGGCCTTACTGCTTATGTCAGGACTCATTCCCTTAAAATTGACCTTTTTCTCCCTTTGACATAAATGGCATCATCTCATGAAAATGGGGTCAGAAAATAAGGAAATGCTTTACTGATGCATCAAGACCTATGTTGGCTGTATTGGGTGGGTAGCTATCAGTTTAGACATCTCTATAAGCATCTGTGCAAGTAGCAAAGACGTGATTGGCAGAGTTACCTAATTAAGCAAAATGGCAAACTTGCAACTGAGGAATTCTGCATGAGGGAGAAATAGTCTTCCCCAGGAAGGAGCACACTGCTTATTCAGCTACAAAAGGTCAGCTCTGAAAACATACATACAAGCACCATTATATGAACTTGCAGCTTACATTTAGGACTCTAAATGTATATACATATATGCATGCAATAAAAAATTAATTAAAACAGGCCATGAATTTGAAAGAGAACAGGAGGAAGTATATGGAAGGACTCGGAGTGAGGAAAAAGAAGGGAGATTTATTGTAATTATATTATAAAACCAAAAATGAAACAATAGTAAGAAAAAGAAAATGCTGTATATTTTGTAATATATTTAATTTAATATTTTAAAACTGCTTCTAGGTAAAAAGGGTAGACTGAATAGAAAGTAAGTAGTAGGCATTAGGTTTTTTTTTTTTTCAGTCAAGGCTGATAGAAAGATTGATAAGATATTACTAAAATAAAGGCATTGTTGCTTTTCTTATTTATATGTTGAAGTATGGTTAATAGATTGTATGGATTTAAGCAGTGAGCTAAGCTAGTGTAGTTTATGAAATGATTGCCATAGCCAGATGAATTGGCACATGTCTCCTCGTGATAACCACTGGTTGTGTACCGCGTGAGAGCACATAAGTTCTTTCCACTTGTTGAATTTTGAATATACAGGATGGTGTTACCAACTGTAATCGTGCTGTGGATTAACTCCCCATCAAACACGCAGGGCAGTGTTAGCAAGTGTGGCCCTCCTGTGTGTCAGCTCCCCATCAAACACACAGGGCAGTGTTAGCAAGTGTGGTCCTCCTGTGTGTCAGCTCCCCATCAAACACACAGGACCGTGCTACCAAGTGTGATCCTGCTATATGTCAGCTCTCAGACTATGATAAACATTTTGACCACCATCAGTCTACCTCCTCGCCCTCCAGAGATAGCTATCAGTGTTCTACTCTGTTTTCATGACTTCCTCCTCTTTAGGAGTCCACATGTTTGTGAGCTTGATTACTTTAGATTTCTATTTCTGTGTGTGGTACATTTCACTAAACAAGTTGTCTACTTTATCAATGCTACAAAGTATGGAATTTTCTTTTGTTAGGTTGAAGTTCTCTCTCTCTTTCTCTCTCTCTCTCTCCCTCTGTCCCTGCCTCCCTCCCTCCCTCCCTCCTTCCTTCCCTCCCTCCTTCTCTCTCTCTCTCTCCCGCCCCCTCTCGGATATGTGTAGAATGTATAGAGGTGCAATATTTTTAATCCATCCCTCCATCGGTGAGCACTCAGGTTATTATTATATTTTAATGGTAGTGAATCCTTGCTAAGTTTGTTTCCTATAGCTATAGTTAAACTATGGTGGCAGGCTCATATAGCACTGCATTGCTAAAAGAATTCCAAACATGATTATTATAATTACATCATTTCTACCCCTCTCTAACTCTTTATAAGCCCCTCCCTACTCTCAAATCCATGACCTCTTCCTTAATTATTATTTATACACACACACACACACACACACACACACACACACACACACACACATTCTCTAGTGAGTCTGTTGACTATTACTCCTATGTATGTGTTTGGGGCTGACTACTTGGTATTGGATAAACTACTGGCAGCTCATCCCTGCAGAAAATTGATTCTCCTCTCTCAGCGGCCATTGGTTGCATACAGCACTGCATCTAGCCTTGCTAACATTTTCCACCCATCTTGTCAAGTCAGCTGATCTTATTACCCAGGTCTTGTTTGGGCGACCATATCATTGAGAGTACATGGGTGCAGATTTTCTGTTATGTCTAAAAGACACCTTCATGCAGCAGACGTCCTGGTCCTCTGGCTCTTATAATCTGCCTAGCTCCTCTTCTCTGGATTTCCCTGTGCCTTGAGTGTGGGGGCTGTGTTCTGAATGTGTCAATCGTGATTTGGTACCTCACAGTCTCTTATTATGTGTACTTTGATCCACTGTGAATCTTTGTAATAGTATTCATCTATTACATAAGAAGCCTCTTTAATAGTGGCTGAGAGCTACTAAGGGTAGGATGTAAATATTTAGAATACAATTAGACACTATATTCATTTAAGAAAATGGCAAGGATAGGCTCCTCTCCCATCACAGTTGGCTAGGTTTACAGTATCAGAGGTGGATTCCTTTCTAGCCCTATTATTGTATTATTGTGAGTCTGTTGCCTGGACGGTCGTTGTTATGGTTCCTAGGCTAGGTCTATTTATTGTTTTTCTCCCTTGGCTGTTCGCATAGCACCTTTGGATACTGTGAAAGATAGTTCTCAGAAAGGCATTTCACGTGAAGTTCAATTCCTCCAAGTCCTATGTTTCATGTCTGTAGTACCTTCAGGAATAGCATATTGCCTTCAAGTTCTAGACAGTGACAGTAGCCTATCTTAGACCCCTGTGTCCAACAACTCTACAAGTGATTTTCCAGCGTGTTGCTGGGGTTTTTATTGGTCTAAGGTTCTAGTGGAAAGAACCATTATCACTTTATATATCAAAGCATCATTTAAGCTATATATGTGTATGTATATATAAACACATATGTGTAATATGTACATTTTATGTAGGTTTATAAAGTAATGTTTCTTGTGGAGTTTTCAAGATCCTTGATGTTCTTTATCTACTGTCTCTTCCCCATGTGTTGTCTCCACTTTCTACCTGGTTAAAGTCTCACATTTTATGAACCCTGTGTCATATCATTCCTGTCTCTAGAGCTCCCTTTATCCCCCTCCCCCCAGGGCCCTTTCTAATTCCTTGGCTTCTATTGTTGCTTGAGATTTTATTTTCAAATAGAATGTTTTGGAGCCAGGATCCACAGATAACAGAGAGCACATTGCATTTGTTTCCTGGGTCTGGGTTAACTTACAGTTATTCTAAATACAGCCATTTACCTGAAAATCTCATGATTTTTTTTTTTTACAGCTGAAAATAATCACAGTGTATAGAAGTACCACATTTTTTTTATTATCCTCAAACCTGTTGAAGAACATGTAGACAGTTTCCACTATCTAGCTCTAGTGACTAGAATAGCAATAGATACCACTGAGCAAGTGTCTGTGGAGTAGGGTGTCAAGGCCATTGGTCATATAATAAGAAATGGCATGTTTAGATCACACTTTAGACCTATTTTTAGCCACTTGAGAATTCTCCACAATGTTTTATATAGTGGCTGCACCAGTTTGCAGTCCCACCATCAATATAAGGTTAGGCCTTTCCTCAGGACCTTTAGGAGAATTCACACTATTGTTCACTAAGGCTATAACACTTTCCAATCACTCAAATTGTTCAAGGGTTGCTTACACACTCACTGTCAACAAAAGACTTTGGGCTGACAGCTGTCCTAATTTGTGAGAAAAGATCTCAGGGATATCAGTATTTGCATTTCCCCATTTATGAGGCTTGTCCTCCATTTCAATAGGTCCCTTGATTCTTTATCATTGGCTTATACATGGCTTGAAAATATTTTCTCCAATTTCCTGAGACACTCTTCCTGTTGAAATTCCCATGGCTTTGTCGAAGTTTCTTAGTTTGATGTAGCCTTATTTGGTCCATTACCCCTTGTTCTTGCACAACTGGAAACATAATTTGAAATATTATTTGACTAGACCAGATTAAAGAAGATTTGGGCAAAGTTTTATGGAATTTTAACTTTTGTAGCATCACATTTAAGTTTCAAACACTTTGAGTTGTATCTTGAATATTCTATAGGAGAAAGACACTGTGTTCACTGTTAGACATAAACATCCACCTTTTCTCAGCATCACTGCTTAAGGCATTGCCTTCCTAGTTGTGCCTGATTAATACTCTGTATTGATTACTGTAGCATCTATGCGTTCTTATTCCTATCAATCATGACCTATTATCTGTGCTTTTTATGCTAGAATGACACTACTCTCATTGTTGCAGCTTTATAAAATTACATAATAAGGGGCAATGTTTGAAACTTGATTCTTTATCTTCAAGAACATTGAATTTTCAGGTCTGTTCTCTGACAGGTTTAAGGTTGATTTTTCTATTTCTGACTTAGGTGACAGCAAAATTCTACCAGAGATCACAAGAAATATGTGAATTTCTTTGCACACCATGTGTGTTTTCACTTTTTTACTTTTTTCCTAGTTAAAGAGCACAGGTCCTCATTCTATCTGTATATTTTTAAATTGCTACATCATTTTTATAGTTCTTACTGAAAATATTTTCTAAAGCATAGCTCAAATTTTTTATTGCTATTATAGATAAAATTATTCACTTCTGTTTAAGAAAATTTATTATTACTGTTAAGGTAGACAGTTGGTTTTAGTGTGTTAAGTTTGTATTCTGCAGCATAAGTAATTTATTGACAAATTCCCTTTTTTGTTTCTCTCCAACCCTTATTAATATTATTTCATCTTTAAAAGAAGAAATTTAGTGTTTCTTTGTTGGTGATTTAATTTTTCCTCAGCTCTCTGTTGCTAGAACCTCTAACAGTATGTCCACTAGATGTGGTAAGAATGACTTATCCCCTTTGTTCTTGATTTTAAAAGTAAATGTTCAGTTTTTCATACTTGGCTATGATGTTAGCTGAGGAATTTTTAAAGTGGTATTTTTGTCTGCAAATGTGTATCTTCTACATGTAAATTTGTACCTTTTACTGTGAAAGTGAGTTAACTTTTGCCAACTATCTTTCAAGCACACACAGAAATAGAGCCAGGAAGACAGACAGGTAAGACAGAAATTGGTGCACGTGATAGTGAGGCCTCTCAATCCAGATCCACCGGGCTGTTTGGGAAGGGGACCATCTAGAAAGAAGCTGATGCTCCGGTCCTGAGTGTAGAACCCATTGGGCAGACCACAGGGAGGAAAGGCAAGCAAGATTTCTTTATTGCGCTCTTGAAGGAGGATGTGTTCTGAATGCCTTCCACTGGTTGGATAAGGAGACCCACAGTGAACAATCATTTACTTTACACGAAGCTTAAGACTTTGAGTATTAACCACATGCATTGTATGTTCTTCTAACAACTGCTAGAAGAGTTAATCACAGTTGGATCTTTTTTAAATTCTTTTTTAAAATATATTTTATTAATTTATTCACATTACATCTCAATTGTTATCCCATCCCTTGTATCCTCCCATTCCTCCCTCCCTCCCATTTTCCCCTTACTCCCCTCCCCTATGACTGTGACTGAGGGGGACACCTCCTCCCCCTGAATATGCTCATAGGGTATCAAGTCTCTTCTTGGTAGCCTGCTATCCTTCCTCTGAGTGCCACCAGGCCTCCCCATGCATGGGACGTGGTCAATTATGGGGCACCTGAGTTCGTGTGAAAGTCAGTCCCCACTTTCCACCCAACAGTGGAGAATGTCCTGTCCATTGGCTAGATCTGGGTAGGGGTTCGAAGTTTACTGCATGTATTGTCATTGGCTGGTACCATAGTTTGATAGCTATTTTACTTTACCAAATTTTCTGAGCCTATCCCTATTATAGCTCATGTCATATTCATCCCAAGATGAATTAGATAACACTTATGATATACTCCTGTAAATTCTGAATAAATAAATTAAACACACGTACAGTTTTATGTGTATATTATTGCAAACTCCTTGCATAAATATAGATTTTTTTCATCCACTCATCTCACAGTCTTTAGCTCAGCCTTCATTGTTCATTTTCCTCACTTTAAATTGTAACATTGGGACAAGAAGTGCCTGCTCACTCTTCCCGCTGGGAAACCGCACCAAGCTCATTCCTTTGGGGATATTTGTTTATTTCATCATTCATAAAACTCCTAACTGGTTTCCACTTTTATATGCTAACAATGAGACCGTTGCTGTCGTAATGTGCAAGAGCCATCTGGGAATGATGAGCCTGGCCTGAACCACCCATATTTTCACATTTTTAGGAAATAAGTTGTATGTTTAGAAGAGACACTTTTATTGCAGGGTGAACACACTGGCCAGAATCGGGACTCTATGTGCCCTTCTTTCTCAGAATGAGGCATGTCAGGGCGTGGGAGTGAACACCCAGTGGGGCAGTCACGTGGTCCTTCCGTAAGACTCATCCTGCAGGTGGAAGTGTTTATGCTTCCTGCTTTTTATGCCCTAGTTAAACCTGTCCACACAATCTCACATTTACCCTCTAAGTAAAGTTGGCATTCCAAATAGAGGTGTTATACACATTTGCATATTACCAATTTACATATCCAGTTGATTATTTGTGCTTAGAGCTAATTGACATCTACCCAGTTTCCTGTGACTGATAGGGACTGGCAGTCATGGGGTAGCCTCACTAAGCTGCTCCTGGGTCTCTCTGGCCTGTTCCTGTCAGTCCCTTTATGATGACAACCAACAGGGGCATCAGCTGTGCAATTGGCTTTTCACCAGCACATGTTGGCAGCAGGATAGAGAACTGCAACATGAAAGAATTCTTGGAGATGCAGAAGCTTCTATGGCAGTGCATCTGAGAACAAGTCTGGACTTCCGGATTGAACACTGTTTTCATTCCAACAAACAAATACTCAGTTTAGGGTTGTACTAATGATGTGCACTGCTTTGGTTTTCTTCTCCTGCCAATCCAACATAAGCCCGGTATCCATCTTCAATTCAAAGCTTTCTGGGGATGCCCTAATACTATGGATTTTTCTCTCCATGGGGATCAACCACACTCAGGTGATCGCTTATTATAACTTTGTGAAAACCCCTCTGTTTTTTAGATCGAAGGAGTATTTAATTACATTTAATTTCCTTCAAATATAATTTTAAATCAGAAAGGAAAATGTGTTTATGCTATGTAGCATAATTTTTTTTCTGAGATTTTGCTTTTGTTATGTTCGTTCACCAAATGCTGGGTAGGTCTTAACCAGGCATCCCCAACCCTACTGTGAACAGCTCATTTGTGCAATGAAACCGAGTTGTATATGGACCAAATCTCCACTCTGGACAGATGGAGAATGATCCTCATAGGGTTGCAGACATCTCACTGGGGAAAGTGGAGGGAAATGGGACTGGACTTGAAACTCCACTCACCCTCATGGCGCTGTTTTCATACCTGAATTTATTTGAAGGGCAGTTGACGTCCAAGCTGCATGAACTATTTCAAATGTGAAAAGTGTGTTTTTGTCACTGCACTAAAACCTTATTGCTTTATATTTCTGTAAATCTCATGAAAAAAATGTGTAGACTATAAACAATGGTCAACAAAACTAATACCTTGTGAACTAAAGAGTGAAAACATGTGATACGAGTGTCTTTTACTGCAAATCTGTTTTCACGAATCCGTATAGGAGTTGTGCCCTGACAGGATTCATTTATTAGTTTTTATTGAGTGGTATACAATTTATGTGTCTGTGTATTTATGTGTTTGTGTATTTGTGTATGTGTACTTGTGTGTGTGTGTGTGTTTGTGTGTGTGTGTGTGTGTGTGTGTGTGTGTGTGTCCTGCAAAGGTCACATTTAAAAAAAAGTTTGACCTTTGTGTGTGTGAAAGTTTGTGTATATGTGTGTGTGTGTGTGTGTGTGTGTGTGTGTGTGTGTGTCTGTGCTTGCACGTGAGTATCCTGCCTCTTCACTCTCAGCATCTACTGACCTTCCGTAAGGCCAATTGTCCTCTGCTCGGATTTATATATTATTCATAAAAAGCATTTCTCGCTTGTTGTGGCTGTGTTGATACTGTGTGAAAACTGCTCCCTTATGCAGTGCTTGTTCATTTTATGACATAATTGAAGCTACGGAAAAGATGGAGGGGTTTATGCTCATATTTAAGAACATTTCAGTATCTGTACAATATTGTTAGTGTTTTCAGTTTGCTTTGAACATTTTATCTAAGGTGGTAAGCCTCACTGTATTTTTTTTCACCCTCACCCCCACTTGCCTCACTGTCTTTTTTAAAAATTATTTTACTGTATCTTCCCTTTCCCACCTTGTCTTCCACTTCAGCCCTATTTCCCTTAGCTAGGGAAACAACCTAGATGTCCCTCAACCTAAAAATGGATTTTTAAAAGACCCGTGGTAAATTTACACAATGGAATACTATGCAGCTAGTAAAAACAAGGAAATCTTGAAATTTGCAGGCAAATGGATGGGACTAAAAAGATCATCCTGAGTGAGGTAACTCAGACCCAGAAAGATACACATGATATACAGTCACTTATAAGTGGATATTAGCTCGACATAGGTGTCCTCCGTGAGCCTCCAACCAGCGGGGGATTAGGACAGATGCTGGGACTCACAGCTGGACTCTGGGCAGAGCACTGAGAGTGGTACAGAAGAGTTGGGGAATGGAAGGACCCAGAGGGTTCAGGAACCCCACAGGAAGACCATCAAGGCTGGGGGATGGATCTGAACCCAGGGGAGCCTGCACAAACGGATGCCTTGCTACAGTTTTAAAAGTACATGGGACATCAGTATTCCGGTGTGGCTGCCAGCAAAACTAGATGACCCAAAAGAAGCCTAGGAACACCTTCCTGCAGAGCAGGGAGAAACAGGAGCAGGGAATGGGGAGTAAAAGGGGGGGAGAGAAGTGGGCAGAGGAGAGGGAGGAAAAAGAGGAAGCCGAAGGTGACTTTGTAGCTCTGGATCAGTGGAGCATCTAGGGCAACTTTGTTAATCTAACTGGAACCAGAATATTGGAAACACAGCCCAAGGAAGCTATCGATGCAATTCATAGATAGCATGTGAAGTCAGAGTAGACTCTTGGCTCCACTGAAGGTGAGCAAAGCCATTTAGCTTAAAACGGTGAAGGTCCAGTGGTGAAATAAATTGCTTCAGACTGCAGACCTTTTCCTCCGTTGTTAATCACAGCTCTGTTCATAGTCCTGTGGAAGCTCTGGCTTGCCATTGCTCTACCTCTGCTCACTATTTCTGCTTCCTTCACCATGACCGTTTTACTACAACCTACTCCACTTCTCTCTTCATTACAAAATAGCCAGAGCAAATCTTTTCAACTTTCGAGGGCTGACTCACCATCCTTGAAATAAAACTCAAACATTTCATCTTTTTTTTTTTTTTTCCCTAGGCTGATCTGCAAATTATAGGTCTGGAAATCTAATTTCTGTTTCTCCTTTATTTCCCTACTCTACACATGGCGTCGCCTCTTCTTGTCATGCTTAGCAATCTATGTTCTCGAGGTGTTAAGAGCCCTTGTACTTGACATTGTCTCAAACAGGGACGCTCTTCATCAGACTCTCAAGCTCTGCGTCACGTCCAGGTCTCTGCTTAAATCCTGGTCCTATCTCTTAAACTGAATGAACACTTCTGACACTGTACTCCCTTGCCCTGCTTTGTTTTTATAATGTATCTCACCCTTTACAAAATGTGTGTCTTTTTTCCCTCCCACCACAGCAGTATAAGAATATTCCATGCAAGATTGTCATCCTATGTGTATTTTTATCCATGGAGCCATCGCTGTCACGTAGATGCTTCTTAAACTAAATATTTGTAGGGGATGGAGAATGAACTCAGTACTTAAGACTACGTACTGCTTTCTTGCATGACCTGAATTCATTTCCCAGAACCCAAGTCTGTGGCTCACAGCAGACTGTAACTCAGAGGATTCTATGCCCCCTCTGGCTTCAATAGGCACACACACACACATGTGAGCATATATGCACAGACACACATGCATATACATAACTAAAATAAAATAAACCAAAGGTTGGAGAGATAGTTTAATAATTTAAGAGAGCATACTTCTCTTTCATACAAATGAAGTTCAGTTCCCAGGCCCCTTCTGGCACCCCAACACACACACACACACACACACACACACACACACACACACACACACACACAACTAAAAACTAAAAATAAATCTTTAAATATAAATTTTAGAAACAAAGAAATATTTGTATAATGGATGCACGAAAGTGGTAAAAATATTTTCATGAATGAATGCATTCTCGCTGAGATGCTCCACTGAGATAAAGTAATGATTAATTAAGGAACACACCAATGATGTAGTCTCGGTGATGCCTGGATTGGATTTCTGGATAAATAGTTCACAGAACCTCATGTATCTGACCCAGCATAGTTAAGTGAGCAAGCTTCACAGCACGGTTAGCTTCTAACTTGACAGGCCAGTGTTTCCTAACTGGAATATGCAAGGATAAGTGAGAAGAAGTCAGAGTGCAATAAAACCTACAAAAGTCACCAGCTGAGTCACAACGAGAGGCTTAGCTTGTGGGAAGCAAGGAGAAGCCCCTCGCGTGATTCCCAGGAAGTGTCTTCACAGCTCACAGTGGAAGTCCAAGCCCTTTGCCTTCAGCTGCTGGGCCTGCATACCAAAACTACCCTCTTTCATCTTTCTCTAACTTGCTGCAGGTCAGGCCTTTCAGATTATCAATACTCTCAGTAATCACCACAGTTTATATTGCTTCTTTTCAATGCTTTGTGCAGATCACCGCTGCCTGCCCCCGCCCTTCGTCTCTCTGTTTACTGTAGATGTTATCCAAGCACTTTATGATCTATGCGCACACAATGAATGGGCATTATGTGACCAAGCCAAGGACTCATGATACCTATGTCATGATTAAAATACCCTAAATCCATATCTAAAATAAATTGCTTACATGTAAACTGAATGATGTTTCACCCAACGTCTCAGACTGAATGGCTGTTGATGACAAAAAGCACAACCTGTTGATGTGTACAGGAGCAATGGGAGGATTTCCCAATATGCTGTCTAGTCTCCATAGATAAAAGTGCATAGGTTAAATCTGTGCATGTAAGATTGCATATGCACACATGTATGTATCTAATCACATCTTTTTCTATAACCTCTTCCTTACAGATACAACTGATCACAGACTGAAAGCAATTAAAAATGAATCTGTTCTGAAGATGTGTAGACTTTTAAAGTATTCCTCAAACACCGTATTAAAACAACTAATTATATGGCATTTACTTCATATTAACTATAATTAATTTAGAGATGATTAAGATGTATAGGGTGAAGCATTTCTTATATGCAAATGTATTTTACAAGCGACATGACTACCCATAGCTTTTAGCCTTTGCAGGGTAGAAATACAGGGTAGAATGGAAAGGTTTTTAACCACTTCTGCATACCAACCAGTAGCTAGCTGCGTGTGATCTGTGAAACTAGCTTATTTGGCAGATGAATAGCTGGCTAGTATGAAAAGATTTTTCATCGCCTTCAATACACCTTATAGCCACCAAACTCATGCCAGCCATATTGAAAAATCTGCTTCCACACAGAGTTTGAGCAACTTGTTTAAAGAACTTGAAGACAGTAGCTGTGATAAATATCTGTTGTCTTTGCCCACTAAATGAAAATGGCGATTAGCTGTACAATAATTTCTAAAGTTTCAATAAACCCAGCAGGCACTTTAATAAGACACTATTGTTTTCTGCCAGGTCTTCTGTGTTGAAAATCAGGACTCTGCTCCCAGAGGAGGAAAGAGGAAGGGAATGTAGTTGATTTAAAGGACTATGTACTGCAAATTGCTTCTGCTCTCACTAGACAGGCAAGTCTATCTTGTAGACTTGAGGGAAAATAATTAAAACTTTAAAAAAGTACAATATTTCAAATTCAGCAGAATGAAGCCACTTTTAAGACCAAGACTCAGCACTTAATGAAGTGCTTTTTCAATGGGCCATCTACTAGTTGCTGCCTCAAATGCTGCCCAGTTGAGAATCACTGGATGTTACCATCTGTTGTTTGTTTGACAGCTGATGAAAAATGAAGTGTTCACTCCACTGTTTCTTGAGCGAACATTTGAAAAAAAAATGTTATGAACATTTGTATTCAGGACAGAGGACTGACTCAGGAGAGGACACGCCACTTGTGCCCTGAGTAGCGATTCTTTCAGAGAGCTCCTTGAGCACATTAGTGCCATCGCTGCTTGTGGGAGCACTCTCTCAACAGATAGGCTTCCCTCACCCAGAGGTGAACTGGCCTTCTGTTAGCCCAGTCACTGGCTCCCATTCTCATCTACCTGTTTTTGGACCCAGGCTCCTGTCTCTCACACAAACACACACACACACACACACACACACACACACAGAGCGAGAGAGAGAGAGAGAGAGAGAGAGAGAGAGAGAGAGAGAGAGAGAGAGAGAGGAGAGAGAGACAGCAGACAGACGAGAGACGAGACAGAGAGAGCAGGACGAGGAGAGAGGACAGAGACAGAGGACAGAGACAGAGAGGCAGAGACAGAGAGAGACAGAGACAGAGACAGAGACAGAGACAGAGAGAGACAGAGACAGAGAGACAGAGACAGAGAGAGACAGAGACAGAGAGAGACAGAGACAGAGAGACAGAGACAGAGTCAGAATTTCTAGTGATTTTGTGTAGCTACCTAGAGTGTTGGGTGTAAAGCTTCAGGCTGTATCTCTATTCCAGAAACAAATGCCCTGAGATCTTAAAGAGAGAATAGTGGTAAATTACATTTGTGTTCCTCGGTGTAGCTCATTCCATCTTTTATGACCAAGCAAACGAGGATATTTAGTACCTCACACACCTCAGTGAGAGCATGTTTTAAAGATACATCCTGGCATTAATAAAAACCTTAGTGTTCTCTATGGTGCACTGGAAAATCTTGACTCATTGTTTACTTGAACATTTTAACATCAAAAAAAAAAAAAAACCAACTTGAAAGCCAAGTTATATTTGCTTTATGCTACATATATACTTAGAATCCTTCACTCTGATGTCAGATCCACAGAGTCTTTTGGTTGATTGCCTTAATCTTATTTCAAATTTTGTTGTTACCATTTTATATTGTGCTGACATATTTACTATTCAAACTATAGGTTGAATATAATTAGCTCTAATGGACTGACTATATTTGTAGCACATTATCTCTATGACCAGTGTAATCCTCCCCAGCAAGCAAAGGCTGACTGAAAGCTCCCAGGTATTGGATCTGCAGCTTAATTCACTTGTTCAGTCATCAAACAGATATCTGGTCTACAAAAAGGAAAGAAGCATCTTCGTAGGCTCCATATATAGGGGTGTCAATAATCTAAAGGCTTTAGAAAGAAGCCCCAACTCTACCTGAAGATGTCAGGCAGTGCTGTCTGTTGAGAGAGCCATGTTCAGCTGGTGCATCGGAACCTTTATTTGATGGCTGTAAGGATGCACTGAGAAGTCTTCCAGTGAGGCGAGGATGAACATTTGTATCTCACAAGTCAATGGAGACCAGAGGTGACAAGAAAGAGATATAGATGTTTTAATATTCTCATCATAAATATGCAAAAATATTGATCAGGTGCTAAATGCATTAATTTATTTGATTGAATCTTTCTATAATGTAATCATAGAGCCAAGCATTTTTTACTCTATACATCAAGGAAGCCATCATTTATTAATTAAAAATTATAGTAACGTTGAAAGCTATATTTATTTGTGTCCTATAAATATTATCAGTTCTATTTAGTTAGAAAAACTTTTATTTTTATTTTTATTTTTAAGTGTAAATATATATGGGATTAGAGGTGTGTGCACACATGAGTGTAGCTGCCTTTAGAGGCCATGAAGGCATCAGATCCTCTTGAACTAGAGTAATAGATAGCTGTGACCCACCAAAAATGGGTACTCGGAACCGAACTTGGCTCCAATGGAAGGGAAATGCATGGTCTTAAACCACTGAGACATCTCCGCAGCCTCTAATTTATTTTATTATCTATATATGTGCTTGTGTCTGTCACTCTGTGTCTATATGTGTATGTCTGTGTTAGTGTGCGCCGTATATATGTGGGTGTCTGAGGAACCCAAAAGAGGGGATCCAATTTCTGAGAGCTACACTTGCAGGTGGTTGTGTTCCACTTGACCTGGGTTCGGGGCAACCAAGCCAGCTTGTATGCAAGAGGAGTATAGGCTCAAAACCACCAAGCTGTCTCTCCAGCCCCAGTTCAGTTTCTTGCTTACTGTATAAATACAATTTAACAATCTCTGTGGGAGCCGATTTTGATACATACATTCATGTTTAAATCCTGTGCTACTACATTGTAATACATAAACAAATGACAATTCATAGAGAGACTGGGGGAGAACTGAAAAAATAAAACAAAATGTCCTCAGTTGATGGCTGGAACCCTCTGGAAATTTCCACTGAAATTCAGACAGAAGATATAAGACTTTCCTTAGAAACATGGGGATAATAAAGAGATTGTGGTGGTATGCTATGCTTTGCCAGCAGGAAGTTTGATAGAGTTTGGCCATATGCTAGACACATGGTAGATTTATAAACACTGGAAGTAAACTTCGTTATTGTAAACTTAGGGATTCAGGGAAAGAAAACTGTATAGACTCTTAAAATCTTTTTCAAAAATCTAAATCATGTACCTTGGCTTGCCTTATATGAACAACAAACTTTTAAAAATAGAGTTGTTGTTACTTTTTTTTTCCCTATGACCAAACCAAACCATGTTAGGCTTACCTATTAAAAATGTATTGCTAGGGTAAAGTTCCACCATATACAATGAAGTAGAGCTATAAAACTGCATGCCACATGTGTAGTCCTCAGACTTATTTTCCAGTGACATGATAGATTGCTGTGAGGGAAAACAACAGAATAGTTATACATGCTTCATGATCAGAGAAGACCATATGGAGGGAGAAGCTACCAGCAAGTGAATCCAGGCTTCTCTAGGCTTAGTTTAATTTAACTTAAAAAAACAAAAAACAAAAAAACAGGGTGTTGAAGGCAGCTACTGTGCAGATGTACAGTGAGCACAGGGGAGGACAGAACAGTCTGGGAATGACCGTGCTATTATGAGCTTTTCCAGCTACTAAAGTGCTATGAGTCTGTTTTTAAGCTATGAAATGTTCTTAGATGTGGAAGTTTAGCAGGAACTTTCCTCCCCCCACCCCAACCCCAACCCCAAAGCCAAGCTAAGTAGTAGAAGTGAATTCATCTGTCTGTTTGCTCAGCTCCTGTCATTAAAAAAAAAAAAAAAAAAAAAAAAAAGTACATTAAAATGCTATTCAACATTTTTATTTTCTTGTTTCTAGTGATCAAACCCAGGGCCTTCTACATGCAAGAGCTCAGCCACTCAACTGCACTCCAGGCCTTAGATTAATTGATCTTACAATTTATCTTTGATGCCATCAGGCTGAGGTTGCCAAGGGAAAAGTGGGCTATGGAAAAGGATTCTTTTTCTCCACTGATTTAAAGACTGAGAAGGCTGAAAAAGCAAGTTGTCAGCACTCACCCAAGTTATACTGAAAGAAAAAAGAGGGAGGGAGAAGAGAGAGAACAGGAGAGGAGGAGAGGCAAGGCGAGGGGAGGGAAGGAGAGGAGAGGGGAGAGAGGAGAAGACGCTCTAGACTCACCAAGGTAGATGAGGACCCAAAGCTAGTCAAAACCTCAAGCCTTTGTTTTGGAGAGAGACTAGAACTAGGAAGTGGGCTGTGTTAAAGGGTTAAGTGACAGGGATACTTACCTACCCAGGGACTGGTTTCCCCTTCTGCCTGCCTCCTACTCTCTCCATAGTCTTTTTATCTTGGCTGGTGGATTATTTGGGGCTCTCTTAATTGTGACTAAAGCAAATTAATCCTAGGCCTGGATGTGTGGATCTCCCTAATCCCTCAGGAGAGACCACAGCAAAGTGGAGGATTAAAGCCAGTAAGCCAAACAATATTGAAGAGTGCTTAGCCATACCAAAAGGAAAAGGAAAAAGGAATAACCAAACGTGAGCAAGAACTGATGTGTGGACACCTTTAGGAAGGAGCGTTCCTGTCAAATATATTCCTATTTAATGGTTGCAGTTCCGTGAAAGCATTCAGTTTTTTCTTTTAAAACTGCTAAGAAACACGGGTAAAGATTGCGAAATCTCTTAAAAGTTCTTTGGTTGATTATAAAATGTTTACTGTTTTCTTTGTTTACCTTTTGACTGTGGGCGGTGAGATGGTAGCACACACCTTAGCACAGGCTATGCTGGACCTTACTAGGTAGCCTAGAATATCCTGTCATGTCAGGTGATGCTCTGCCTCAGCCTTGGATGCTCTCTTCTTTTGTTTCTTGCCTCTACTTTTGTTTGTTTGTCTCTTTTGTTGAAATAATTCAATTTATTCGTGAGCTGAGGAATTGTTCGTAGTCAAATGTGTTCAATTACCGTAAACTTAACAACTGGAAGTAACTTTTTCATTCTTACAAATGACTGTCCTTTCCTGTCCCTTCAGCTCTCAAAACTCAAGACCAGTCACAATAGTAAGTGCCTCTGAGCCATCAAATATTAAATTAATTTCAGCCTATATTTTGATTCCTAGTATGAGATTAGGTACAGGGAATGTCTCTTATAATCCTTAAGGTATACCAGTATTTATTTTATTTACTCTCATTTTGCCCCCATAATTGTCATCTAATTCTGTAAAGCATTCCATTTACAGAGAACATATTTTTTTAACCTGTGTCTCCAGAATTAGTCCTACAATGCAATGCTTTGATAAATTCCCCTTTAGCTCCACACATTCCTAAAGTTTATGCAGAAGTTTTACCACCTGTGGGAGCATTCAACATGCTCAAACCTTCAAACATGTTCAAGTTTGTTGTTGTTGTTTGATGATTATTTTGACTATTATTTGTTACAAATTCATTTTCTTTTTTTTTTTTATGTATTGTTTGTTTATTTGTTTTGTTTTGTTTTTCTTCAAGAGATTCTATTATTAAACTGCATTACAAGTATTTTTTTTTTTAATTTTTTATTCTAGATGAGAGAAGCATGGGAGAATGCCAAAGTACAAGGATCCAGAGGGTCCTAGAAACCTACAAGTAGAACATTATGATAGGCAGATTTGGGCCCAGGGGTCCCGCTCAAACTACGGCACCAGCCGAGGACAATACAGGCGGTAAACTTTAAACCCCTACCCAGATCTAGCCAATGGACAGAACATTCTCCACACTTGAGTGGAGAGTGGGATAAGACTTTCTCACGTACTCTGGTGCCCCATATTTGACCACATCCCCTGGATGGAGAGACCTGGTGGCACTCAGAGGAAGGACAGCAGGCTACCAAGAAGAGACTTGATACCCTATGAGCATATACAGGGGGAGGAGGTCCCCCTCAGTCACAGTCATAGGGGAGGGGAGTAAGGGGAAAATGGGAGGGAGGGAGGGAGGAATGGGAGGACACAAGGGATGGGATAATCATTTTCTTTTATTTGTAATATATTTTAAAACGAAACACAATTACACTATGTCCCCTCTCCCCTTCCGTCTTCCAGCCCTCTCTCTACTTCCCTTCTCTGGAACCCCCTCTTATAGCCACATTATCAAGTTGATGATCTCTTTTTTTGTTGTATTTGGGGTATATATATGTGTGTGTGTGTGTGTGTGTGTGTGTGTGTGTGTGTGTGTGTGTGTGAGTGCACACACACATGAACCTATATAAATACAACCTGCTGAGTTCATTTCTGTTGTTTGTTTACATATGGTTTCAGAGCTGACCACTGTGCATTGGACCTTCACAATCGAAGGACATTCCTCGATTTTATCACGTATGTAGTAACACAGTGCCTTACTGGTGTGGACAGGTAGGAAACTAAATAAATTAATGTCAGGTAGCTTTAGTTCTGAGTGGACTCCACCTCCCCACCCCCAATTTTTTTAAACACTGCAAAACACTCATCTTCTATAAATTTCAACTTTAGTAGTCTTCAGTTTCCTAAATCACATATTAAAATGTGTTTATAAGAAGAGAGAAAATATGTAAGCAACATTTAAATATTTAAGTTTATTTTGATCTCATGAAATTGAAAGATAATTTATAATGTCAGTAGGTAAGAATGCTTAAATCTATATTTATTTATTTATTTATTTTGCCTTGAAAGTTTTTAAAGGGGTTCACTCAGTCAGGGCTAATTCTAATCAGTATGCTCCTACCTGCTTTAACAACAATTTCAAGAAGGAAGATTGATAGCAGAGGTTGAAGCTCATTTTTCCTTAAGGCCCAGTGCTATTATCTAACTGAATGGGAGTCGACAGCTCTAGGATTATCGAGGTAGTTTATGGTTGAGCTTTGTCCTTGATCAAGTCGCTCTATCTAGAACACGGCGCCACAGCAACTAGCCCAGTGTGAATGAAGTGTGTTTGTGCATCTGGGAGGTCCAGCAGGTCTCCCTCTGCTGAGGCATGCCTGTTGACTGAGGGTTCTCGTAATGCCTTTTCCTCCCGTCTGTCCACGGTTTCTGAGCATCAGAGAACTCCTCACACCCAATGCACATTAGGCATAGGTGTGGTTCCGGATTACCTCATAAACACACTGGCAGGATTTCTTGGCACATAATACTGCCGCCAACAACACAACAACAAAAAGGACACATCCTCTCACTCTCTCATGAAGCTGGGTGGTGTGTTTGCTTACGAAGGCAAAGCAAGAGGAGGAAAAAGTTGTGTCCGTCCTTGTCTGGGAAGACACGAATCAATGATCAGGACACAGTGCAAGTGAACTGCACTGAGTCTGAATTTTCCAAAGGCGCATGTGGTGTGCAGTAAGCGTGAGGCTTTCCAGTTGTGACGTAACAACCCAGTGCCCTTTGCTAGGGTCTCCTTTTGTTTTGTAAATATGGTGCTGTCGCAAGAGTAAAACTTACAGGGAAATGTTAATAAAAATAAGAAATGTTCTAGAATAGTCCTATATATATATATGCCACATACAGTGGAATAAGGGTCAGCTGTGAAGGGGAAGACAGTGACTGGACTTGGAAAGTATAATATCAAGTGAGGTTGCACAGACTTAGAAAGGAATGTCATACCTCAGGTGGATCCTAACTTATTGTGTATACTATATGTTATATTAAAACAGACCTGTAAGTCTGGGTAGAGTGTAGCACTAAGAAAGAAGAGCAAGAGAGGGTAATATAAAGTGAAAGGAAGGACCAAATGTAGTCAAGAAGACACTTGGATATATATTTCCAACTCTGTAATAGTTATTTTTTTTCCTTTCTCATGTTGGGTAAGTAAATAAAATGTTACTAATAATTAAAGTGTCGAAACTTAAACATGTCCCAAGGCTTCTAACTGTCTGGAAGCTTTAGGAGTGGACACACATCTGAGTGGCTTTTTTAGGTCAGCTGGGTGATGTTTTCATTTGTGACTTAATTATAATAGTTATATTATATATGTCAGCATATAATATATATATATAAGTACATTCTATTATTATTGTCTCTTAATAAGGAAATAATATCACAAATCATGTATCTTAGTGATATCTAATTTTATTTTTTTAGAAAAAAGAAGAAAAAAATAAATTTAGAGTTTTTCATCAGATGATGTGGAACAAAAGCCATTTATAAAAATGAAAAAGTTATTTCCACTTGTTAAGTTTAAACTAACTGAACATGTTTGACTATGAACAAGCATTGTAAGTTAAAGACCCAACATATGGGCAATGGAGAAGAGATACACTAGTTGAATCTTTGCATAGATTATTTGTAGACATGACATTTCCTTATTATATCAATGATCATGAATTTTTAAAATGCAATATTAAGGCCCTGCAGGTCGAAAATGGGATGTATCTGATACAGACAACAGCAAGTGTTTATTCAGATCATGCAGGTTCTTGCCAGTGTCCCTAGATACTACTCCAAAATTATTTATGTGTTGAGAAAGAGCACCAGTTATTGTGAAATTCAAAACAAAACAAAGCAAAAGGAACAACAACAACAACAACAAAAAAAAATCCCAAGTCAAATTCTTAAGGAAACAATATACATTGTTATTACGTCTTCCGGTTTATAGGGACAAGGAACTTGGAACATTCATAGTCAGAATGGAGTTAATATATGGAGGAGAGTTGTGACACTATCGTCCTATTCAGGTATGACTTTATGCTCACGATACAAAAGACAGTGTCGAACAAACATCATGGCCTAACTTGAGCATCTTCATGTGTGGCCGTGGTCAGACAGCTGTCAGGTTCGTGTAGGCTTGTTAAAAAGTGGGTTGGTTGTGGTTTTGGTTTTTTTTTGGTGACTGTGTGTGTGCATGCATGCAGACATCTATCCAGGCCAAAAGAGGGTCCAGAGCTCCTGGGGGTTGTGAGGTGCCGGATGTGATTGCTGGGATCTGAACTCTGACCCTCTCCAAAAACAGTGAGTATTCTTAACTGCTGAGCCTTTTCTCCAGTGCAGTCAGTCAGCCCTCTAAGTGAGCATCTTGAAAGAACAAGACAGTTTTGCATTGCCATGTGTACAAAATTAAGAGGCGGTTTCCATCATAGCTCAGGTAACAAACCAGCATAAATGCAAGAAAAGACTCTCATACCTGCCTTGTAAGATAAAGGACTGGCAGACTCCTTGTAAAAGGAGCGCATGGGATGGGCAGTATTGATGTGGTTGTTTCTAAAAATTTGCCTCAGCTAACACTCCCTCATAATACAATAAACAGACTCTAGTAGTAACTGTTTTGATCTCCTCCTCCTCTTTCCCCTCCTTCTCTTCCTCCTCTTCCTCCTTCTTCATATGAGGTTTCTCTGTGTAGCCCTGGTTGTCCTGAACTCACTTTGTAGACCAGGCTGGCCCACTCTGACTTTCTTCTTAAAAAAGAGCTTCTCCTTAAAAACATTCCACTGTAAATGGATACTGGTCACATTAAGAAATTAATCTCAATATTAACCTGTGAATTTGTGTGGCTAGATAACCGATACCTCTCGTAACTATTTTTCTGTTGCTGTAATAAAGCACTATGGACAAAATGACTTATGGGTGAGTTAAGTTTGGCTAAACAATCCCAGAGTGATAAGTATCTATTATGGTAGCAGGAGTAGAAAGCTAAATACTCACACCTTGAACTGCATGCATGAGCAAAGAGAACAAAGCAGATAGACACGGCACACGCTCTTTAACTTTCATAGCCCACCTTTGGTGTTACCCTTCCTCCAACAAGGCTGTACCACTCTAAACCTCCACCTAATGGAGACCAAGTTGTTTGAAGAGGATAATCTCATTCAAACTCCCCAACGCTTAATAGGAATAGTCTAGATCCCCATTAGACAGGCACATGACATGGAGAAAAGGGAAAAAGGACAATGGAAAGGGAGTTATAGGCGCAATGAGGTGGGTCTTGGAGCAGCCATTCCAGCTGGATTTGGATACAGAAAAGAAGGAGATGGTATCCGTCCATGAACCTGCCTAACTCAATAATAAAGTGGGACAGAATAAAATGTACACTTGCAAGATACCTGTGAGTGTGTGATCAGAGATCATAGTAGGAACAATAGACAGGACACTTCAGTGCCAGGGACTGTGGCATCATATTAGTCTTATCTCTTCCATTTGCTCTTGGTTATTTTAGCATCAGCGTGAATAAAAATGGAAGCTGGGCAGAACACTGCATGGGTGGGTTATGGGGCCCTCATGGTTTCCCCATCTGACCAGTGTGCTATTCACTATAAGATGGTTTTCATGCCAGTGTTTTCAGTGGGCTTACCATACACTTGCCATCACACAGCTACCTCACTTGAGATGTTATCAGTAGGATCATCTCAGTGGTAAAGCTCCAGGATACAGGGTAGGAGTGGTGGACAGGTCACCAGCTTAGTTCCCCTTTCTTGTGGAAGATGAACTCATTAGGATACTCTCCACACAGACAGAATTTATAGAGGCAACTCAGGGAGTGGATTTTAGAGATGAGCAGATGGGTGTTCTCCCTCCCTCTCTCTCTCTCTCTCTCTCTCTCTCTCTCTCTCTCTCTCTCTCTCTCTCTCTCTCGTTCTGTAACTGTGTGACCTTAGAAATGTAACACAGCACCATCGAACCTCAATTTGCTCATACATAAAATGAGATGAACTTGAAAATATTTGTGGGAAATGCACTGAAGAGAATGTTATTGTGCCTTCTAATATTACTTCCAAAGGAACGAATCATCCATAGGTTCTACAAGAAAGGATTGTAGATGACTAGACATTCAGGTTGATTTTTTAGGACATTTCTTTTAATATCTTGCAAGCAAGTAATAGGGTTTCCTGGTGTGTCACATTGCATTTTAAGAAGTAGAGCATAGCTGTGCTTGATAACAGCTCCAAGACTGGCATTAACAGTAACTTCATTTTAGTCTTGCAAAGAACACACCTCAAGAGATAAATGAGTGCCCTCCCAGGAAGGTATACCGCAGTCATGCAGTAAGAGCTCAGTGTCGGTCTGAGCTGACTCTCGGGTATTCCATAGTTGCATTGCATACATCATGGTTCCATTGGTTATGCTGAGTGAAGCCACAGAGCATCGTCAGTACTAAAGCCTCATCTGTACTTCTGCAAGAAACAGTTCTGGACTACAGTTGTAGTTACAGTTAAATTCCTTTTCACAGCATTGAGCCTACAGCAAATACGAAATGGAATATCCTGTGAGTTGGTGGTTAAATTTACCTAACATTAATGTAATGTTTGACTTTTGTTTATTATTAAAATATGAGTACATCAAATTTTACACTGAAAATCCTTTTTTTTATATATACAGACAAAGAACAGGAAAATTTTTTAACTGTTTTATTTTTCTTTTTTCTGTTTCTTTTTTATTTTTATTTATTTATTTATTTATTTTTTATTTCTCTTTACTAGAACAGCATGCCCAAAAGAATGGCTGGTATTTTTACAGGGTCACTTATGTTAGACTTCAATATTATAAAATAGTTGTTTCCTCAGAGGAATAGTAAGCAGGCTACCCGGATGAGACCTGATAGGCTGTGATCATATGGTGAGAGAGGAGGTCCTCTTCTGTCACAGGCATGGGGGAGGGGAACAGGATGAAAGAGGGAGGGAGGGGGAAACAGGAAGATCCAAGTGAGGGGATAACAATTGAGATGTAATCTGAATAAATTACTTAAATTAAAAAAATAGTTGTTTCCTAAACACGTGAACTGCCCTTAAATGCCTCTATATTAGTTGTCACTGCATTTTTCCTCACTCAGCATTTTGCTGAAGTCCCGTTACCTACTGGATTTCAGTTGAATGCACATGTGGTAAGGACATTACATAGTCACGGGCTCTGAGGAAGAGAAACCTTAACTCCCGTGTCCATTCAGAATTCCATAAATGTATGTACACTGTTTCCTATAAACCAGCCATGTTCTTGGGTAACATTGAGGAAAACCCAGACTCTCATCTGTAATTTAAGTTAGAGGCAAAACAAAATATTTACCACGAGGTCGTATATGTTAGAACAAAAGCAGCAATCAAGTTATTGGTACTCAGGAGGGACAATGCAGTTAGATTTGTAGTGAAAAAGTGGTCACAAAGTTAACTCTGTTGAGATGTAGGGGGGCGTGGGTCTGTTATTTGGGATTCAGAGGACCGTAAGAGAGAATGTGTGTCCATGGTTTAATGGAGAACTGTGCGAATGTACTGTACCTGACACACAGAATAGAGGGGAGCCATCTAAAGAGTTTATCCCCTGAAGATGGCGGAAGCTGGGTCAGAAAGGGTCCTTTGTGCCATACTTAGGGTTTGTATTGGAAGCTAGGTATTGCAAAATGACAACAACAATCATAACGATAACTTCTAACAAGACAGAGCCATCTTCTTTAAAAGGTAAATGGTATTTATTAGATGATTATTTTGACAATGGGGCTAAAGAGTCATATTCAGTATCTAGTGTATAAAGAGTGCAAGTAAGCACACACATGTGTACCTTGTCTTTGGGTTGATGTGTGTGCATGCTTTACCACAGAGTAATCATGTCTACACCAGCCATGAGATCCCTGCTACTTACTAGTTTGTTTTTTTTTTTTTTTTTCATTTATGGGCCTATAGAGAAACCCAGCACTGACCTTACCAAATATAGGAATGAGGGATGGAGAATATAATAATATAGAAATGAATGCAGGCTACCTTAACTTTTCAGGAGCTTCTGGTACTTGAAAGTTCAAGGAAATGTAAGTATTTGGCCTTAGTACATGTGTGCAAGGCCATGAATAGAGGGGGAAGCATGCACATGTTAAGATGTGAATACAGGTGATTTACGATCTGTGTGCAGGGCTGGCAGTGGGTAGAAAGGCTTCGTATGCATTTCAGGGTCTGATGTGAATCAAATAGCTTAGTGGCATGTACAAGGATGGCTGTGAAGCCAGGCAGTGGTGGCGCAAGCCTTTAATTCCAGCACTTGAGAGGCAAAGGCAGGCAGATCTTTGTGAGTTGGAAGCCAGCCTGGTCTACAGAGTGAGTTCCAGGACAGGCAAGGGTACACAGAAAAACTGTCTCAGGGCCGGGGGTGGGGGGAAAGGGGTTGCTAGGGGGAGAGGGCTGGCGGGCGAGAAAGGATGTCTGTAAATAGAAGGGTTTACTGTGTAAATTTAAGATTGGCTATAGGGATTCATATTCCTGTACAAGGTGGGCTCTGAGGAAAAATATCTCTGCAGTAGAAATATTAGCACATGCGCGGGACGTAAGTCTGTGGTGACCATTACATGCTATGCTGTGTTTCTTTCATGTGTTCACTGATTAATGTGTACCTTTTCCAAGAGACGAAGACTGGATTGAATCTGACAGGAAAGAGTAAAGCCAGCCACACCTGATTACTAAAGATCACGTGAAGAATTGAGTATTTTGGAGGATTTCAGAAAACATTCACAGACTTTAAACGAGGGGTGTGACTCAATCAAAATGCTTTTCAGATGTCACTCTGATTGTGACATGCAGAACAAGAGGCAAGGATGGATGTTAAGGCTTGATTCTCTAGTCCTGAAAAATGATGATTGTGGTACACAGTGGAGTCGGACGGAGAATAGGAATAGATTTGAGATAAGATTAGGAGCTTTGATTAAGACCTTTGGTGTATATTTGATTGAAAATGAGGTAGAAGAGTGTAGGGAATCCAGAGTGGCTCCAAAGCTACCCACAAATATAGACAAACTACTAAAATTTTTAGTGGAAGCAATTGCATCAATTAGTATAGCTTTTTTATCATGGAAAACACTAGTCCACCAGACAACACCAGAGAGAGAAGATATGAAGAGCATTGCAAATTGATTTTAAGTTTCAGGTCAAGTAAACACAGTTTGATTTTAAAAAAACCAACCAAACAAGTTATTCTCTAAGTTGCTAAGAAGGAACAGCCAGAGGCCACAGAGTGAAAATAGGAGAAATAGTTTGTAACATTCCAGGAAAATAGAATTCAAAGAAAGAGGCAACAGAGGCTTTGAAACTGTTGAGAAGGGAAGGAAGACAGAAGATTGTGGTGACTGTGAGCAACAGTGGGATGGTTCTGGACAGAAATCACGTTCAAGTGTCGTGACAGCAAGTGGCATATCAGGGGAATTCCTGGATGGAGCTTGAGGTTAAAATAACGAAGGTGAGGTTCATAGCTAGAACAATCTGTCTGTATAGAACTATATAATTTAATCTATCAATAATATACCACCTGCCTACATCTGTCTGCTATTTATCAGCTTTTTCTATGTAGTGGCCATCTATCCTTCTACATTTATTTATTTATTTATTTATTTATTTATTTATTTATTTATTTATTACTGTAGTGCTGGAGATTGACCCTATGGCCTTTTGCATGCTAACTTGGCGCCCTATGCAGGACAATATCCCTCTTCTACCCTGGGTTTTTGAGTATTAGGATGTCACCAAGTTGCTCATATCAGTCTGGAACTGGATGAGCAGCTGGGATCACAGGTATCAGTAAGTTAGCCTAATTTATATAAGCCATTTGATATAATAGGACACTTCTTATTTGCTGTCGAGTTGCTACTGAAAAAGAATGTGAACATGTGAAACATAAAGCTTATATTTATGGCATTCGGGTTTGTGTGAAGTGTTGTATCATCAATATTATCACAACGTGTCTCATTTATCCCGTATTATTTACTTAATACCTTGATGAATTCTGAATTATGAAGATTCACTGACTCTTAGAAAGAGATTTACAGTTAAGCTTCCTTAGCAATTGGGAGGCCTTGACGTGTATTTCAAATGACCATGAAGGAATTTAAGTGAAGTTTAAGGAAATGAAAACACACACACACACACACACACACACACACACAAAACAAATAAACTGCTGTATCTTACTCATTGTTCTGTTGCTGTGAAAAAAAAAAAAATGACCATGAAAACTCTTTGGAAAGAGAGCATTTAATTGGGCTTCTCTTATAGTTTCTGAGGTTCCGTCCATTATTTAAATGGCAAGGGGGCACGGCGGCATGTAGACAGACATGGTGCTGGAGAAGTTGAGTGTTCCATATTCAGATAGGCAAGCAGCAGGGAGAGACATGGCCTAGCTTGGGCTTTCGAAATGTCCAAACACTCCCCCTATGACACACTTCCTTCAGCTAGGCCAGAGGTACTCCAGAAAGGCACCACTTCCTAAGCATTCAAACATATGACCCTATTGGGGTCATTCCATTTAAAACCTCCGCATCCACCCCCTGAGCCCCATAGCCTTGTATCCATATTGTAATGCAAAAAAAAAAAAAAAAAAAAAAAAAGTGCATTCAGTACAACTTCAAACTTCCCCATAGTCTACAACTAGCTCATAGTCCACGCTGTCTCAACCATCTCAGAGTCTCTTCTGAGACACATGGCAATCTCTGAACTGTAACCCAAAATCAAAATCAATAAACATCCCACATACTTCCAACCATACAATGACCGAGAATATACAATGCCTTTCCAAAATGGAGGAAAGGGAACATAGTGAAGAAATACTGGTCAAAAGCAATCCTGAAAACCAGCAAGGCAAACTCCAAATTCTGAGTGTTCATGTCGGATGTCAAAGTGTTCCTCACATCTCTAAGTCCTTTCAGTTTTGTCAACTACAGCACACTATTTACTCTTGGGATGGGTCCATACCCAATATGCAGGTTTCCTGAGCAAGCATCCCATAATTCTGGAACATCTTGGGGTCTCCAAAGTAATCCAGACTTCATCTTCACAGCTTCATACATACAATGGCCTTCTGGACCTTCATGCAAGGGCACACTGGCCTCAGAGGCTTTCCTTACTGAAGGAGGGGCAGTCTACAACGCATTTCTTGTTTTCTTGACTCTCATGCCATAACCACATGGCTGAAGCAGCCAAGTTCTTCTGCTGGCTGGGCATGGACCATTGACCCTTGTTTAGTTACATCTGCACCAGCTTTCTGTTTTTCAGTTTCCTTCATTGCTTAAGCTTTTTTTTTTTTTTTTTTTTTTTTTTTTTTTTTTTTTTTTTTTTTTTTGACTCCTTTTCACAAGTTGGAATTTTAAAATGGGTGGGATCTTGCCCTGAGGTTGCCACTCCCCTTATTCCATTTATCCATAGGCTTTTTAAAAAACCGTTTCATCTCCTTGAGCATTGGATTTACCTTATTTACCTTCATTACTCTTCTTGGTGCTCCTTTTTTTCCCTCAAACTGTACATTTTGTATTTTATTTTTGCTCTACTTGCTCCTTTTCGTTATAGATCTGCATAAGAGTAACCATTAATAAACACATGACACAGTCAATACTAGGCTGCCTTGAAACCTCTGCCAACACTATTATTAATCCAAAACCCTTTCATTTACCTTCAGGCATACAGTTTGGACAATGTCAAAAAGCAGCCACATTCTTCACCAAAATATCCCAATAATTATCTCTAAGCCATTCGCTAATATTTTTCTCCCCTGAAACCTCTTGAGCTAGGCCATCACAATCTACACTGCTCTCAGCATAACTATCTTCCCTGCCTCTACTAGTATGTCTCATTAACCGCCACTTCAAGGGTTCAACTGCTTTCCTAATCCAAACTCTCAAGTGCAAATTCTACCAACCAGAAGCATGATCAGGCCTGTCATAGCAATATCACAGTCCTTGGTACCAACTTTCATCTTAGTCATTGTTTCATTGCTGTGAAGAGATGACGTGACCATGGGAACTCATAAAAGAAAGCCAATAATTGGGGATTATTTACAGTTTAAGAGATTTAGTCCATTATTTTCATGGCAGGGAGTATGATGGCATACAGAAAGACTTGGTGTTGGAGAGGTTGCACATTTTACATCTAAATTCCAAAGTCACAGAGAGCAGGAAGAGAGAGAGAGAGAGAGATTCTGGGCTTGGCATGGGCTTCTAAAGACTCCAGGCCCAGCCCCAGTGACATAGTTTCTCCAACATGGCCCCCCCCTAAGTATTCAAATATATAAGGCTATGCAGACTAATCTAATCAAACCAGCATACCTTAATACTCTGGATATTTCTTTAAGCTGTCATCTTGAGAATAAGCCATAACATTCATTGATCTTTTTTTCTTCTTTATGTTCCTTCCAATAAGACTACCAGACTATCAATAAGGCTTCATAATGTCAGTCATTCTGCTGTCAGCCAACTATTGGTGAATGCACACTTCATTAAAATGAAAGAAGATGTGAAAACAAAAGGTTGGAGATAAACAAACTGAACTTGGAAGTGAAGTTCGCTGTGATATCAACTTAAGATAAATAATAAATAGAGCAGTCACCAAACCCTGGGAAACCAACATGTGTATTTTCTTTAGAAGTTTTCCTCTGTTGAATGCTTTGGATTTCAGTATATGAATATGCAACTAGAATGAGGTGATCTGGTATACTTCCTTGGCAAGACTTTGCAGCACTTTGTGTTCCTATGTACAAGCTTGGGAAATGCTACAGAGCTTCAATATGTTCCATAAACCACCTGTGATTGTTTTTGTTGTTGTATGTTTATTAATTTTAAATAAGATGTAGAGCAACAATAAAAACGTAGAAAAATACTCTTTAAAGTTACAAAGGTGGGCACATCCTGGGGATGCTTCTTCATATGGCTTTTCTATATCTGTTGGCTTAGTCTTCAAAGTTATCTGCTTATCTGGAATGGCTAGAGCTTTAATACCAGTCTAATATTTGACTTATCTATTTATTCACTCTACATCCTGATTGCAGCCCCCTTCCTCATATCTTATCCCCACCCCCACCCCAATATCTCCCTTCCCCTTCTTCCTAGAGGAGGTGAGGCCTCCCCGTGGACATTGACCCACCCCAGATATCAAGCTGCTGTAGGACAAGGCCTCTCCTACTGAGGCCAGACAAGGCATCCCAGCTAGGAGAAAAGGATCCAAAGGCAGGTCACACAGTCATAGACAGCCTCCACTCCAGTTGTACATTGGCCACACATGTAGATGGGGCCTACGTCCATCCTGTGCATGCCCCTTGATTGCTGGTGGCTTAGTGTCTGGAAGCCATTATGGGCCCAGGTGAGGGGACTCTGTGGGTTCCCTTGTGGTGTTCCTGGCCTCTATGGTTCCCCCAATACATCCTCTCCTTCTTCTATAAGACTTCCGGAGCTCCACCGAATGCTTGGCTTGGAGCTCCAGTGGTCCAATTTGTTAGCATGGTACTTAGGTGAGAGAGGTTTTAAAAGAACATCTCCAGCATCCTTTCACCAGGAGTCTTTACAATGTTTAGTCTTTCTTTGGACAATCACTATTTTATCCACAGGATTAAGTTGGGTTGATAATATAAATCTTACTAGAATTATAACTTTAATTTTCACTATTAGTGCAAAAGATAGCTCCTGTGCATATTCTAGGATGTGTTATTCATGACATGGAAGTAACTGGGGACTAGATAAAGAGATGACCCAGTGTAGGCTCAATTTCCTTAACAAATATACTTTATTACAAACTTATTAGCCAAGAGTACCTCACTTATAACCTGACTAACCTAAACAATAGGAAAAGAAAAATTAAAGAATACAATAATGAAACCATAAGGATATCAGTTCTGAGGAACAATTCTCCTGGCATAGTCAGCAGGATTTCTTCTGCTGGAACCCGGAGCAACCAGAACCTGGAACCTCAGCCAGAGCCCAGAGCCCCCAAAGTCTTCCTTCAAGAGGTTCTCTCTAGGAGCATCTTGAAGTGGGGCGATAAACAGCCAAAACCATCCCAAGTTTCCAAAGGCCCTGCCTCTTGTGTTTGGCTCACATTTATACCTCCTCTCAGGATTTGTTCAAGGATGTTTTTCATCTGCTGAATAACCAATCTCCCCCACATGGTGGCTTGATTTCTAAGGGGATAAACATCACCTGCTCTCTCACAAGTCTTTTCTCATCCTCCACTGTGATCTAAACAAAAAATATGTTTATCTCTCCTTCAACCCAGTGTTTAAGATCCTGTCTGCTCTTGCAAAGGACCAAGATTCAGTTCCCAGGACTGACGTGGCTCAGAACCATCCGTAAGACCAGTATCAGAGGATCTGATGTCCACATCTGCCTCTGGGCCCACTAGACAGGTGAATGCCACACATGCATGCATGTTTAAGGCCAAACACTCAAATACATAAGGTAAAAATAGTAAAACTTTGAAGAAACTAAAATACAAGGAATTAGAACATTTCCTAGCCAGGTGTGGTGGTGCACATCTGGAATCCCAGCACTCCCATAGGTAGAAGCAGGTGGATTGGTTTGCTGTGAGTTCTAGGCCAGCTTGGTTTACAAAGAGAGTCCAGGACAGCCAAGGCCACATGGAGTATCCCTGTCTTGAAAAAGGAAGCAAGCAAACAAAAGAGCATATCCTAATATCTCTGGCTGGCACTGAATGAGTGCTCGTTACCCCATTGGCTATTTGATCATTTGTAGATTTTAAGGTGATATGTGGGAAAGAAAAATATTAAGATTTCTGAGCATGCTGGGGTATATCAGTAATCTCAGCACTGAGGAGTCTAGGGATGGCAGTTTCTTGTTAGTTTAAACCAACCAGGGCTATGACATGAGTTCTAGCCACCTAGGATTATATATTAAGACTGTGTCTCCAAAAAGAAAAAAAAGAGCTAGGCTCAAATAAGAAAATCTCAAGCAAAACTACGACTTTTATATTGAGGAATATTAAATATTTGGTCAGATCGATGCTGAATGGTCTGGGAAGAGAAGTTGTTGCTATTTGTCTTGTCATATATTACAAAGACTAATGATTAGTATGGTGCATTTTAATGACAAAAGCAACAGGGAAACTCATGAATTTTCTTTCTAAGTATTCAGAAGTTTTAAAGTTGGAAGTCCAGAAAATTAGCTTTATCTTCTTGCCCATCAAAATCCTCACACATGTGCATGTATGTGTGTGCATGTGTGTGTATGCATGTGTGTATGCCTGTGTGTGTATGCATG
This sequence comes from Acomys russatus, assembly GCF_903995435.1. NCBI lineage: Eukaryota > Metazoa > Chordata > Mammalia > Rodentia > Muridae > Acomys > Acomys russatus. Next base: position 50,504,385 of record NC_067147.1, read on the forward strand.
TGTGTATGGCATGTGTGTGTCTGGCATGTGTGTATACATGTGTGTGTATGCATGTGTATGTGTGTGTATGCATGTGCATGTGTGTGTATGCACGTGTATGTGTGTGTGTGTGTGTGTGTGTGTGTGTGTGTATGTAAAGCTGCAGCTCATCCAGTCATGCTGGCCTCAAACTGACTGTATTTTCCAGGAGTCTGGCCTTAGACTGCTGATTCTCCTGTCCCCATTTCCTATGCTGGGGTCACAGGAAGGTGCCACCATGCCTGCCGTTTTCATCTTTCTTTTTTCTCATTCTGAGGCAGATGCACTTTTTGAATTTTCAGCAACAGGGCTTTTTCGTACCACTCTATTCAAAGCCCTACAGTGTTGGCTCATGTGTCATTGTTCCTCAACACTAAGAACATAAACACGCGACTCTGGTTCTTTACACAATGTGTCCATGGGCTCAGGAGGTAGTATTTTAAAAAGAAATGAAACAGTGATACAGTTTTTTAAAAAGCAGACCTCTGGCGTCTGGGGAGATAGCTCACTTGGAAAAGTGTTTATCCTGGAAGTTTGGGGACCTGAGATTGATCCCCAGAACTCATGTTAAAAAGGAAAAAAAAATCATACAAAAGCCAAGGATTGTGATGCATACTTGTAATCCCAGCACTGGGGAGACAGAAAAAGCATATCACTAGGATTCCCTACCAGCCAGTCTAGCATGCCTGACATGGGCCCAGGCCAGTGAGAGACCCTTTTTCAAAAGCAAACCAAAGGCCTGCAGAGATGGCTAGGTTGTTTAGAGCACTTGCTGCTCTATCAGAGAATCCAGCATTCACAGCAGGCAGTGCACAAACTCCTGTGCCTTCAACTTTAGGGAATCCAGTGTCCTCTCTGGTCTGTATAGAACCTGTATCCATGTGTATAGACACCCACACAGATAAACACACACACACACACACACATACACACACACACACACACACACTCCCATACTCTCTTTACAGGAGGCTGAATCTTCATGTAAATATATCTGCCAAGCTCAGCATTTGTTACTAGGTTGGCATTTCACATAGCAATGGTAAATATTGCAATATTTATATAACCTTAATGTCTTTATTTCTAGAATGTCCTTTTGAACTTCACTGGAGGTACTAATGCTGATTTTGCGAGGACTATAAGGAATTAGAGAGACAAACAGTGATAGTAATATACTGTATTTTCATTTCCTTTTTTTTAACCTATTAGTTATTTTTTATTTTTTAATTTTAAAAAGTTTATAGGTTAATCGTGAATTTATATCATTTTTAACTCTCTTCTACTTCCAACTACTTTGATGTCCCCAACTCCCTCTCAGGTCATGATTTCTTTTGTAATTATTATTGTCACACACACACACACACACACACACACACACACACACACACACACACACACGTTAGTTATTTACTGATGCCTGCTCTTGTGTTGTGATTTCCTTCCAGACTGGAACATTCTATCCTATAGGGAAGTTCCTTAAGAAAGGAAATAAACGGTACAAAATAGCTTCAGGAAGTTCCTGAAACTGACTGGATTCATTAGGTACCTCTCCTCCCATGAATATATAGTGAAAACTCAGCCCAGACCACTGTCTGGAAGATGTAGAGATAAGCTCATCAGAAGCAGAAAACAAAGATCAACAGAGCAGCTAGAAGAAGTCCAGAACAACTAAGCCACCTAGAAATAATCTTTCCAACCTATTAAGCTACCTGTAGGTAGCACATTGTGCTTCGAGGTCACAGCATCTGTGAGCTGTCATTTATGCTGGGTGATCTTTGATGAGTCAACTACCTTTGAGTATTTTTGTTCCTTTAAGTAACAAAATACACCTATATTCTTGTAAGTAGCCACAATAAAACTCATTGGTTCACAAGTTGGGACATTGGTGCTATCTATGCTTTGGTCAATAGTATAGTCAGCTCTTTATCTTAGATGAGTAGGGCCCTTGTTCACATCTCCCCAGGAAATGTATGTCACACAATACATATATATGTGTATGTGCTTTGGTCTGATCCTGTGGGATTGTATAGTTTATTAGCAAGCTCATCTCTGGAGAAAACTGATTTTCCCTCTATTAGCAGCTATTGGTTGCTGGGAACTGACTTTTATCTATGGGTGGGGCCATGTTGACAGGTGGTGTCATTATGCAGGTCCTGTTTATCCAGCCATGTTAAAGTTATTTTTACAGAAGTGTGTTTCTCTTAGTTTATCTTGTAACCTGGCTAGCACACAAATGGTTGGGGCTCTTTTATATTTGTTTATAAGGCTTTATAACACAATCTTGAGCAGTGCAAGTCTGTTCTTAACCCTCTATATTATCCTGATTCCATCTTTGCCAAATCACCAAGTTACTTGCTTTTCAGTTTTTTCATTGCTCCAGCTGAATCTTCTTCAGCTCCCCTGCACCTCTGCCTCTGCCTGAATTCCCCAGCTGAATCTCTTACTTCCTCTTCTAACTCCTTCTCCCCTGGCTGGCAGGAAGTCCAGCCCTATTCTCTCCCCCTGCTCTGTGATTGGCTGTAAACTGCTTTATTGAAATACCAGGGAACAATTGGGAAACAGTATTTACACACCATTGAGACAGAAATTAGAATTTAAACTGCCCCATAACTTTATGCCTACGCAGCCATGTTGAGATGTCATGGGTGAAACTTCGCTGTTCCATGCAGCAACAGGCAACCAGATCCTCAGGTGTGTGCAATCTTTCTGATCAACTTCCATGGTGTTCCTCGAGCCTTAGGTCATAGATGTACCCATTGCGGTTAGGGATTTCATGATGATTTATTTTCCTCATTTTGACCATGTGTGAGTCTTTGTAATGGCCACCAAGTGCAATAGGAAGACTCTTTGATGAAAGGTGAGAGTTAGACTTATCTGTGGTTGTTAAGTGTTTGAGTACATAGCCTGAAGTAACTATAGAAACCAGGACAATATAAAGGGATTATGTGGGGCAGCGGGTAGAAGGAGCTCTAGTGAGGGATAGTGTGATGGAGGTGCTGTGAATGGTAGGAGGGAAAAATAGTGGTCATGAACTTTAGCTGAGGAAAGGGTACGAGGGTGATACAGAAAGGGTAGAAGAAGGAAACGTGATGGTACTAAAGATGTTGAGAATAACAAAAAGGGCACATTAATATTCTTTTGTAAGCTTTACTTAATATGCATATATGCATAGTTTAAATGAACTAAACCACATCATGTGATAATGTTCCTCCCAAGAGCCATATACTACCTAACAAAACCCAAGTGCCAGACATAGGAAACCTCCATTCAAGTTATTGACCAACAAGTTAGGAGAGGCCCCAAGTCTGATAAGCTATTGTTGTTGGCCCTTTGTTGCTTCCCAGAACTTGAAGGCAAGGACTTGTGGCTGAAGGTACCACACATTTCAGACACAGGACTTAACGGGAAATCAGCTGGAACTGACCAGGAGGCCTCCTGCCTGAGTACTAGCTCTCATAGTCTCCACATGTGCTAGGAAAGACAGACACCAAAAGAGAAAAGCAACCCATAGTCTTACCCAGCAGCAAGACTGTGAAGCATGACAGAAGGCAGCCTTGCAAGGTACCCCAATCGCACAGTAAGGGAACTTTTAACCTGGGGTAACCAACAGCCATCTAATTGGATGTAAGTTCTGCTCAGTATGAGGGAGTACTTGCCGGATGCTGTAAATCTAGCTGAGTACCCATAGCAAGAAAAGCCATAAGACATTAAAATAAAAAAAATAAATAAATAAAATAAATAAAAAAGAACCTAGTCCTGACATTTTCCCAGATCAGTAAAATTTCATGTATGGATTTAAGTGAAACCATAGTCAAGGGAGAACATGCCTAACAAAATGTCACTGAGATGCAGCGATCAATCTGAGTCTCACAGCTTGGTCTCACATGCCAAGGTGAGGGGCTCTGGTTAACTTTCAGGTAACATTCCTGCCTTAAATTATTCAGAAAATGTGCCCCAGTACAATTTATATTCTCTTTCATGGCAGTGCTGATGCCAATGCCAGCGTTTGCTGTTAGATGGGGAAGAAAAGTGTCATTTCTCTGTCTGTGCTGGTCTTGCTTCCCAGTGCAGTCTCCATGTGTATGTTTATAACCCATCACATGTTTTCGGGCTGATTTAAAATAAAAGTGAACTTCAGTACAGTTACAGATGAATGTCTTGCAGGGTGTCCAGGCTCTTAGAGTCCTAGCAGTTCTGGCTAGCCACAGTCTATGCTGTCACAGCAGTTTTAGTCCCTGGTGGAACTTAACCTTATTTCAAATATGGGACATAGTGATCTGTTCCTGTGGAAATTATGAAAAACACTTTTGAATTGAGCATATAAAGCAGCTTCAGATCCTTTCACTCCAGTGGGACAACACACTGAGAGAGAAAGAGTTCGCCTATTTTGAAAATGTATGAATAATCATAACAATATGTCAGATACCTGCCACACTTTAAGGGTAAAGGGTTGACGATGATGGTGATAGTAAGGGCTAAAAGTTGGGGTGATCCAGATTACTGACTTTATGCAATGCAAGCAAAAATATAATGATTGCATTCACTTGAAGATTGTCTCCCTAGAGCTGCACCTTTCTGCATATAGTCTATTATGTTCTTCATCTGCTCCATGATTTCTGTATCTGGTCCATGCTCTTCTGCATCAGTCCATGGCTCTGCATCTGTCGATGACTCTTTACCACTGGTCTGTGATTTTTCTGCATCTCCTCCATGTCTCTGTGTATCTGTCCCGTGATTCTGTATCTGGTTCATTGGTCTCTGCGTCTGGCTGACTTGCTAGATCAGCCCATGATTCTCACAGTTGCTCCATGGTTATCTCTGGTCTCTGCTTCTGTAGATCTGGCCCATGACTCTCTGCATCTTGATCACGACTCCTCTGCCTCTTGTCTGTGACTGTCTGTATCTAGTTCATGAATATCATCTTCTAACCTGTTCAGATATTTGAGAGAGCTTGCTGGGCTTGGATGGGTTCTAACTCTATACTCTTTGTCTGTGGGAAGTGATGTGAGAATGGCTGGTCCAGCTACTCTGGAATATGGGGGAAACGATCTTTCTCTTTCAGAACACTCAAGTGTGTCTGCTTTAGCAGGAGAAAACAAACGACAGACAAGAACAGAGACAAATGCATTTGTTATAAGCTTTCTCCAGAACCACTTTACCTATCCTCCACTCTTTGAAACACTGGCTTAATGATCACCAAGCCCAAGCAGAGTCAGCATAGATCAAAAATTGAAGTGCGAACACTATTATTTTTATACTTTATTTTTTAACCAGTAATATTAATGTTGTATTTAGTATAAAAAGTCCTCAACTAATATTTACTGAGACCAGTGCCTTAGAGGACTGATTATGAAGTTTGTATAAAACCTATAACCATAATTTTGAAAGTGGAGAGCTTTGGGGTAACTTCAAAGTCATTGAAATACTTTGCTTATGGCCTTTCAGAGGGTCCTAATATAGAAAACTTAAAAACAATTATTATCAGGGCTTATAATTTGGTCTTGGAAAACTAATTGGTCCATTCTTACCTAGAGAAGATTGTTTCTTCCACTCTCAGCATTGCTTAGTTGCTTTGTGGTTGGTAGTATGGACTTGAGGCCACAAGGACTTTCAACCATGCATTTTGGCGTGCCTATTGGTGTAACACTTTTTAACAGTCACAACAGTAAGACTTTATATGTGGAGTGTCTAGGCTATAAATTTGAAAAAGAGCAAGAACGGGTTTACAGGAGGAGTTGGGAACAAGAAGGGAGTAAAGAGAAGGGGGAAATAGTGTAATTACATTGTAATTTATAAAGAAAGAGAAAATTAGTTTTAGAACTATCATTATTGTCATTCAGTCTCTAATGAAGAAAACTTTAAATGGCCACTTTAATTATCTCCTCACGTATGAATAGGCTTGTTTATCTGTGAGCTCATTTTTCAGTAAAATACATGTATATAAATAAAACATGTAACAATGGGCTGTAAGCTCAAGGAATCAACGAAGATATTTTGATACCTTTAGGATTAAATGCAAGCAAGAACACTAAATCAGTTTGAAGGTTTTAGTCACTAATAAGAAAAAGCGTCAGAGTCTTTAGCAAATTATGAAGGACGCACAATTCCTGGTTGATTCGACAGCATGAGATAGATTTGTATTCCGTGTAGCCTGAGGTTTCCCTGAATTCTTTTTTACTTTGGAAAATGTTCCTGAAGAGTTCAGGTTTTGAATATGTTGACTAACTGATCAGGGTACTTATAATTGACTGGGGTATTTTATCATTCTGTCCTTCTCTAATAAAAAAAAAAAATGCTTTTATACGCAAAAACTCTCATCAAGCTTTTTAGCTGATTGAAAAGCAAGTGTCACTTGCTCCAACTTCATCAGTTTACCTAGTAATTATTCATGCACATCCAGCCACAGTTTGCTGCCTCATTGAATACATTAACTATTTTAGGAAGTAACCTAAAGTCGGTGGCCAAATTCTAAGAGGGATCCTATGGCTGTGTATAATGCATGTTCCACGGGGGGCACATCAAACATAAAATTGTAAATTAACTTAAGATATCATGAGATATTTTGGTGATGACTTTTTGGAGATACTGAAGTTAATAACTGTGAACCTTGTACATGGCAATATGGCACTGAGATTTCAAAATTCGACATACTGTTGTCCTGTGGGTTTCTATCTCCATATTATGAGAAGAAAAAAAAACTCCACAACTTTCACCTGATATAACACAAGTGATACATTATTAACTGTGCAATATTGTGGATTATGTTGCAGTATGGGAGTGAGGTTTATTGATGGTTCACACAAGTCCTCTGATGGCTCTGATGAGCTCTGTTAGAACTGTCAAGAGGCGGAACCTGTGTCTGAAGGACAGAGTATAGCTCCTTATTCCCCAAAGTAGGCTCTAGCTGAGTCATTAAAAGTCAAGCCAGGGCCCTAGGTTATATAGTTATAATTCAATTGTTCCCACCACACAGCTTGGATGAGCTTGCACATAAGCCATTTTTTTTTTTTAATTTTATTTAATCACTTTACATCCCAATCATAAGCTCTCCCTCCTCTCCTCCTGGTCCCACCCTCCTTCCTTCTTCCCCCTTTCCCCCCTCCCCTACTACTCAGATAAAGGGAGCCACCCTCTCCAACCCATACCAGCATATCAAGTTGCATCAGGACTAAGAGCATCTTCTTTCTCACGGCCTGAGACTCAGAGCCCTGACGCTCAAACAAGCCATTCTTTAATGGAGTTGAGAGGGAAAGTTCACTGGAACCATGCTCCTATCCTATGAACTCTTCCCACACGGATAATGAGAAATTAGTATGTACTGGGCTAAGACATTAAATGTGTGTTGATTTATTTTGTAACGATAATGTATTAACACATCTAACATGTAAGACCTGGAATTTTAATGATTTCATTAGTAATCTAATCATCGTATTTAAAACAAACTCTTGCGTTGTCTAAGTTTTTCTTTGTTGTCTCCGAGGTGAACTACTCCTAAGCCAGGCGTGGAATGTCTTAACAGTAGGCATGGCATGTAAAAATAATTTACAGTTATTATTGATCTTTATGCCTCTTGAAATGAAATTTGCATATAAGAATGGATAGAACTAGAAGAAGTCATCCCGAGTGAGGTAAACCAGACCCAGGTCTGGTGTGATACCTCCAGCAGTCCTTTGATTATTCAGGATTGTTTGAGCTATCCTAATAGTTCTGTGTTTCCAAATGAAGCAGAAGATTGTCCTTTCCAGATCTGTGAAGAATTGGGTTAGGACTTTGATAGTAATTGCATTAAGTCTGTATATTGCTTTTGGTAGCGTGGCCATTTTTACTGTATGAATCCTACTGCTACATAAACATGGCGGTCTTCACAACTTCTGATGTCTTCTTCAATTTCCTTCTTCAGTTTCTCAAACTTTTATCATACCAGCCTTTCACTTGCTTTGCTAGAATTACCTCAAGATTTTTTTTTATATATATATATTTTGCGTCTGTTGCAAAGGGTGCTGTTTCCCTAATTTCTTTATCAGCCCATTTGTCATTGGTATACAGGAAGGCTACTGACTTCTGTGAGTTAATGGTATATCCTGCTACTTGGCTAAAAATGCTTATCAGCTGTAGGAGTGTCCTAGTGGAGCTTTTAAAGTCACTTATGTACACTGTGATAACATCTACAAATAGAGATATTTTGACTTCCAGTTTGTATCTCCTTGATCTCCTTCAGTTGTCTTGCAGCTCTAGCTAAGACTTCAGATACTATATTGACTAGGCCTGGAGAGAGTGGACAACTTTGTCTTATTCCTGATTTTAGTGGATGTGCTTTGAGTTTCTCTATGTTTCTATATATTATGCTGACTATGAGCATAATATATAGCTTGCTATTAACTGCCTTTATTATGTAAAGGTATGTCCCTGGCATCCCCATTCTCTCCAGGACTTACCATGAAGGGGTGTTGGATTGTGTCAAAGGCCTTTTCTGGATTTAGTGAGATGGTCATATGCGTTTTTTTCTTTTCTTTAGTTTGTTTATGTGGTGGATTACATTTACTGATTTTTGTGTAGTGAAGCATGCCTGCAGATCTGGGATAAAGCCTACTTGATCATGGTAGATGATCTTTTGATGTGTTCTTGGATTTGGTTTGCAAGCACTTTATTGAGTATCTTAGCATCAATGTTCATGAGCAGAATTGATCTGCAATTCCATTTCTTTGTTGGATCTTTATGTGGCTTGGTATCAGGGTAACTGTGGACTCAGTGGGGGGGGATGGACAATATTCCATTTGTAATGATTTTGTGCAATAATTTGAATGGTATTGGCATTAACTCTTCTTTGAAAGTCTGGTAGAATTGTGGGTTAAAACCATGTGGCCTTTTTTTCCCCCCTCTAACTGGATTACTGTCTCTGGTTTTAGGTTGAGGTCTCTAATCCACTTGGACTTGAGTTTTGTGCATGGTGACAAATAGGGGTTTAATTGCATTTTTCTACATATAGACATCCCATTAGACCAGCACCATTTGTTGAAGATCCTATCGTTTTTCCATTGAATGGATTTGGCTTCTTTGTCAAAAATCAAGTGACCAGTATTTCTTTGCTTAGTTTTTGTCTGGATGACCTGTCTATTGGCATGAGTCAGGTACTGAAGTCTCCCACTACCAGCATGTGAGGGTCAATATGTGATTTAAATAGTAGTAGTTTTTTTTTTTTTTTTTTTTTTAATGAGGTTGGATACCCTTGTTTTTGGTGCATAGATGCTTAGAATTGCAATATCCTCTTGGTGAGTTTTTCCTTTGATGAGATTGTATTGCCTTTCCCTAACTCTCCTGACAAGTTTTGGTTTGGGTTTGCAGTCTTTTTGTCAGATACTAAAAAATTGCCTTGCTGGCTAGTTTCTTACATTCATTTGCTTGGAATATCTTTTTCCATCCTTTTACCTTGAGGTGATATCTATCCTTGATGTTGAGGTGTGTTTTTGAATACAGGAGAAGAATACATCCTTCTGTTTTACATTCATTCTGTTTCCATTAGTCTGTGACTTTTTATTGGGGAATTGAGATTGTTGATGTTGAGAGATACCAATGATCAGTTTTTCTTGATTCCTGTTACATTGTTGGTAGTCGTGGTGGAATGTTCTTTCTCCTTTTGATTTGCTGGCCTTGAATTATTTATTCTTTGTGTTTTCCTGGTTTCCTGTCATTAACCTCTTCAGATTGAAGTTTTCTTTCCAGGGCCTGAAGTGAAGTTTCAGGGCTCAAGGTGGTGGTGGAGGGGACATATTATCCTAACTGTTACTGACTTTATGTTTACCCAGGCATAAGCATCTGGGTTTGGGCTGATTGTAATCCTAGGTGCTGATATCTGGTCTTGCCTTTGTTGGATGGGTGTTCCCCCCCCCCCCATGGTTTCTGTTGTCCTCTCTGGTTCTTACAAGGGTGTAGATGACTGTGCGTTGCCTGGTAGGGAATGCTTCTGGGATCCTGCTAGGTTGTTTCCTAAGTATTAGGAACTGATACTTAGAAATGGGCTAAAAGGTGGTGCAGACAGGGTTCACAGGAAGTATGAAAGTGGGGATGTGTTTCACCAGGTCTCTTAGTTCCCTGGTAATAGGGGCAGAGAATGAGGAGAGGCCATAGATGGTAGTCTGCAAAAAAATCTGGGGACGAGACTGGGTGATTGGTTTTGGAAGAGGAAGGAGAGTGAAGATATGAGGATTGCCTACCTGCTTCGGTGGTCTGCTTGCTTTTCTGGCAGGTTAGCCATTTTGGTTCTAGGGAATGTCTGCTGGAGTTGGGGGCTGAGACAAAGGGATGAGTGAAAAGGAAGGTTGGGAAGATCTGTGCAGTCTGCCGGGGATGGGGGCAGAGAGGGAGGAGAGGCCAAAGCATGTGGTCTGCTATAGAGCTGGGGTATTGGATTTGGAGGAAGATAAATGAAGATCAGCGTTAGCCTATGTGTTTTCCTATTTTGCATGGCCAGCAGATTCACAAGTTACTCTTGTAAGACAGCTGCTTGTTGTAACACATTTGGTCTAAGTGGTAAAAGACCTTCCCATTCTTGAGCATGCAAATGCTAAGCTAATGAAACGAATTCAATGCTGTTGGCAAGGAAAGTGAGTTAAGTGTATATCACCAAATCTTGAGAGTAAATCATGGTAGAATACTTTAAAGTTGGATAACCCTTAAAATGCCATTGTGAGCCCAGATGGGAAATTTTCATTAAACCTATCTATGTGAAGGTACACACAGATGTATATGAATCATATATGATTTTAGGGAAATTGAGAATGACATGGTTCATTATGACTTTTCCAGGCATCCTGAGTGCTCCTTTACCCTCCTTCTTCTGTATTTGAGACCACGCATGCAAAGGGTTGTAGAGGGAGGAAGGGAAGATAGAAAATGTTGTAACTAACTGTATTATAGCTTCAAAAATTATATATATATATGTGTATATACATATATATATATATACATACACATGTGTACACACATATACACACACACACACATTGTTTTAAAGAATCACCAGGAAAGAGTGGTAAAGGCATATTCGTGTGAGTGCAGATAGCTCCCAGGCCTCCAGTTCTTCGGGCTTACTGTGTGGTTTACTAGCAGCTTTAGATTTCAACTGGTAATGACTGTAAGTGGTAACAAGTCTGCAACAGCTAGATTGCAGAAATCTAAGGGAGACACTGCTTAGAGCAAGCAGGCTATTTCAGTGGCACTGCAGAGACTTTTGTGTGGTGAAGCTTTAACCTGGGTAGAGGGAAATGAGATCTCTGCTCTTTACTTTGCAATCTCTGTTGACTCAAGAAATCAGTCCTCAGTATACACGGAGAGGAAAAAAAAGCCTTGGATCTTGCTTTCTAAATGAGCTATCTTTAAGAGTAACGTCGGATTTCTACTACTAGTTTCTGCACACTAAGCAGACACTTTGGAATGTTTCCTGTGAGAAGACCAATGTCAAAAGCCCTTAAGAAGCATCTTGTCTCTCAAAGGAATAAATTGCATTTTTAGTCATGAGGTGTTCAGCAAGAGAAGTAGATTTGCATAATAGTAAACTCTTTTCATCAATTACTGTTAAAATAAGTTATTATTCTAAAAAATTAGATGTAGAAAACTGTGTTTGTGCCTTCACTTTTTTAACTGTTCCCTTAAAAAAAAAAGTGTGTAGGAGAACTGACATGGACACAGACTCTTGTGGAGACACAGCTTATAAAGGAGGAGGCAATTTTTGACATACATCCAGGGGACCCCCTTTCAGTTTCATGGCCCTAGAAAATATAAACTATGAAAGGTCGCCAAATGTGATTACAACAACTTATTAATTTTTAGAATGCAATATAACATATATATTGTGTACTAACAGACACAAGTAAAAAATAATTGTAGTGTACACAAATGGCTATTTTTTTAATAAGGATGTGATAAGACAAGTAAAAAAATTAAATTTTTGAGACTATAAAAAATGAGGCAATAGATCGGGCTGTAGCTCAGTGATAGAGGACTTCTCTGTCATGGTTGAGGTGAGAGGAAATAGAGTGAGAGAGTACAACCCTATGAGCAGACAGCTACAATGGCTAAACTCAGACGCTTTTTGATATTTCAATGTCCATGCATCTGATAGAATGCTCTTCTAGCCACAGAGTGTATGCTGTTTTTCTTCAAATTTAAAAATGTAGCAGTTCATTTATAATTTTAAAGTTTTAAATGTAATTTACCTACTGTTGGTTTGCCTTATATCCAGTGATTTATTTTGGCTGAAAATACATGACTATAAACAGAAATGAACAGAGCCTTAATTTAATATTTAAACATTTTTCACTTTTACAGGTTTTCAATATTTAATTTTTTTCCAAAACATGTAAGATTCCATTTCTTCTTAAATTAGATAAGCCTTATTTCTTGCATTTGTGATGGTTTGTTGTTTGTTAAAATGTCCCCTTTAGGTGGCAGACTCTTTGCCTGCCAGAGTAAGTATTGTATTTCATGAGACAGCCCATCTGCTAAGAGTACTTCAGCCACTGTATGGGGGGGGGGGACCCTTAGAAAGAGGATCCTTACGTTAGTGAGGACTCTTCATGACAAGGCGTGTCTGCCATGAAAGGAAACACTATCCCCGTATTTGGATATACAGGATCCTGGAAGATCACAAGGCTTGCAGGCTACAGTATTGGATAACTCCCACCAAAGCCCAAAACATTGGTTATGACAGGAAAGTGGAGTTTGGAAATTCATCTGTGTTAAACTAAGTGTCTACACAGTTACTAAAATGGGAAACTCAATATCCATACCTGTGAGATGGCTTATGGGTAAAGGTACTTACTTGAAGACTAAGTATGTGATATCCGGTACTTATATTGTTGGAAGGATCAAACTGACTCAGTAAGCTGCCTTTTGACCTCCACACACATACTATGGCATGTATGCACAGTGGTACAAACACACACACACACACACACACACACACACACACACACACACACACGCACACATCAACTAAATAAACAAGCACATAAATGTAATAAAAATCAAAGTTAAAAAAATAAAATACCAAAATAAATGTAATTAAAAGTAAATGTGCATGTGCTATATATTCTCACATGCATGTCATGAAATATTTATGTTAGTTCAAATATAGATTTATTGAACACATGAAATCATGATTCTTTAAGGGTATACAGATTTGATTTCAACTGAGGTTTAAGAGGAGGAAGCGATGGAGAGCCAGAGTAGTGGGAATAAGTCTAGAATATTCTACACTGTTTATTTAACAGAAATTTTCATCATAGTAGACTGCCTCCTTGGTTAATATGTTATTTAATTCTCTCAGATACTGCCCCCCCTTTTTCTGATCTGCTTTTAAACTGTTTGCCTAAAATTTACTTTTAGCCCCTGCATGGTATTACAGTTTGCCAACTTTTAACAAAAGATGTTTTTATTAGTATCTAAATGCAGTGATGTGGTCATTTCTTGTTTTGTTTCGGTTTGGTTTTGTTTTTAATAAAATCAGCTATTTCACAAAACATCCAATTGATAATCTAATTTCCCATAGAAGACAAGGAAGAGATGGAAATTTTCTGAGTTGTGGCAGGATTTCTGATGTGTCATGGAAGTTATAATTGAATTTACCAGGGGTGAGGGTGACTTTTTCATTAATACAAAATTACAGCTTGTAGTTGTTATTAGAGCCGCTGTTTGCCCGATGGCCTCAATATATGTGCTTTTCACTTGTGAATCTTCTCAGACTGTTAGTATCTGTTGTATCACTTTTTCCTGGGGATGGGAACAAATGTCTACTTTCTACAGGTCAAACACTGGACAGACTGAGGTAGCTAGCACACCAGAACCCACTTTGGGAAGCCTGGGGGATTAAGAGGCTTGCGGAGGGGTGAGGGATGGGAGGGGGTGGGAGGTGGGCTGTGAATGCTTACAGGACTGTGACTTGATTATTACTTAGGATTTTTTTTTTTTTTTTGCTTTATTCTGCCCATTAGTATGATATCTTCTAAAATGTATTGGCAAAATTTAATGTGACTTGTATAAATACTTCGCAACATAGACACAGTCAAAGTGTGACTCTGGTTAGAGGTTTCCGTAGCTAACTTTCACTAGTTTATAAAAGTCTAAATCAGAGTGGAAGAAATATACCCAATGTCAAAGTGAGTTTCATCGTTATCACCCCTTTGTGAGGCTTGTATGATCATTAAAAAAAAAAAAAAACCTAAATTGTTTACTTTTCTCTTAAAATGAACACGAGGTGTTGTTTGTTGTTGTTTTCTATGAAAGCATTCGTTTCAGAAGTTGTATTTGAGGAGAGAAATTGCATAAAAAAGGGAAAGAACAGGTCAGAGAGAAGGAAAAAGGGGGACGGTGAGCAGAGCTAAAGACATTATTTTGCCTGGTCAATAATGTTGTCACCAAGTATAAGCGCTGAACTTCCTCATCCAGTTTAATTGAAACAGTACAAACAACCACACAAAAGAGCAGAGATCCACCAGACAGGCTGAGGGGACAGGGCACAATAAAGCCCTCAGCAACATGAACAGTGGGATGTCAATTTGTCTTTGGGGCTGTCGCACCTGCTAATAATTGGTGCGAAGCATTCAGCAGCCTCGTTTTGGCTTTAGCAGATCCAACTGTCTCCTGTATAAGCCGAGAGGAGCACGGGAGCTAATTGCTTTTCAGGCAGCTGATCAACGTGCTGAGCTAATAGCCACAGATAGAGGGCACGCAGATCCCCCGCTTAGCAGCTTGGAGTTAGTTTCTCCTGGTACCTGAGGCAGTTGGCACGCACCTCCGAACGTGGAGGGCGCAGATGGAATGCCTATTCGGTTAATATGTTTAGAGATTCTGTTTTGTTTTACTCATCTCCAGCAATATTTTTGTATGTGTGTGGTGAAACAAAAAATGGATATCGATGCCTCATTAGAAACAAGAGCATAATTTGTGAATGAATCATCCTTAGACTAAAGTGAGTGAGCGCTGCTGGTTTGTAAAGGGACATGCAGACACGATCTTGGCACGGGGACTTAATGCATCGACTAAAGACGAAACTTTAAACAGCAAGTAAGTGCCTTCTTTGAATCTTTTTCTTACTCTTTTAAGATAGATGCGAGCTCGGCAGAACATCGTGGAGAGCTTGTTTTGACTTGAGGTTTCTCTGTTGTGACACCACTTTCTCTCACGTTTGTTCGGTGCATACAGGAGTGGTGGCCAAAAGACTTACTTTCTGGAAATTCTTGCACCACACTTGTTTGTCCCTCTACTTCCTGATGGCTGGGTGGTCTTGTGATTTCGTGGCAATGCAAAGTAAATATGGATGTCTTTGAGTTATAACTGCTTTATTTGTTTTAAAATATAAGCCTAAATCACTTTACCTACTCATTTCTCACTGGAAGTATAAAACCTGGCGTGCTGGGTTTTCTGTGCACAAACATTGGTGGTATTTACTTTTATGTGTGAAGTTGCTGGACGTGCTAATTAGTAATTGAGTTGACTAGTGACTAGTTAGCAGTGCTGTACAGTCTGCTGTGTCTGTTGTATTGTGGGTGGCTCTGAATGAAATTATCACGTCCGTCCTCTCAGTGCACTGGAAAAAAAGGTACTTTTGGAAAGAGTGCATTTGGATCTATGCTTTTTCCTGGTTACACAGAAGTTGTCCTACATGATCTCAAAAACCCTTCTACTTTACAGACATGTTTTAGTTGGGGCAAATGGGACCAAATAACTAGGCTCAGTTTCCTGAGCCTCTGACTGTGTCCCCTGTACACAAAGCCATCAGTGTAATGGAATTGTAGTCTCTACAGAGACCACGTAGCTAGAATGCAGTGAATTCTGTGACGTTATCTCCAGACATGTATAAAGAATAAGGGCGGTTGTCAAGAATAGAGACCAGATACCTCAGTTTGTGTTGTTAATTAACTCTAGAGAAGAAAATAAGTTATTTCTGCAAAGGCATATTTTAATCGTAGCACGGAGCCCCTAGTTTGTCTGGTCTATGGGCAGGCTTTTTATAAAGATGTTGATTGTCTCTGCAAGTTGTGTCTTCCGCCGTGCCTTTATTTTGCTCACCTGTGGCTGAGTTTGAGCTACAGTTTCTCTGCACCTGAGAGTCTTGAGTTTCAGTAACTTGATGCCTCTGCCTGTGGGCTCCTTCTCCTAGGAGAGAGAGAGAGAGGTACGGTTTAATGGGTGTTCAGTTCCACTGAGAAGTGACCTCCTCAGCCCTCACCTGGCGCTCAGGAAGCAGTGCCAATCCCGGGAACCCTCACACAAAGGTTACCCTGAAGCACTAACCACTGGGCATCCTGAGCATATCTGAGCATGGGACGCGCTTAGGAGCTACCGCTGTAGGAAATGAGGGAATGGCCGTGAATACTGCATATAAAGAGATTTAAATAAAAATTTTATGAGGCATTTTTCAATTGATGATATTTGAGTTAATAATTGATGAGATAAGTAAGCATGAAAATTATAAAAACCATTGAACAAACCATCCAT
Source organism: Acomys russatus (assembly GCF_903995435.1). NCBI lineage: Eukaryota > Metazoa > Chordata > Mammalia > Rodentia > Muridae > Acomys > Acomys russatus. The sequence goes on from NC_067147.1 coordinate 50,520,897, forward strand.
GCTTAAAGGTAAACATTCCGTTTCTTATGATTGCCACATTTAAATTTTGAATAATTTGTCATTCCTTAATCCGATATTTGTAAGTAGGCAGGCAAGCAAACTTCTGCATTCACTGACATTATCAAAAGTTCCAGTGTTTTGATTATTAGCCTAAGTTTAAAATGAAACACATGAAGGAGATATTGTTTTTCTGGTCTATATAAATAACTACTTTTATCACACAATATATGTCAAGCAAGTGTGTGTTGAATTATTAATTAGTCCTGTCTGTTACCACCAGATCATAAGGACTTTCACTTCATGAAAAATAACAAGATTATCTTATAAAGATAAAATTAAAATTAAGAAATAAAGCCCCAGGTATGATCAATTTATATGGTTTGAGGATCTGCTGTCCTATGCTGTAAAAGTGAAGATGCAATTCAAAAGGAGCCTTTTATTTCTGCATTTATGCTGTGAAAAATAGCAAACTCTTTCATGAGCCAACACTTACCCCAACATTAAAAAAAAAAAAGGAGACCCCTGCATACACTTACGTTTTATTGCCTTAGTGGATTTTCAGAGAGAAAGAAAAGCAATGTTGAACAATTACAATAGGATTATATTCTCCCAAAGCCACAGGTTCAAACCCCTCAAAGTGAGCTAGAAGAAACGCTCACTTAAATCCAATCCTAATGTCACTAAGATTAGAGTGGTGACGAGGGAAGTGGACATACATAGGAATGAAAATGTAGCCCTTCCTCCTTCCTCAGGGTTGTGCTTAGCTTCAGATGGTGTTCCAAGGGCAAGAATTGTTTCCTTGAACTTCGGCACACCTTTAATGTTGTACTTCCACTGTTTTCAGTTACCTGTCAGCGTCCAGAATTGTTACTCACCAAGAAAGTTAAGTAAGATGCCTGTGAGTTGTTGGAGTTAACTAACCTAAAACCCAGTTGTTTTAGCATGCTTGTGTTCACTCGTCAATATGACATGCATGCGTGTGTGCAGTATGTCAATGTGTGCCTGTGTGCATGCGTGCCTGTGTGAGTGCAGTAACAGCCACAAAACTTCTGCTCTGAGGTAAGTTTCTACCTGAGCAGACAAATGGACAGATTTTTCTCTTCTCTCACAAGCTCTTTGAAGGATGTGTTCAGCCATGAATATGAGATCATGACTACTGATCCCACAAATGCTAAAGGCACAAGTAGTCATTATTTCAGGAAACTACGGAAAATAAAGCACTTTTCTCCTTCAGGCTGTTAAGTAGAAAATTCAAAGCTTGTTTATTGTCTTTCTTGATAAGCAAGGAACTGACAGGAGGTGTGACTTCTCTGTGACTCTTAGAGAGTAAGCATTCTCAGGCCGCAGCAGGTGCGGGACTCCTAGCACTTTGGAAGGACACTCATTCCCATGGCCTGTGAAAGGGTGGGCTCAAGCACAACTGAGCACTGTTTCCTGAAAGGGGGAGGACAGTACAGCGGGATGAAGTACATCATTCAACTGGGCCCAGCTAGTGAAAGGCTGTACTGTGTCCTCACTGAGTTGTCAGAATGAGCCTTTTCTGATTCTGCACCACTGACTCCTCATGGAGATGCTGACTGTTTATCCAAGGACAGTGACTTCTTTTTTTTTTTTTTTTTTTTTTTTTCTTTATCTTTTAATGGACTGGTTTCTTCAACTTTGCATATGTCAATGGAATCCAGAGGAAAGTCGTCAGAATTGGATGTGGGTTTCTGTTTCCTTAGGACCCAGCATTTCAGCTAAGGGAAAGACAATGTCACGGAGATGTTTCAGAAACTGACAGAGGTACACACACAGAGACACTGAGATATTCGCAAAAAGAAGGAAAGGTGTACCACAATAAGGTGGGAGACTGGAGAGGTACAGAGAGAGCCATATACATTGTGAAAGAAGATTACAAATGAGGGGGCAATGGAGAGGGAGGGAGGGAGAGAGAGAGAGACAGACAGAGAGAGAGAGACAGAGAGAGAGAAGAAGAAGAAAGGAGGAGAGAGGAAGAGAGGGAGGGATATAGGGTCTAGACAAACAGAACTGGACAGAGACCCCCCACAAAAACTGACCGACAGCAAAAGAGACAGATGAATGACTAATAGAAAACAAAACAAAATCTTGGTGTTGTGGATTAGTGCTTGTAGCTATGAATTACAGAGCACAGAAGGGAGAAAAAAGTGGGTCTCGAGTTGAGGCTAGCCTAGCCTATGTGTGGAGGCCATTTCTCATACAACTAACAAGGTAATGTAACCAAACACCACGGGTAGGGGAAAAGGGACAATAAATGAGAGACAGAGACCAAGGAACGAGAGAATGATAGAGATGGAAGGAAGAGAGAGAAGATAAAGGAATAGCCGATGTTCAAAGGAAGGTGGATGGGGCATACAGCATGCATATGTGGGAGGTCCCAGTAGATGAGAGCGCCTTTCCATTTCCATAACTGTGGTGAGAGAGGGAGATTGTACGAGAGAAAATGTATGGCCAGGATTGACTGAATGATCTATTCTCCTGGCCCTGGCAGCAATGTGTAAGTTGTATGATTTCTCCAAGCACTTTATATTTATTTGCAAAGGGACATAGAATGAATATATATATATATATATATATATATATATATATATATATATATATATATATATATATATATATTGCACACATGCAAGCCATCTGGTCAAGAGCCTGGAGCCAAAGACAGTCTCAACAAGTAGGCACTGTTATGTGACATTTAGCCCCCTCCCCCTCGTCATCATCATCACCAGCACAAATATTGTCTTAATTATCATAGCTATCATCTTCACTATCGCCATCATCTAGTATAAATTCATAAAAGCAGAAGAATTGAAATCACAGATACAGCTAGGTCCTTTACTTCCTTCTTATTCTGCCTTACTACTCTACGACATTTAGTATTGATAAGCTAGTTATTTCACCTAGAAAACTCTGGTTTGATTGATGACCTCTTGCTATTTCTTTTTTTTTTTTTTTCCCCCCTTTCATTTGGGACTTACAGAACCTGCATCAGCAAGTCCACTGACCAACTTGGTTTTGAAAGTCTAGCAAATAATAAATATTTAATAAATGAACATGCATTTGCTCTGAATGTTGTTTTCTAAGCTTGAGTGCAGTTTTTGGTGTTTTAGTAAGAAATATTGCAGTAAGGCGGTAGGTTTGCTTCCTCCTGTTAGATTGCAGATGGGCTGATGATTGGCAGATGCACTGGAGTAGTTGTCTCCCTGTGGTCCAGCCCACTTCTTAAAAAGACAATTGACATTATAATGGCTTTGCTTATAACCATGTGCTATTATGGAAGAAAGGGAATAGGAATTTTCAGTAAATGAGTTAGTTTTGTGGTAACAACGACTTAAGAGAACTAATGAAAATTAAAATAGATTAAAGCCTGAGTGAAAGGAGTGAGAAGGATGTTTTTAGTTGAGAAAGTCATGTGCATATTATTTTGAATTTGAAGGAAATATGGGAGAAAATAAGAGTATGCCTGATTAATAACTGAAAATGTGCACAATACAAGGATTAAAGCAATTCCAGATTATAAGGTAGAAAGTAACAGACAAGGTTAAATTCTGAATTGTGTATTTATTTATTGAAACTTAAAATCTTAAATGTTTCAAAACCGACCTCTCTCCACTAAACAAATCATTTCCCATGCAGACAGGAACACATTTGAAGAGATTCTGAAAAGCTTTGCAAGAGTTTGGTTTGAGTGATTTTCCTCTACTTTCTTTGATGTGTTCTAGAGTCGGTTTGCTAAATGAAAAAGAAAATATATTGAGTGTCCACTCTATGCCAGGAACTGTGAAGAGAGCTCTGACAATGTCATCTACTTAGGCTCTGCAAGGGAAGTGATGTCAACCAGATGGCCTCTCATGACTGATTTTATCTCTGAAAGTCTCTACATCCAAAAAGCAGTGACAGTTTATGAAACAACATTGCTTTCTAAGCAATACTTCACACACAGGGTGCATGCTCTCTTGAAATCCTAGAATTTGTTTTTTGGTTTTTTTGTTTTGTTTTGTTTTGTTTTTTTGACAAAATATCCAAAAGTCTAGGTATTGTCCCAAGATTTTTTGAGAAATCTTCAATTGAGTGAATTTGTGTGTGTACTTATGAGTCAGGGTTAAGAACAGAATAAAGTTCAACAGAGTGTCAGATAATTTTACTTCACTACATTGCAAAATAACACTTAAAGAGACTGTAACACCAGGAGACACTGACATTTTGTGCTTCAGAAGGAATTGGGATTATGTTTTAGTGTTTCTAGAACAGAGATCAAACTTAGGAAGCTGCTGCCATTTAGATGTCGATTTATTTTCCCTTTACTTTTATTTTAGATTTTTAAAATATTTGTGTGTTTGTGTATGTATGTGTGTGCTTAGAATCCAGAAGAGGATGTCAGATTCCAATGTTGTTTCATAAACAGTCACTGCTTATTGGATGTAGAGATTTGCAGAGATAAAATCAGTCATGAGAGGCCATCTGGTTGACATCACTTCCCTTGCAGAGACTAAGTGGATAGCACTGCCAAAGCTCTCTTCACAGTTCCTGGCATAGAGTGGACACACAATATATTTTCTTTTTCATTTAGCTTGGGTCACAGGTGGCTTTTAGTTGCCCAACACAAGAGCACCAACCAAGCTTTATCTCTGAGGTGTCTCTCTAGGTCCTTTCCTCTTAAGGTTTATATGCAGAGATCTGTCCATGTGTCTGTGTGTCTGTGTGTTTGTGTGTCTGTCTGAATGTATGTATGCATGTATGTATGTCTATCATCTGTCTCTATATCTATATTAGTACCTTACTTGAGTTAATTAAAACACTAAGTATCTGTTGTCCTTTCTATCTTCTCTGCCATTTTCATCTTAATCCTGCTTCCAAACACAGTGAAACAATGAGTTTTGATTGCATGAATCTGCAAGTATCATAACTCTACAGCATGCTTTCTAATTTTCACACCAATAGACCTTTTGTAGTTCCTTTCTAAATGTCTAATTTATTCTTTTTTCATGAGGCATTCCATCTGTTCTTTAAACAAGTTTTTTATCTTCAGAAATGTATAAATAAATTCTTTTTTTCTGGAGTAGCAACTATGTTTTTAGTACTATGGGCAAGAGAATGTATACCACCTTCTTGACTCTGACAGAGGAACTCAGTTTCCCACCGGAATTTCAGCATCTGGGAAGAGACTGTGAATACTGGCTCAGGCAACTTTGCAACTCTCCCCACAAAAAGATAAATGAGGCTTAAGTCACCTCATCTGTAACTTATTTCCAAATGTGGGGACATTCAGTTCAGTTTAGTTCTTTCACACTACTCAGTGCATTAATATGTTCATTAATGGAGATGTAAAATCATGTAGTCAATGGGTGCCAAGGTTAACCGAAACCTGCTTGCTTAATTGTGTTTAACTGGACTGGGGGAAAGGCTCCCTTGGTGGGTTTAGTGAATGACCCAGCAAACATGAGTTTAGGTGAAATCTGGAGGCTCTGTGAGCCTTTTGATTCTAGTGCTAAATGGAAGACAATTCTAGACTTTTTATATTCAGTAAGCAAACACTACTATACTAAAGGAATAATTCCCCCGAGACAAAAACCAATATAAGAATAGATGTACAAATGTGTAGATAGGTGGACACAGAAAATGGATACAGAAATATTTACTACATAGATAGGTAGTTGATAGGTGATGGGTGATAGACGGTAGACTACAGATAGATAAATGAACGATGCACAGCTGTATAGTGGGTTATAAGTCATAGATATAGATAAATACAGGTCATATATAGAGGCTGAGAATTCCTAAGATCTGAAATTTTCAAGCTATAGATTCAGGAAAGCAGGTGGTACATTTTGGTCCAAGTCCACTTTTGAATGCAGGAGACCCATTTCCCAGCTTGAAAACAAGCCTAGCAAGAATGTTATTCATCACTCAATCTGTTCCATTCAGGCCTTCGATAAATTGAGTGAGGAATGTACTCAGTGAAGAGAGCAAACCGGTTTACATCCTGAAATATCCCCACAGATGCACTGATGGATATCCACAAATGAATAATGCTGACTCAAATATCTGGACATCTCACACCCAGTGGGAACATGGAAAGAACCATCATGTTACCTGATAAAAGTGGAACGATTAACACTAGTTCCTCTGTATAGACACTAATTTTTAGAGGTGGAAAACCGACTTTCTATTTAATCTTACTCTTGGTGTTGGTTGTAGAAGGCTTACGTGTGGTCCAAATCTGTGTGTGTGGCAAATGCCTTCTTCTCATCCATTTGGCTAGGGGAACCAGTATTTCATGGGGTTTTCCTGGCCATATGGAGGCATGAAGAAAATCCATGAGAGCCCCGGGATTTTGCTGCTTACATCAGTCATCGGCTTTGTAGGCCGCCAACCTTCTTTCTAGCCTTCAAAAATGTTTTATGCATTTGACTTTGGGTACCAGAGTTTGCCAATGTGAACAAGAACAGTGTAAGAGGATGGAGCTATTACAGCGTGCACTAATCTGGACTATCAGACTCAGTCTGTAAGATTGTTCTCCCTGCCCTGTGGAAGTCTCCAAAGGCTTCATAGTGGAGGCAGGGGGATTCTAGGACATAGTCATTATCCAGACAAGAGCAGGTGACATATGGGAGGTACTTCTAATAGAGGATATCAGGAGTGCTTGTTTTGTTATTGTGGTTGTGGTTTGGTTTGGTTTTTTGGCTTTTACTTGCTCTCCCCCCTCCCCCGGATATATTTTTGTCAAACTACCAGCATTTATTGATGCTTTTCTATGTAGGCGGCAAGGCAGGAGGAAAGAAGGAAGCCACGTGCCCTTATTGTAGCATTTCCTATGAAAACACCAAACCAGCATTTCAGCTCCCTCTCTCTACTCATAGAAATAGTATCCAGAGCAAATGCATGTTTATTTATCAAATATTTATTGTTTGTTAAGCTTTCAAATCCGAAGTGGTCGGTGCCCTTGCTAATAGAGACTCTGTGCTTGGGGATGATGGGTAAAATCCGATCAAGGCTGCTCAGCCGCTTTTCACATGTGCTTCTCTGCATCTCAGGTGTCCTCACACCTAACCCTAAGCGAGGACGAGCTATAATTTTGCCCTGTGGCAGACAGGAGAAAAGGAGACTTTTTGTTAGGAGGAAAGCACCCTTGTCAGTAGAGACAGGAGAGAAAACCATGGGGGAGTGGCCTCAGTGGGCGAGCAGAGCTTGTGAGCAGGCGGATGTCGCTTGTACTGTATTTCATTTCTGTGGTTTTAGTGTTTTCATTCCCATCCTGAGCCGAGTATGTGGAATATAACAATTACCTTAGGTAAACCAAAGAATGTAATATTATAAATTTGTTTTTAAAATATACTTTAAGGATATGGGATAATTATAGCACTCACTTTATGATCCAGGACACATCACTATGGAAGAGGGGGCACCACAAGATATGAAAATATGCCATATTGTTGTTGCTGCTGCTTAGAGAGGGTGTCTCTTTTATTTAGCTCTGGCTGTTCTGGGACGTGCTTTGAAGACCAGGTTGGCCTCACACTCACAGAGATCCACCTACTTTTGCCTCCCAAGCATTGGAATTAAAGATACATGTCACCACCCTCGGCCACTTTGAAATGATTGGTTTGGAACCTAACAATATGTGAACTCATTGTTAGTGAAGTATATAACAACAATTTTGTCATTTAATCCCTCTATTTGTTGCTTAAGATACACACACATGTATACAGGCACATGTTCATACACACATACATGTACACGCCAATATCCATGCGCACATGCATACGCACACAGGTGTGTATGTCATAACAGGGTTGCTATTAGCCTCATCTATGCTGTAGTTCAGTTGAATTCTGACTGTGGATGGTAAGGCCATAACAAAAAAAAAGGAAAAACCTCTTCTATTGCTGGTGAGGAAACTCTCTCTCCTACAGCACTGTAGAAAGTCACGGGGTGAGAATTTAATGAGAAACAAAATAGAAACAAATTTTAGATAACATTTATAGTGTACCGCTTGTGGTTTTTATTATTGCTGACAAATCAAAGGGATTTTGTAACTATTATAGAATGTCTTGTTGTTACGTCAATTTTCACTTATGAAGTTTTCCAAGCCACCCACTCTGCTAGAGGAGATCATGTTGCCTTGGAGGAAAAGTCAGCAGAAATTTTAGGGACATTCCATGTTGCTTCCTATTGTGAGTGACGAAGGTCAATCTCAGGGGGTACAAATGCCTTTCCTGGCAGTCTCATATAAAAAGCGACTCATTGCCAGGGGACTTTGACTCTATAAAAAATCAGATTCATAAGTCTGAATTCAGCTTCAAATTCAATGAGCCATCAGTAAATTATTAAAGCATTTTCACTGCTTGTATTGAGATATCATTTCCAACTTCATGTCTTCTTTGCTTCCTCCTCATGTCCGCACCAGAAGAGGTCATCACTGCTAACTTCAGGAAGATTGTGTGCCTTGACTTGCATTAGAGTATATTGCTGACAGTCCCCCGAGCTTCAGGTGCCTCTGCATCCTTGTCTGCGTAGCGTTCACATCTTTACATTATGTCTTTATTATTGTGTTAGTCTCAATACATATTATAGGTTCTTATTTTTCCTCCTCTTAGTCGATGTGTGTTTTATGAGCAAATATGCCCAGATATATTACCCGTTATTGGTTCCCTTTCGTAATACTCCTAGCACTTCTCAGCTACTTTGAAAATGTTAAGATGTTCCTTTAGGTGTTAGCTGGAATTATATCTGTAACATTTCTAAATTTATTCCAAAACCCAATGCATCCATTTCATTGGTCTAAGTGTGGTCTCTTTTTCATCCTGGCTTTCTCACTTCCCCCTTCTTGTATCTTTATTATACTTATAGACAACATAAAATTCCAGATTCAAAAACTATTTGTCACCCTGCATTGTCTTCTCTTGCCTTCTATTCACTCCACATTCCCTATTCTCCCTGCTATTCATTACTCAGTAACTAATGTAAAACTCCCATCCCTTCCTTTGATTCCCTCATCTCTCAGTGGACCCACTATGTCTGTTTGTTCTTAACCTGCTCTGACCTTCATTCCCTCTTTCTCTTCCATCTTGTTTCTTGTTTTTCCAGAATGCTATGAGTATCATTATGGTACTATTTTATTTTCTCATTTTGTTTATCCAGAATCTCCTATGGGTATGCTCTCTACCTAATTAAGTTTGCTAGAAAGCAAAGAGTAAGGAAATGTACAGGTCTTATTCCCACAAGTACAGACCTAGCTTGCTTGCCATATAGCTGGATTTAAGGCTTATGCATCTTGTCAACGTGAGGGCTTTCACTGGCTTTCCTTTGTTAGCTGAAAGTGTTCTGAAAACCATGTTGTTTAATAGCATGATCCTACTTGAGCCCGCACCACTGAAGAATGCATTATGGGGGAAAACTGTAATGTGGCTTTTCCCAGGAAGGCAAAACAAAGCAAAACAAAACAAAACAAAATAGTATTGTATTCACTCCAGACAGGACAAGAGAGATAAAAGGAAGGGTTGTGTTCAGATCCAGCTCCATGAAGCAATGAGTTTATTGGCATGACTTGTAGGAGGGTGCATGACTCAACTACCGTTACACCATCAAGAAATCCTCTGGGCAATTTATGTGAGACTTAACAGGACCTCTTGAAGGCTCTAATCCATCCAGCTCTCATGATGCACAAGGGGTTCATGAACCAGCCTCCTCATTGTGAAAATGTTAACAGACAGTGAAGCTCCTAAGAGTTTACAGATAAGAGCTGATCTGATTCAAGACATCAGTGGGCATGTCCAACCCAGAAAGAAACAGCTACTCAACAGAAACCAAGAGTCTACTAATCCCAGGTTTGGTTTCTATTATTATTATTAGTAGTAGTATTAGTATTAGTATTAGTAGTAGTATTTATGACCTTGAGGTACACCATTGGGTATTTTTATTTGAAATTCTCCTCAGTATTTTTAACACTAGGTGACTTTGCTATTAATTTCTCTTTCAGAATTACATTTATCTTATTCCAAAAGTTTAGGTGTACTGGTTTCATTTTAATTTGATTACTTTCTAAAATTCTCCATGATTATTTTAGTGACCTGCTGACCGTTCCAAACTGTAATGCTCAATAACTATGTATCTGGATAATTGGTGAAGTTTCTCTTGCTGTGGCCTTCTACTTTGTTCAGTTAATATTAAGTTTTGCATTTGATAGAACTTGCTTTATCCTATTGAGAAGTGTCAGGTCCCAGCCCAGGGGAAAAATCGAATCAGGATTCACCTGAAAGAGGGAGTGGGGAATGAACGCGACGCGAGAAATAATGAATCAAGTCAGGACATTTCTGATCAAGATTCACTTTATTGCCGACTAGCAGGAACATATATAGGCAAGGTCAATAGGATCTATTCTCATCTCACTCACCCTAGCCCCCGGGCAGGAATGCAATAGCCTAAATCACTCCCTGTAGAACTTCCTAGTTCTCTGAGTAGTTCCTTCTAAGAACTTCCTAGATCCTCTGTGTGGTTCGAAGTTGAGACTTCTCTACTTCTTTCAAAGGTAAATAGTCCAAGGATAGCCTAGATCACAAGACCTCGTGGTAAGGTAAAGGTCAGCAACTCGAAGGTCACAGCATACAGCCTAAGCACAGGATTTCTGACATGGCAGAATTTGGCATGGGTCCCCACAGAGAAGTATAGGTTTTCTCAAGGTACTGGGTGTCATATTCTGTAGGGATCTCTTAGGTCCTTTTTTATCAATGAGACAAGTTAACTTAAAACTATTCATTGAGTTTTTATTTAATTTACTGGCCCACTGACAAATGTGTGCTATTGAAGTCACCCACAAATATTGTGTCTAGACCCATCTATTTTTGTGTGTCCAGTAGTGCTTGTTTTATGACATTATGTCAAATTTATTTACAGTTATAATGTCTTCTTGATAGTGTTCCTTTTATTATTGTGTTGTAGCCTTCTTTATCCTTTCTAAATAATGTGGCTCATTATGTTTTGTTGACTGTCACTATGGCTATATGGCTATCTTTTGGGTCACATTGGCTTGGAATGTAATTTTCCTTTTTGCCTGGGTGTGGATTTCTATAGGAAGATGAAGTCTTTGATGTTAACTCTTTAGGAATCTCTGTCTCCCTGTCTCTGTCTTTCTATCAATACTTATCTATCTTAGATAAGATAACATTTATCACTGTATCATTTGAACATTGAAAATTAATCCCAGCACTCAAGGAGGCAGAGACAGGTGGAGTGCTGTGAATTTGAGGCCAGCTTGGTCTACAAAGTGAGTCCAGGACAGCCAAGGCTACACAGGAAAACCCTGTCTAGAAAGAAAAAAAGAAAGAAAGAAAGAAATTGGTTTTAAAATTATGTGTGTGTGTGTGTGTGTGTGATCTATATTATATCAGTGTGATATTTCACTCTTACTCTCATTCTTGTTCTCTCACGCGTGAGTATGCAGCCTAGGCTTCACTCACAAGGCACCTGCACTCTACCACTGATTCCTCACAGCAGCCCGTGGGCCACTAATCTTGGAAGCCAGTCTCTTAGTTAGAAAGGCCAAATTCAGCACAAAAGAGACGCTAGTAGGTGATAGTTATTATTTCCAATCAACTGTGGCATCACAGCCTTAGGTGTGTTTCACTGACCTCCTTGATATTAGAGCTGCTCTGTTTTCTGGTGTAAATCCAGCTCGAGCTTCACATATTGACAGTTAAGGAGCTCTAGAGAGGCTCGCTGAGAAACAACAGTGTCTGTCATGATTCTGAGCATGTGTGGACCCCTAAGGTAAGGTGTCTCTATTTTGTAGTGATTTGTAAGAAAATCCGTTTAACGGTACTTAGGATGATGCTTAAACTGTATACCATTTGCTTCTGGCTCGTGCAAAGTTTCGAATTGAATAAACTGAAAGCCTTTCAAGCCATAAGATAGGCAACACATTTACGTGAGGAAATATGAACTATACATGTCTATTATTGAGCAGGAGCGGGTTCACTGAAGCCCAGATCAGATTTGGCTGGAGAAAGTCCTTAAGGAAAAACTGCACTTGATGCCGAGGCTCAGGAGGCCTGGTGGCACTCAGAGGAAGGATAGCAGGCTACCAAGAAGAGACTTGATACCCTATGAGCATATACATGGGGAGGAGGTCCCCCTCAGTCACAGTCATAGGGGAGGGGAGTAGGGGGAAAATGGGAGGGAGGGAGGAATGGGAGGATACAAGAGATGGGATAAGTATTGAGATGTAATATGAATAAATTAATAAAATATACTAAAAAAAAAAAAAAAAGAAGAAGCACCAACATTAAGAGCGTGCATATCTTGGTAAAGAGAGGTGATGGAATCTACCATAGAATGTTGTTACTTTGATTTATCGGCATTGTGCTGATCATAAAGGTGTTGGGTCTGTACAGTGAAGCAGAGAACGTAAATACAAAATGCCATGAAGGTGTCTTTTATTTATGTAGAACGGTATCTGAGGGGATTCCTACAAACAGTGCGGAGCAAAGAAGCTGAGACAGGAAAGGACAGCCCAGGTTGGGAATCAGATGGGTGGATGAGGAAAACATCCCCTTCCACAGATGCATCCCAGTGTCCTTACAGAGCAGAATTTTCAATGGGTAGCGGCTGTGACCTAAGAAATAACAGACAGGGGCCTGTTGGTGGTGGCGGTGGTGGCGGTGGTGGCGCACGCCTTTAATCCCAGCACTCGGGAGGCAGAGGCAGGCATCTCTCTATAAGTTCGAGGCCAGCGTGTTCTACAAAGTGAGTTCAGGACAGCCAAGGCTACACAGGGAAACCCTGTCTCAAAAAAAATTAAAATTAAAAAATAGATGATAGATAGATTGAGAGATAGATAGATAGATAGATAGATAGATAGATAGATAGATAGATAACAGACGGGGAAGCAGGGTCAAAGTGGCAGTCGAGTGGCCAAAGGAACTAGAGGATATGGGAGTGGGGGTGAGGGGTGGGGGGAGAGTTAACATGGATTGCTATTCACTGTATCAGCATGGTGAAATTCACTTTCAAAAAGAGGTAACAAGAGAAAAATGAGAAAATGAAATGTCTCCTTCACTGTGGCTGAATCCACATTCTGAAGTGAAATGATAGGCTGGTTTCTAAGTGTTAGAATGAGGCAGCCGTGGCTACAAATTTTGGGGGGAGCAGGGTGATTTAGTGTAAATCATAAGACCTTTGGTCTTTGATAAAAAAGAAATTGATTGTGAGCCTCTGCTGGATATCAAAGTCATAGACAGAAAATAAAAAAAAAAAAAATCCTTCTGTTCTGCTTTGCAGCTTGACTCTGTACATGCTCCCAGTTGCAGAGGAAAACATCTTCCGTTTCCACTGTGCGTGGAGACGGGGATCTAGAACTGACATTGTTCACTCTAGCATAAGATGCATGCGAATCATATCCCGTGGTCCCGCTCTGCATAGTGATGGAGACCTAGCACTGAGGTTCAACAGCCAAGCAGAGGGTGGACCTTTTTTCTCTTTAGCCTTCTGTGCGGGTAGAGACAGGCACAGGTTAACTTTATTTGTGGGGCTAACATTATCCGAGGATTTTCCCGGGGAGTCGTTACCTAGAAATGCTGTTTTTCTACTCGATTTTTATACCGGTTTTGAAACAGGACCTTAAAGAATGACGAGCCGTGTCTTTTTTGTGTTGATCTCTGGCCAACTATAGTGAAGAAATGGGAGATTTTTGTCTTGAAAGCTAAAGATGCTGGGGGGATTGGTAATTCGGGATAGCTGAATGTGGTCTGAAAGAGCAAGGTGGTGGCACATGACTTTAATCTCAGCATTTGACAATATTCCTACTTAGATGATATTGACAGAATGATAACCATAAAGCTTAAATTTGCAGGCAGTTGTAGCTAATAAATATATGGACATGCCTAGCCCAAATTAAAGACACAAAACCTGAGAGCTACAGAATACCAAAAAGTGAGATATATGGATATTAAATTATGCAGTCATGTATAATCCAGTATATTTGCCAGCAAAGCGTATGCATTTGACTGGTTCAGTCCGTCTGATCACACATTCCAATCGTATCATATTTACTTTGACTGGACGCTGTCAGCACTTCTCTTACCATTATTTGAACCATTTGCACAAGTATGTCCCTTCTGTGTGACAAATATAAATTACATTAAGTAACCTAGCATGTTTTCATCAAGGTTTCCTCCTGTCTGGGTATAAACACATGGTATCAGGTGTTGAGACAAATGAAAGAAAGAATTCCATGTTGAAGTATTTCTTCCTGTGGATAATATATTTTTTTTACAGAGCCATCACATGTGAGGGAGGTTTATGTACAGAAGCCAATGGTGAGATAGTCAGTGAGTGTCCGTAACTATTATGATTTAGAGAATTGATACTTAATAGCTAAAACTTCTTTGTAAGAAACTGAACTTTAACCTTTAAAAACATATTTCTTCTGTGAATAGTCATTTATACTACATTTATAGAAATAATATGTTACTGTAAATTCTTCATAAGAATTACTTGAATGATTCACATTTCATTAGATGTAAAACATATTGGCAACTTTGTAATGGCAAAATTTCTATAATGTATGGAGAATTAGCTTCTATTAAATAAAAAAAAAATGTGTGTTTTGATTATAAGTGTACCGTTGTCTCATAGGAGTGACAATGACATACACTCAAAATATGGTTAGCTTTTTTTGTTACAGTTGCATGTGATCATTTTGGTGAGTTAGAATGTCTAACACGTATGTTTGGTTATGATCCCATAGGAGTCTTGCTGTAAAGTATTGATGGTTTTTGCTTAAGAGGCTTAGAGAGGTAAGAAGGGGTCCGCGGTGGTTTATTTTGTCATGGACGTTCGGGATCAGGTGTCTTCTTCCTTACACTGTGTGAGACTTTAAGGTAAAGCAACCTTCTTAGGAGATTTAAATATACAAGGTTACAAGGTTTCTTTTCTTTCTTGCTTGCTCTTTTTTTTTTTTTTTTTTTTTTAAGTCTGGCTCTGGGAATGAGAAATCTTTACCTCAGCTTGCAGGGCTTCTGCGACTGCTCACGTATCTCCAAAAATGGCTTGTTTTCCATTATTAAGGGATAATTCATATTCTGAATTTTCTTTTAAGTTTCTGACATCCCCTACTCAGCTTACAAGTATGAAAAGGACATCTACCTCTTCTTACCTCCATCCTGGTGCCCTGTGTTTCTTTCCACAGTTAGATATTTGATGATATTTTTCTGAAATACCCTTTTCAAATGTTTCCAAGAATGCCTTGATATAAAACTGCTCCCTTCCTGCAGGCATGCTGGTTGTGCATGGAGCCTTAGCTTATTCTCCAAGAGTGTCATGACGAATACATTTGAAAACCCTACTCCTGAGGGATACATCTCTGGTCTCATGTCTGCTTTATTTGGCAAACAGTTCTCTTGGCTTCCAAACAGTATAGAATCTGTTACACACACTTGACCCACAGCTAGTTTAAGCTGAGTGTGCAACATTTCACAGAGACCTGTGCTTTTATTGGATCTCAAATAAATGATCTCCCGTTGTATGTATGTTATTGAGACTGACTCAGGGACTCTTCCTTGATTTCACTCTCTATGGAAAGGCTGTTATTACTTGTCTCAAAAGTGACAAGCCTTCCCTAGACAAAAATCACTGACAATGGATTTGCCTGTTTTACATGGCTAAGAGTAGCTACTATTGGAGAACCCACTTTATTTGGGATATACATTTTAACGTTATTGTTGGATTCAAACAAAATATCAAAAAGCATTAAACAGCTGATAGCTATTTACAAGAGTGAGAGTAAACACTCCTCATGTGTTTGGTATACTGTATTGTACTTTTAAGTTGTACTAGCAGAAAATATACTGTTGAGTTGAACAATAAGGAGGGGTCATCTATGGAGAGTGTTCATCCCCAGGATTGGTTAGTGGGGTTGAAAATGCAGCTCATGCTACAGAAAAGCTACAGGGGTTTGAGCAGCAAGAGAAAAAGTGAGCAGTGATGACAGAGACCCTCCAGCCAAAACACACTGAGTCCACTAATTTTTCTCACGCTTGGTCACTGCACACAGTTCACGGCATTTTTTTTTTTTTTTAAATGAGAGTAGAGTTTATCGCCTAACTCTCTTTGGCAACACCTAACTTCTATCCAAGAGAAGTAAAACTTCTGGATTCATAGTTCAGCCAGAGGATGCGAATCAGTGTGCATCTGTCAACGTAATGGGAAATAAATGCCAGGGATGTTGACACAAAACAAAACAAACAGAAACCCATTACCTAGACCTAAGTGCATTTATGACAGGGAGCTGGCCTCCATTGCTGCCAATCATCAGAGAGCCTAGCGTAACAAGCCCACGGCAATATCCTCAGTCTTCAGAGCTCCACTCTGTGCCTTGCAGCAGTGAAGTTGGTCTGTATAATGTGTAACGTGATTGTTATTGTCCCTAGTCTTTGGTTTAGAAAAATGTAATGACTCCATCTTTTTCTGTTTTTTTTTAATGTAGCTCTTCTACTTAAAATTATGTTAGGATTCTCATCTGTCTTGTGTATGAAATCCTGTGGGGGTGAGGGAGATAGTCCCTGAGGTGTCTCACTACCCTAGACCTCTCCAGGTATCCTGAAATAGCTGCTTAGTGAACCCCAGGGCGCTCAGTGACCCCCAGGAATGCACACGTCATTACAAGAGGCCCACCCCACCGTATTGGGCCATTTAACTATCATACCTGGTCATGAATTCAGCTCATTATGCATACAAAGCAAGCATCTTACTTATCCAACTATGTCCATGGTCCCTAGAAAACTCTTGAACTAGTAGAAGTATACATGAAGGTATGAGAAATCATCCCAAACAGCAATGGCATCAGAGTCCCTTAAAGCGTAGGGCAGGATGGACTTATGTCCCCCTGGGGGTCATGTCAATAGCATCATCAATGTTTTCTCTTTGCACCTATTTGTCTTTAGGCATGTAAAGTTAATATAAATCAGATATTAGCATATTGGTCCTCAGTATAAACAGGGATGATTTAAGTCATACATTTGGCATGAAATTATGGAGAGCATTTACATTTATTTAATAATTAATAAAAATTCAACCTGATTCGAGAAGCAGGAAGAAATACAAACTTAAAAAACAAAACAAAACAAAAAAAAAACATGTTTAACTCTTTATTTAAGTGAAATAGAGAGAGGGGTCCAGCATGCATACATACCAGTACAATGTGGAGGTCAGAGACAGCTTGTGGGTTCCAGGGTTTGTCAAGTTCGAAGCCTTGGTGGCAGCTTCTCTTTCTTCCCTTTATAGTCATACCGAAGGCTCAGGAGGAGAACGTCCTCAGAATTATATGAGTGACACGATTGAAACATATAAATTATTCTAATTTCAAGGGAATTTTGTAGTAGTTCACAAGAATTTGCCTACCAAAAATTGTTCCAAAATTAGAGAAAACTATGTAAAACAGAAACCAAGGTGTAAGTATATAATCAAGAATACGTTTTCAGGCTTCCTTATTCAGTGAAGCGGGTGCACAGCTGGAGGACAAGATTTAATATCATTTGTTTAGAAAGGTTTACACTTCTACAAACTATCAAAGAGCTCAGAGACCACTATTGAACAAGATGACCATGGATAATCTCAATGTTGAAGGATAACGTAAGAGAGACTCCCAGCAAGCATATGTCTGTAAGTGGCGACAACATGGTAGAGGTGTCAGTAAAGATAAGAGACTTCTTCAGCTCATCACAGACACGGATCTCTAAGGCAGATGCACTCTTGTCACTAATAAAAACATGACTCGTACCTTAGCGACCTCTTTCCCCTTGAGAAGCTTTCCATGAATCGGATCAAGTGTATCTCCATGTTGCATGTGGCAGTTTCGACATTTATGATAACTTCTGCATTGCACACTGGCTGGGCAGTGTTCTCTGATTCTGGCTGTGGACAGGGAGCACCACTGACCTGGTATTTCCAACACTCTCAATCTCAGGGAAGAGTAAACATCCTGCTCCACTCCCTGACACACTTGGGGCACTCTCAAGGCTACCTCACTTTCTACTTTGCTACGTGTTACAAGTGCTTGGCTTTCACAAAATTAAATATCTTATTTTTCTCATTATTTTCTTTTCAATTACGACAAGGAGAAAGAGTGACATTGTTTGAAAGTAAGAACTCCAGAGTTCATTTCATAGACAGAAATGAACAATAAACATAAAAATGGAAGCTGCTGGAGGAATGGATGTTGACAGTTAAACTAAAGTAACCCGAGATCTTAAAGTCCATCTCCTACCTTTTGTCTGTTTGTACTAGAGCTTGGAAAACACTACTTAATTATTAGAAGAGCTCCCGAGGCCTTGAAATCCTTCGCTCATTTGTTGAAAAGTGCCTCTTATAGACAGTCTTGCAGCCAGGGAGCTGGGTTTTCTATAGGGATGCTTCAGATTGCAGGAAAATGCTTATGAGTAGAGTGTTAAGTCCACTCCACAGTTGACCAACTGCTGAGAGAGGCCATGTAGAGGTCAGAAGAGCACAGGAGGTGTTTTTTTTTTTTTTTTTTTTTTTTTTTTTTTTAAGGTTTGTGGATGTTTACAGAGGTTGTAGGGCCTTTATGATGCATTTCAGCTCTTGTTCTTACTTCATCAAGTATCCTCTGTGATCCACATGAGTCTGCAAATGCTCTAAGCAGCCAGATGAGTACCTTGCTGCAAGACCCACAAGTGCTTATACTGTTCTTTGTTTATGGTGTATACCTTGAGCTCCAGTTCAGGGATGATGGTTCCTATGCACCAGCCGTGCAGCATGAAATCCAGTTTCATCAGAAGGCTTGCCTGAATATCGGGGTGGGGGCCACAGATGGTAAAGCTGGAGTTGTAGTAAGACTTTGAGGTTGCTTGCAGCGCCCAATCAAGATGTTTTCCTCAACATTGACAACCTCAAGGTGCAAGGTAGGGCACCCTATATCTACTTACAGGGTTACCAGGTGGCTTCAGGCAAAGACACAGACCTGAAAATCACTCAGGCTAGTCTCATTGCTGGCATAGGTGGTGGCTGGCTTAACTCCAGAGATGAGAAGGTCAGTCATGCCCCAGAATCCACATGCCCTGGTGATGAGCCACAGGTACTCTGAGACACGGGGCTTTGAAGCCAGAACAGAAAGAAAGGTGAGGACGAGGTATTCTGCAGCCAACTGTGGCCCCTGTACAGTGGCCCACACCGAGCTCCCCCCTGTACCTTCCATTCCCTCTGGTTGGCATTCCAACCAGCTTTACTTTGCTGATGGCTGCCATCAAGGCCCCGTCTTCATTCCCAAACCACTTCTTGACAGAGCCATCTTAATTTCTGTTTCCAAGGCAACCAAACAAGTCTGTGTCCTAGCATCCACAAAAGCAAATTAAGAAAAAAGAGATATTATGAAAATTTTTAGTAAAATAATTGGAAATATATATATATACATATATATATTATACTTTAAGTACAGTTGATAGTTTTCAAAAACTAGATGTTCTTATTTAAAACACATTCTACAAACTCCCTAGTTCTTTTTAAAATTATTTTATTTTTGTACATATACATTTATATTATTACACATATATACAATATATTACCTATGGCAAGAAGAACTATGACACAATCAGGAATTATATAAATGTTACATTCTTAGTGTTTTGACGATTTGTATTTGACAGCCTTGAAAAAGACATTTTTCCTATCTTGGTGCATCTGAATTTCTGAATGTAAATCAATCTCAACTTAGAACACCAATCTAGACCTAAGAATATCTTAATCCCTAAACAATTAAGCTTCATTGTAAAACTAAGCTACCTGGTCTTCAACTCCCTCAGAGACTTGAGAAGGAGTAAACTTGATTATCTGAGTATGCCAGGAGTGTAGGTTAGTAGCTTTCCAAATGAAAACAGACAAAGACAGTTTTCTACCTGAATAGTCACCCAAAACTCTCTATAACATTGGACCATCTTCTTCAGTCTTCTGGCACAATATATCTGACAGACATATGTGTGAGGCAGGAACTATTGAGGACTTGCTTGCCCTGTCTTGACAAAGTTTGGCTGTCAACTCTGCCTTTCTTTGTTCATACAGACTCTATGGCTCACACTGTCTTCATCAATACACTGACACTGTGCCATTAACCCTGTGACACCGCCTCCATCTGTGAGAGGCATAGGAAACCTAACATGCCAAGTCTGTCTTTCAATATAAACAAACACTAGTATAAGGGAAAATGTTGCTTGAATGAATATTTGGAGATTCATTCATATTCTGTTAGCCTAAATTGAAGCCTCAGAGTTGGGTAGTTTCTCATGATCTTTATAACAACTTTGTTTACACTAAACTGAGCTTTAAATTCACAAGTTGCTTCATATACTATCAGTAGAAAAACACTACTCTAGGAAAGCCCTAACATCTGACTAATCAGATAGAAAATCCAAGTCTGAAATGCACACATATGAGTTACTATCAAATTTATTTTATGTATGGCTTTTTATGCATATCACCGTTGCAATTGTCTCTAGCAGCAGAATATGGGGCTACGTCCCAGAGAATTTGGACATAAAGTATGTTAGGTTTATCAGCTTCTTTGAAGAATCTCTTAAGATGCTACCCGTTCCGGTGAAATGTTAGTTGTTTGAATACTCCCACAGTGTTTAGGTCCTGCAGACTGGCATTTGATACGAACCCCTCAATCTGGAATGTTGTTAGAATAAATATGTAATGACAGTAAATCAAGAATTACTCTTTAACCTACATATTTTCCTCGGGTGTTTAGTATCAGATTCTTTGAGGCATTTCTGCACTTTGCATGTGCCATGGCAAATAAGCCCCCCACCTCTTCGTCCCTCCACCCTTTCTGTTCCCACAATATCTGCACATTTCCTGCGTTTTTAATTCTCAATTGCTGTCAGTTTTACGATAAATTGTTAGAATACAGACCAAATGCTTCAAATGATTCTGACCAAATAAATTTCAGTGAAAACAAACAAACAAACAAACAAAAAAAAAAAACCCCACCTTCTTCCTTCTTTATTATTTAAACAGATTATCTTCAAAGCAGGAGGGCGTTTAATAAGAAATAAAACGAATATGGGGGAAAACAAGTAAATGTCAGGTACTGGATATGGTATGCTCCTAATAAGGACTTGCTCGGGCCTCAGGAGCTGTGCTTCCCAGTATTTATCCACTCATTAAAAACCGTGCTAAGTTTTGACATTTAGATTTGCCTACTCGTGAAATTTAAATGACAAGAATGGTCTCTGTAGCTTAGTAGATAATACTGTCTGGATAACTTAGCAATGATGACTTTAAGTATATAGGATTTGGTAAAAAATCCATTTTATTTGATCTTAATTAATATGTGTATCAAATATAACACTGTATGTTTATTCTTGGAGAAATGTGTGCTTTCAAGGGTGTGACATTTTCCCATTGTTTTCAGTCTCAGTAGAAGCATAAAGTCTCATTCATTCCAGTTGTAATAACTGCTGACTGCTCTAGCGCTGTGCCTGAAAAGGAGAGGGTTGTGTATAAGATTACAAAGAGTGTTAATTCACCTTTAGTTGACTTTCATGAAGTGCTTGGTGGCAGAAGTTAGACGACAAATTGTCAGAGATAAGAACTGGTCCTTTTAAGTATGTATAAAGCTGATATCATGAGGAGTCACTTGGTGGTTATATGATGCCGCTGGATTTTATATGTAGATGCTGCATCACTTATTTTTGTTTTGTTGAGTTTTAAACCCAACTCCTCACGCTACCACTGAGCTGCAAAAAACTTCTATTAGAAGCTTCCATTCTCCACTTTACATGTGCTTTCTCTCTCTCTCTCTCTCTCTCTCTCTCTCTCTCTCTCTCTCTCTCTCTCTCTCTCTCTCTCTCTCTTCTTTCCTCCACCTCTCCCTCCCTCTCTCTCTTCCCCACTTCCTTCTTGTGTGTAGAGAGAGTAACAATAGTAACAATACTTGTGTATTTCCTACATTTTCAATGTTGTCAATTTTAAAATAAATGGATAGAATGCAAACCAAATCCTCAGGTGGTTCTGAGTTGATTTCAGTGAAAAGGACACCTACTATCTAATATATGTATTAGATATGTGTGATGTTTTCTTGGTATCTTTGAAAGTGAGGATGAAAAAAAAAAAGAAGTAAATCTATATTGAACTTTTTAAAATTGCTGCTTCTGTTTGAGGTGTTGCTTCCAAAGCACGCCCCCCCTAAGAAGGGTTAGTCTGATCTATTCTTCCCAATAAGATGGGAAACACAATTGAAGATAGAAACTTCATTTGGATAGTTGAGTGATTTACACTGAAGCCTAGAATAGTGCACTCAGCAGGTGTAAGGAGCATGCTGCTGGCTGCACCTGATTGGTGAGTGTGGAAAATTATAAACTTTAATTCATAGTTTTGACAGTTCACGTTCACTCATGAACACAGGTCTTACTCATTAAGAGACACATTCTCACAATTAGGACAACCAAGCAGTCATAAACCTTTGTATTTAATTTTTAAATCATGACTCCTTCCACTCTCTCTCCCTTTCAGACAACATTGTAAGTCGATGTTTGCGAGTGATAATTGCATTATGCATCCTGAATGTAGTCATAAACAAAGAGAGTTTGAATTATTTATTTCAGAGAGTCAATCTTTAATGGGAGCAAAATTGGCTTGACTGTGGTCATCACAAACAGAAAAGTCCACTTAAGAATTTGTTTTTTCTATCATCTACTCTAAGCGTGTGTGTTAATACCTTGAAATGTTGCTCAAAGGTCAAATTTAGGTTTGATTTAAACATTGTACGTTGCATACATGTGTGGAATTGCCATATGTCATGTGCCAATAGAATGTAAAAGAATTAGGTCACTTGAAAAGATGAAATGCTTACGCTCTGTGGAGACTCATACATATGTTCTCAACAGTTTGACAGCTACAGGAGAACAGCTGGTGAGTGCTTTAAGACAGCACTGACCACATCGTTCCCTGCTAACCTGAGCTACAGACTGTGACCTCATCTAAAAAAAATGTGACTCATTAAATGTTTTTATTTATATGAGGTCTTTAAACATTTTTTAAATAAATGACAAGAAAACATAACTTTTCCAGGTAGATGAACATTATTGAACAATTGCAGGGATGTTTGTGGGGCACTTAATTCTCCCAAGTATTTAATGTGCAAAATTCAGATTTCTCTCTCTCTCTCTCTCTCTCTCTCTCTCTCTCTCTCTCTCTCTCTCTCTCTCTCTCTCTCTCTCTCTCTGTGTGTGTGTGTGTATAGGTCTCTCTCTCTGTCTCTTTGTCTCTGCTGTCTCTCTTTCTCTGTCTCTCTCTGTCTCTCTGTCTCTGTCTCTCTCCCTCTTCCTCTATTTCTATCTCTATCTCTTATTATGGGGCCAAAAAGCAAAGAGTTTTATACATGAATTTTCTAATTTGCCCATGCAGATGGTTTTTTACATATTATATTATGTTCAGCTTATAGCTCTACCCATAATACTTTTGTGAGGAATTTGAAGGGGGATATTTTGTAAAACTTTTAACTTGAATATTGGATTTAAATTTGAATCTAAACCAGATTTCTGTCTGGTGAGTTTAAATGCCAATGAAATGAATATTTATAAATGTGTGTGTCTAATCTCTGCCCAACTAAAGCAAGGCTTTTTACTTAGTTTTATTCATATTGGCAATTTTGTGGTTTTGAGCCTGTATAACCTTTGTTGTATAGCAGTTTTCATCATCTGAACTAACTCAAGACTACTGGTAGAAATTTACTTAGAAAGATAGCCTTAGGTTTAGTAAATAACTTATAGCATCAAATTTCCAACAAAGAAGTACTGAATACATCCTGAGACAGAAGAGTACAATGTGTGCTTCCCAAGATTTTGTCAATTCATCATCATGATGTCCATAAGTCCTTACCATGTTTGACAGAATCAAGCCTATCTGTCTAAAATAGTTGTTTCTCTTATCGTATCTCTGCAAAAAATCTCTCAGAGCAGAAACATATGGACATTTAATTTTAAATATGGAGTTAACAATTGGAGGGAGATTTTTAAAAAGAATTGTGGCAGAGGCAGACAGAGCAATGGAGATAAATTTATTTTCCCACTGCTGACTTCATAGCATCCTTCTAGACCCAGACCCAGGTGAGAGCCCCAAAGGGTCACACCATGAAACATCAAGAGCAGGTGAAGGTCGAAATGTTTCTCCCAAGCAGATTTCAGGATGGATGAGCTAATACCATCTGCTGCTCATACATATTTTCTGTGAACCAACCGACCATCTAAAGAGGGAAAGTTATGAGAATACAAATGTCACTGAAAGTTCACAGGAGGACAAATCAGAAGGAAGGGCAAACCAAACATCAAAACGGGCCAAGTGAAGGAAGCCGTGGAGATGGAGAGGCGTGGGATGGGTCAGTTCATGTTGTAGGAGCAGCTGGTGAAATGTTGTCCTGCGTGGCTATTTCTTTTGTCGTAATCGAACATATTAATGAAGTGAGGTCCCCGTATGAAGCTGTTAGGAAAGGGTACTCTAAGGTATGGCACTTACTCTTGTCCTTCCCGCTTATTTGTTCTTTGAGCAGCTCCTCCCTGCAGAAGTGTCTTCTTCAGTAGTAACCACACTACGGGTGCATTGTTTGGTGTGGTAACTTCTCGGCCACCGCTGGTGATTTGACTGTCCAGTGTGACTATAAAAGTGAGCTTTTAAGCTGACTCAATTTGACCACTTTACATTTAAATAGTTTCATGAAGTTATTCATCACGCTATTGGACCTCGGGACCACCTTCAACCATTTACTTTTATCTGAGGAGCAAACTAATCCTAGAAAGCCATAGAGACCCAAAGTAATTTGCCAGAGATCTTAACAGCCATCTTGGTACCCTGAGAGGTGCACGTCCATTGATATTCGGAATTGTGAAAAAAAAATGATATTGCACAAACTGATCTGAATTGACATATGTGGCTGCTGCAGCTTGCCTGGTAACACGATGGTCCTGGACTGTGGAAACTTTGTTGCATAGCTTGCACAGGTTTCTACAGAGTGCATATGGGATTCTGGGATGAACCGGCTTCTCGGGTTATTCTGTATTGGTGTTTCCATTGAACGGGCTCCTTTTGAGAGTCTCAGGTCGCATGCTAATATGCAACTCACTAGACATTCTCAGTAACTGAACGGCAACTTTACTTCAGGGATCCATAGATGAATGAGATTTTACCAAAGGTGCCAGTCTCCGCAAAGTCACAACTATAAAAATAGATGGAAGTTAACTGGACTCAGCCAACATATTTGAAAGATGTTCTCACGTGTGCTTTAAACATCCTGTAACTGGCGTGACTTACATGGATTTAGTTTTTAAAGTAATGGAAGATAATAAGGTGGATTATACATTTTCTTAATCATTGTGCCTCAGTATTGATTATACTTAAGGATAATCATTAACACAAACTTGGTACTTCTATCCAGAAAAGTTTTACTATCATTCTAAGAGTGAAGTATTTTGTATGATTGTTACTAGTATTCATAAATTCATTGTTTCAAGGTTTAAATGATGTCTGGAGGGCTAAGAGTACACAGTGCTCTCACAGAGGGTCCAGGTTTGGTTGTCAGCACCACCTTGCTGTCCTCCTGTCTGTCTTGAGACTCCAGCACTGCTCCGTGCATTATGTGATGCCTTTGAGGAAACTGCTAAAATATTCTGGTCTATTATTTTGATGCTCTGAGAATACAGGTCTGTGCTTGTAATTAACAGCATCATTAGTTGGAATAAATTTTGACTTCATATCTCCTGAAAAGAGGTCACATCTTAATTGATCTCAGAAGCATCAATTTATGGTTTTGAGTGAAAATATGTGGTATTTTTTAGCTATAAATATTTTTGCTTCCAAAGAGTCAAGGTGTAAATGAATACAAGACAGAACTCCCAGTCTCCTTGCTGTCCATCACAGCTAGTCTTAGATCATAGGCACCTGCACTTACTATTCATCCAAGTAGAAAATTAAAAGGGCTAGGGTCATAAACATAAACTTACTGATGTGACTCTATTTGTTTCAGAAAAAAAATCAGTAGTGTTTACGTAGTCGAAAGCAATTTTGAGAAAGTTCAAAGCTAATCATGAAAACCTGGTAAATAACTATCATGATGTGTAATGTGTTTTTCGTTTAGCCTATAACACTATTTACTCCTTGAATTTAGCTGGGGAGACTCAGCCCTGTGAGATCAATGTGAGAAAGAGCGGCACTGGCGTTTCTGTCTTCCTCTGGGGCACAAAAGAAAACGCTTTGTTACCTTATGGACTGGGCATTGCTTTCAACTGATCTCTTATATTAAACTTTAAATAGCACCATTAGTTAGAAATTTGACATACAAGCTCAAGACAGGCTTGTAAGTCACAGGGTAGAAAAGTCCATGGAAAGCAGAATCTAAGCAGAGCACTACGGCAAAGGGGGCAAACAGACAAGGTATTGATGGGGCTCTGTAGTGTTTGCTGATTTCTCTGTTGTATGCTGCCAGGCGCTGTGAATCACGTGGATAACTGAAGGCAAAAAATGCATTAGAAAGATGTAAAGTAAATTTGATATATCACAGCACAAAGAAAGGGAAAACATATTTGTCAAAGACCTTTCCCTGCAAGTTCTGAATAAGTACACCATACTCATCTCCACACATTTTTCCTCCTCTACATCCTCCTTTCTTCTCTGCCCTTTAAATACGGTGTGGAGTGGACTGGCTAGTTTCAGTTCTAACGTGTGGAGTTGGATATAGAGATGGATTGAAAAGACCTGTATTGTAAAACAGTATTAGATAGCTGGCTTTAATTAAAGGGGACACAGAATGCAACCCAAGCACAGAGCTTCTGAGAGTCGTCATTGCCATGGTCACCGTCATAGCACCATCGTCATCTGCTAAAGATCGATCTAGAAATGATCTGGTCGCTAAAGTGACTGAGCCAGTGTCTCTGGGTAGGGAGAAGGGAGGAGCTGCAGTCTGCAGGGCTGAGGACAGTGATCAGCATTTTCCCCTGAGAACTGGGAAACCTAAATGAAGATGTGAATCCTCTTGATGGATATGGGTTTGAGAAGAAATTCCAAAAACGACCCATCTGTGCTGAAATTCAGGGGCAGGGATGACTATCCCAGTGGGTATAAAGGAAATTAATTATAGCATAAGGGGGGATTTTCAGAATTACCAGGGTATCTATCAACACAGTGTGAGCAGGAGACTTCAGTGTGAGCAGTGTACTTCAGAATTTCCAGGGTGCAACTGGAAACAAAAAGACATGAAAAGAGGGTTGGAGAGCTGACAGAACCTGCCAGGAAGGGTACACATGCTATCCAAGTCACTTAGTTAGGGTTTAGTGACATAGGTAATATAGTGAGTGGCTAAGGGACTGACCAAACTGCAGTAAAATGACAACATACCGCAAGAGCAAGATTCACATAGTAGAGCAGATCAGTAGTTGTTCATTTTTTTTTTTTTATTTTTGTCCATACTGTGACTGTTAATGTTGATTCTCAAATCAAGATTTAAAAATCACCTTGTGGTGGGTGGGGCTAGAGAGATGGCTTAGTAACTGAAAACACTGGGTGTTCTTCCAGAGGACCAGAGTTCACTTCTCGGCAACCACATGGTGGCTCACAACCATCCGTCATAGAATCTTATTCCTCTTCTGGTGTGCATGAAAACAGAGCACTCATATAACATAAAATAAATAATGATTTTCTTAAATGTATACTTTATAAAACTGACCTGAGTTTCAAAAAAATATCACCTTGGGAACAAATCTCTAGGCATATCTGTGAAAGATTATCTAGATGAGATTAATTGACATGCGAGAACCACCCTAAATGTATGCATTTATTCAATGGGTGGAGACCCCAGAGTACAAAGGAGAAAGGCAACCAAGCAGAAGCATTCTGCTCCCTGAGTGAGTGTGGATACAAAGTGTCTGTGTCTGCCCTGGCAATCCTTCACTCCTGATGGTGTGTGTCCTCAGAATTCTGAGCCTGAAGAAGGCTCCAGTCTTTAAATTGGTTTTATTGGGTATTTTGTCAGAGTAGAGACGCAACACGTACACACCATTTTTTTCAATGTGATCCCTTAGTCTCACTCACTTGCTAAGAAGTCTGTCCTATCATTGTCCGTTTCCCCAGGGTCTTGGAAATCTGTGCATACAGATTATAGCTTTAGCCCTGATTAATCTGTCTGTGTTTATTTCACTATTGACAAGGCCCCTTTCTCGTGAGGACAGGATGCTCTCCGAAGGTGATATAATTTCTTAGATAAGTAAATAAAACAAAGCCTGGAAGGATGTACTCTCATCCCTCCATCCATTTTACAGCTAGCTGGGGGCCAGGGAGGGGAAGGAGCCAAGTGACTTATTTAAGTGTGCTCAAGCAGTGTGGGGCGTGGGGAAGAGAGTGGCTGTCTGCCAAGACTTCGGGTCTGTGTAGTATGCAGTCACTCCACGCCTCATGCTGTGTGCCCTTCATCTGTTGCCTAGCCACACACATAGTCAGAGTCCACCAGGTGCTTTAAGAAATACCACATGCGTGTACAACAATTAGATTTAGATAACAATAGAACAGATTATAAGAAGAAGTCTCTGTGATCCACAGCAAGCAGATGCATCTCTGGCTGGCACTGGTGCATCATCAGGATTAACAGAAAGTCACACCCCACTCACATTCATGGGGTGTCCTTAGTTTCAAATGCCAGCCGTAGTGCCCTGCCACACTGATTGCCATATGACTCCTAAAGGCCGTGTGACAAGTTAGACTTTCCTTGTTAGTGGTATTGGCACTTTGAAAGGGTCCTATAAGTCACTAGTGAGAATTTGTCAGGTTTCTGATAGAGTCGGGCTCGGGGAGGAACTTGGCAGGCGTAGTTGCTGATTTCATTACGTCAAATCCATGGTTGATGCATTCAGCAGGACTTATGACTGCTCTGCTGATGCCTACTCATCACCTGGATGAAGCTGGATTTGTCAAGTCTCTCTACTATGAAGGCATCTGCATTTCCTTGTTTGATGTCACCTCCCATACTGTGTCTAATCATTGTTCGTAGCCACAGCGTTCTCTTCATTATTGTCTGGGACTAACTCTTTCATTTATTTAATTCAGCTTCAGAATCAATACAATGCTTTCCAGTTCCCTTTAATATGTAAAATTCTTTGTTCACTACTGTACGTTTCAATATTTGAAAATATTTTTGCATCTATAGTGAACCTGAAACAAAATATTACACAGATTGCAAAGCAATTCCAAATAGATACAGGTAGATTAGAGAATATGAACATATTATTATAAATATTGCTTATTGTAATTTAAAAAGTCTATAATGCAAAACATGCCATTTATGGTTTCACATGTTAAAACTATGATTTTGTATTGAATGGGAATTTCATCAGTTGTATATCTATCTTCAGATGTATTTTTCAATATTAATTTTAAAGGTACCAAGTTGGAACTAGAGTGGTTGTTAGAAATTGTCTGAAATTTCCTGTTAATAATATTTAAGCTTCTTTAAGCTGCAGAGAGTTTCATGAAAATTAAATGCTATGAATCATTTTTAACCGAGTAAAGATTTTCTTTTGTTTTTGTTTTTGAAGTTTTTTATCACTTAGACACAGTATAATTTAAATAGCCGAGCACTCTTTATTCAAACAACGTGGAGCTGGAAAGATGGCTCATTTGTTAAGAGCCCATGCTCTTTGACAAAACATGAGTGTGTTTCCAGTGTCTGTGTCAGGTGTCCTCAGCCTCTACCACCAGCTCTAGGGAACTTGACGCCACCTTCAGGCCTTCTTGGACACTGCACTCATGTGTGGTAAACACACACACACACACACACACACACACAGAGAGAGAGAGAGAGAGAGAGAGAGAGAGAGAGAGAGATCATTTTTTAAATATAATAAATGTCACTTCTAATGGATGAGTGATGGCTACTATGTGCTATGTTTTGACTACTAGTGAAATGGTGCCACTGCTTATTAAATACTTACTAAGAATATTTTAACCATGTATGTGAACAATAAGCAAGGTATGATAAGAAACTAGGAGGAAGGCGTGGAGTTTACAATATCCTCTTCTGTCAATGATCAGGTAATAGTCATGTGGCAATATTTTGCAAATTTGACTGCTTCAAAGAATAAAGCAGAATGATCTATAAAACTTTCAACGTGTTTCCACCATTTAAGCCAAAATGTCACAAAACCTGTATATAAAACTGATCTGCATTCACGCATAAAAAGGAACATGTGCCATTTTAAGCAGTGTATAAAGCAATGTGCATCACTGCAGCCAAATGCAGCATGCATATGCCAATCAACAAAGTAGATAGAAACTAGGTAGTTACTCATTCTGAGGGACCATTGCAGATCAGACAGAGGATTATGTACTTTGTGAAATCCTCTTCAAAAATAGCAAGGTGATGTCATCCTAATTACTCTTGAGACATGGCATTATGGATTATTCCCCTGTGTGATTATGGGATTAACTTCACGTTGAGGTTTAAGTAAGTTGTTTGAAGTTCCAATAATACATGTATAGACTGGGCTCCTATTGTCTCTCCTGAGCCTGGGTTGCAGCGTGCAGATTACCCTCCAGGCAGCCTATGAAATTTCCTATTTTCCAATTAAAAGACTCCCTGCTTGATGCAAATATCTAGCAGGGAACCCCATCTCCTATAGGACAGCAGGCATAGGAACAACTGTCCAGGAAGGGGTGCACATTCTAGCCTCATAGTGTGAATTTCTTGCTGGACATAACATACTTCTGTTATTTTTAACAACAAGTATTGCTGTGCCAAATTAAAAGTAGGTGTTAATATTGCATAGATTAAGGATGCTTGATGTACATATGCATTAATTCCTACCAACTTTGACTAATAGATTATCTAAAAATGAGAGGTGAGGATATTCAGATTTTGTTTGGAAATTCATGAGTGGCAGTAACCCCAGTCTTCTGAACTCTAATGTAATGGGCATTGAAGTTAAGAACACGGGAGTACATACTTAGGGCCATTAAAGGATGAAGCTTCACAGTACTGTTTCCCAAACATGAAAACAGACTCAGAGAAGGCAAGAATTTGCTTAAAGGTCATATATCTGTTATATAATGGAGGCACACCTTCAGTAGATCCGGTGTTAAATCCAATGATTCAGGGACAGTTTAAGCTGGGAATGCCATAAGTACGCTCTGGAATTGGAAGTGAGCTGATTGCATGGCTGACATTCTACAGGTCATGCATATGGATGAATCAGATTGATTACTCAGCAAAAGTCGAACTGTAGATACTTGATATCCCATATATATAAATACACATATAAGTATATATTAATATCACTTAGTAGATAAACAGGCCTGCTTTTTCCCCTGAGGGTGCTGGGAAATGGCGGACAAATGAGCGTTTGTTGTTCACGAATTGTATGGCAAGAATGGGGTAATCCTTCCTCTGAGTGCCACCAGGTCTCCCCCTCCAGGGGACATGGTCAAATGTGAGGCACCAGAGTACGTGAGAAACTCGTATCACACTCTCCACTCAACTGTGGAGAATGTTCTGACCATTGGCTAGATCTGGGTAGGGGTTTAAAGTTTACCTCCTGTATTGTCCTTGGCTGGTGCCATAGTTTGAGCGGGACCCCTGGGCCCAAATCTGCCTATCATATTGTTCTACTTGTAGATTTCTAGGACCCTCTGTATCCTTTTATTTTGCTGTTCTCCCATGCGTCTCTCATTTAGAGTCCCAATAGGATGCCTTCCCCTCTGTCCCAGTTTCCTGGTAAGTGGCACTCAGAGGAAGGACAGCAAGTAGCCAAGAAGAGACTTGATACCCTATGAGAATATATAGGGGGACGTAATCCCCCTCAGGAACAGTCATAGGGGAGGGGAATAATGGGAAAATGGGGGGGGAGGAATGGGAGGATACAAGGGATGGGATAAACATTGAGATGTAACAAGAATAAATTTAAAAAAATAAAAAAATAAAAGATAAAAAAAAAAAAGAATGGGGTAATCATTTCTGAGAAATGACGTATTGTGTTAAATTCTTTAACAAGTCTTGGCGAATTATATGCAAAAGTATCCAGATTATATTCCCTTTATATTCTCCCCAACTCCTCCCATATACATCCCTACCCCAGTTTTGTGTCTTCTATCTATCTATCTATCTATCTATCTATCTATCTATCTGGAACTGTCTCTGATTGGCCTCCCTCAACCTAGGCCAAACTATCAAGGTAGCCATCTGAGATACTGGACAGAGATACCCACTTAAGATCCCAGGTTTGATTCTCCTTAAGGTGCCAGGTATGAAATACGTTGGAACATACACTGTATACATGTATCTGACTGGATGCCCACCCCTTATCTAATTGGTGATTTTTTTTTAATATTTTTTTTAATATTTATTTATGTTTATATATTTTTATTTTTATTTCATATATATATATCTTTAAAAAGTTGCCCTGTTCTACGCACTATGAAACAGTTTAGATCCTGAACTCAGCCATTTCCCTGATTTATCAGCTTTTGAATAAAGATGCTTTTTGTTGGTTTGAACTTGGTTTTTTATAGTGGATTAGTTTCCAAATCCTCAGGCCCCATCACTTATGTAAGGGAATGATGTTAGTGAGAATACATGAATGTAGCGAGTATTTAAAACAATATGGGAGAATGAGTAGAGCATCCAAAATATAAGTAGCATCTTATTTAAGATTATTGTATCCTAAGATAATATTTTAAAGTAGGTTTCTGGTAGACAGATTTTACAGTGAAAGCTAAGTAAGTCAATTTTCAGGCTGTTTGGAGTCAGACCGTGCCCATTGTAAGGGTTTGTGAGTAGCCACTCCTTAGGGAATGTATTTCCGAGCTCTGTCTTGTTTGTGTAAACCACAAAACTGAAGGGAGTTTAGGGGGAAACTGCAAGTAAAACTTCCGTGGTGAATAATCAGAAAGCGCGCATGAGTCTTTGAAGCAAACTCTTCAAGCATCATTGTCCTAATTTAAGATGTTCATTAAGTGGCGATGTGGAGAGGAGTAGAAATTATTTCAACTTATCAAATTTCACTTCCCTTGAGACTTGTGTTTTCATGAATTGTTTTACTTAAGTCTTGTATTTTAGAGAGGAGAAATACTCTACTGTTGAGAAGTCTCCGTCATATCATTCTTGTATTCTTTACCAAAAAATATAGATGTGAGGTTATTGAGATCTCAGTTTTAAGTTCTCCGGTTTTCTCACGATTTACCTATGTTTTATCAACTATTTATCATTTATCAACCACGGGCATCAGGAATAAATCATTTGAGGAGCAGTTCTTGTAAGCTGTTTGCATTGAGAAGCAACCATTTCAAATGAAAAGACAAACATCTTAAGAATAGATCAACTGGGCTGGAGCGATAGCTCAAAATTTAAGAGCACTGGCTACCCTTCCAAAGGTCCTGAGTTCAGTTCCCAGCAACCACAGGGTGGCTTGTAACTATCTATAATGAGATCGGTGCCCTCTACTGGCCTGTAGGTGTTACATGCAGGCAGAGCACTGTATAGATAACAAATAAATCTTTTTTTAAAAAATCAATCAACACTTATTTTTGCTATTGTTTCAATACTCTGGGTTACAAACCTTACTCATTTTAGGATTTCTGTATATCCGAGATGCTCCATGGCAACTCGACAAACAGAGTTGTTGTTCTACAAACATCTCCGGTCCCCATAGATGTTGCCTTCGTTTACAAACCAAGTATAGCAGAGATGATTTGGGTTTCAGTCCAAGACCTGGAGATAACTCTACCGGAGAGTGCTCAGTCTATCACATGAGCTTTAAAAGCACAGCGCCACCTCCTGCCGGAAACAAAAACCGAGATGCAGCGAAACAATGAGAAACTGATTGTGGGTAGGATGAATTCAGTGTCCCGCACCTCCAGGAGGGTACAGGGCAGGACCTCAGCGGGACAAAGAAGGACCTGTAAGTAGAGGCAGCTTGTTCTAACAGTAAGCAGTGAGGAGACTGGCACCTCTGCGGTCAAGCTGGGACTGACTCCACCGGGGACCTGAATGGGGCTCCTGAAGTCCACAGGAAGGTCATTAGTAAACTCAGCACAAGTACCAGCCTGGACATCCATCCTGTAGGACGGTGCTGCGTCCAGCCTCCCCTGCTCTGTTGCTTGGGCGAGTCATTAGCACAGCAATGTAATACAAAGCTGGGAGCATTTAGTCAACATTGTATCCACAGCATAGCCATAGGGTGGTTGCCAAGATCCTCACCGTATTTAAAGATATCTGACTTTAGAGATAAGGTTAAATAGCGTGTGCTAATCATATTGTTATATCTATGTCTCTATCTATTCAAAAATATCAGATTCCATGTAGTAATTATATAGAATATTTATAATTATATCAGTAATACTGGAAAGAAAAAATACAATACTTTTATAAATCTCTCTACATAAATAATTAAAATCATAAGGATATAGCCATATAGTTATTTTCTGAAAACTCTGCCGTTCAGTGATAAGATATGTTAAGTGTGTGTATTTGTGTTTTCTGGTTCTGAGAAATGCTAGAATAATATACCTGGATGAATTAGAGCGATGTTAACTATGAAGTTCTCTGGAATAATTTCATATAACAAGAATAAAAGCTGAGAAACCCAAAATCATTTTTATAGTCTTTTTTTTTTTTTTCTACTGTAACTTAACAGGGCAAAGGTTTAATTCACTCTCTTCTGCATTTTTTTAAAATGTGAGCATTTGGCTTTATAAATGGAAAATTCATTTGTGGATGTTTCCCGGGCAAAACCAAACTGCCTTCTTAACTTCATATACTTGGCCTATTGATAAGACATAGCAAGATGTGCCATTAGGTAATTCACTTGCAGAAAGGAATTCTTTCTTTCCTGAATTAGCAATTTCATAATTATATGAGTCATACTGGCCTAAAAATGTAAATAATTCTTAGCCTGTAGGCCTCACAAGTATGAACATTAGCAAAACCAGGAAGGAACTAGCAAAGTGTTTTTGAAAAAAGCAATTAATTTTTAAAATGTACTTTAAATTAAAATATAATCACACAGCTTCCCAACTTCCCTTTCTTCCTTCCAGCCCTTCCTAGCTGTTCCCCTCAAGCCCCTCAGATTGCCTCCCACGCCCTCTCAAATTGATGACCTTTTATTCTTTATTATTGTTATGTAATTATACACATAAATATTTAAATACAACCTGATGGGTCCATTTTTGTTGTTTGTGTGTATCAGGAATGAAGCTTTAAAATGATTTAAGACACAATGTGGTCAAAAGACAATTAAATGCAGTGTAGTCTTGCAAGCTTTGCTGTGAAAGTATAAGAGTTGCTGCAGAGCCCAGTGCTATAGCAATAAAACTTTCCCTCCATTCTCCCATCCCCCTCAATCCTCCTCTTTCACATCCCCCCTTTCTTTTTTCTGTTCTCTTTGCACATTTTCGAGTTTAAATTTTTGTGTCATCTTTTATTCATTTTCCTGTTTTATAATTAGTATAATTTTCTTCCAAATATTTCAAATGGATGGCTGTTTTTTCTCTTATTAGAAGACAAATAAGCTAAGGAAAACTACACATGATAAAGAGAAACAACTGCACCGCAGAAGAGTGGCTATGGCTTTTCTGTTTTGAGGTAGACCATGGAGTTCTAATCATAGGACCATCAGATCCTATATGCAGGGTTGCTTCTGATCTTAATGTGGACACAGCCATCCCTAACTATGGGGTTTTGTGTTTCTGTCAACACTTTCTCAGCACTTTATGAACGATCATGTTCTACCCTCAAGGGAAGGAATCAAGGTACAATCCTTGGTACTTTCAACAACATGCTTCAGCAAATAAGAATGGTCTTTGATGATTTGTTTTGCAAGGTAGTCATACTGGTGATGTGTATACTAGTATTTCTACTGAGAAGGGTACACAGTATGGGTGATGAAATTAAATTATTTATGATAACATAAATGTCTTAAATTGGTTTTTGTTTTGTTTTGTTTTTGTTTTTGTTTTTTTTTTACTGTGTGCCCTTCATAACTTCACTGAGTATTTACTGCATCTAAAATATCCCATGGGCCAGGAGCATCATCATAAGTATTTACAAATAATGGTTGCTTCCTCCTTGGAGGGTAGAATACAACGTTTTTCTTCCCATCACTGTAAATTAGCATTTCCGTGTGTGTGTGTGTGTGTGTGTGTGAGAGAGAGAGAGAGAGAGAGAGAGAGAGAGAGAGAGAGAGAGAGAGAGAATGAGTATGCACAAGAGCATGTGATGCCCACAGAGGCTAAAAGAGGGCAGTGCCCAGCAGATGGAGGTTCAGTCATTCTATAGCCATAGTAAGCGCTAGGATGCAAATTCTGGTCCTAAGCAAGGTCAAGTGCTCTTAAATGCTGAGCCATCTCTCCAGGCTCCAAATTTGCCTTTCTATCTTGTTTATGATCATTGTCTCTAGTCCTGTTATTTTTTTTTTCTTATGTTATCGTTTGCTAAGCAAGTTTTAGAAGTAAAGCCCATGTATATAATGCGTTTCCTGTTAAATATTGGGTGTTTGAGATCTCAACGCAAATTGATCAACATTCATACAATTAGACAAAGAAAAATGAAAATGGGTATCATCAATAACTGCTCAAAGTTGTTTGGCAGCATAATAGTATCCTAGTGGCTGGATGAGGTTAATTTATGGCAGCAGAGATCTTTTTGCTGTATTTGACATTGATGATGTAGATACCATCCATTTACCCACAGTACATGGTACAGCATTTTTCCTTATGAAAAAAAAAAATGATTATTGTGAGAAAGGCCAACTCTCCTCTATCAGGCTTGTTTCTTTAATTTCTTCACTTCATTCTTCACACTGCCCTTTCTCACTGTAACAATTTTACTAAAATTACTCATTACTTCCCCTCCCCCGTCAATATATGGAGAGGCATCTTCCTCTGGGTTCAGTTTGAATCAATCCTACATGCCTATTGGGAACACGAAGGTCATTGTGTCCACAGATCTCTAGAGAAACCAGGAATGTTAAGCACACAGGATTACATTTCCAAGGGGAAAGATGTCAAGCCTGTTCTTCTGTCCAGAAAACTGGGAATTGGAAGTGATCCACAGCCTGGTGATCTGTGTTACCTGTTGGGCCAGGCCTTGTCAAGCTCATATAGCCAGGACTGGAGGGGCCTATTAATCTAAATGACCCTTACAGTCAGTCTCCTCCAGCTCCCACAAGCAGAACCTGAGGTGGCTAATGGCCAGATGACCTTTATGTTTAACAAGACCAGGGCAGACCTTTCCTTAGGCCCCTAAGCCAGCACAGGCAGCTTATCTCCAGAACCCACCTACTTGAAAGAAATGGCATGCACCCTGAGTTGAGTTTCGATCTAATTACACTTCCTTGTACACCAGCGATCGTCTTAAACCAGTACCCTTTTTTCAAATTATACTATGTTAATATTAGTTGGGAATAAAGCATCATCATCACACTCCCCAAATCTTGATCGAGGTTGACAGAGTCTATCCGAACTGAGTTTTTATTCCCATCTCTTTGCAGTTCGCTTCACTGTCTGCCATGACCATCTCACATGCCTTGTTTTCTCATTATGTATTACCATCTTGGACAAACTGTGTTGATCATTCTGTTCCATTAGCATAGCCAGAGACAGTGGGTTACTAAGGCCATATGATGGTCCAACCATTGTTAAAATACAGAGTGCTCTTTCTTGGTTTCATTTTCTACTCCAATTACTATCATCTTTGTGATGCGTTCAGAACAAGGAGATGTTGATGGAGGATGTTCTCATATTCAGGGAGACCATGATGCCCCTCTTTACACTTAGTTAAAACTGACATAATAGTCAGTCCATGGACTGACAGATTGCAGTCAAGATCCCTCAAAGTTTGCATGTTTCCATGTCACTTAAAAAACATTCAGTGTTCAATGGGCCTAGGGTCTTTTCTTCAGTGAGGGATTTCAGTGCAGCTCCTGAATAGGGGGAGGGCTGATACAGGTAGAGTTTCAAGGTGCAATTGGAGTCTACCTCTTTTGAACATTGACATTTCCCACCATCTGTTCTTGGTGCCTCATGGAATCCAAGCTACTAAGTGTGAACCATACTCTAGCTTGTCCCCATTTATGACATGGGGTGGGTGTCAGTATTTGCCACCTGTTGCAATTTACAGCCTTATCACAAAGGCTTGCTGCCAGAGCCCTGTCTTTTAGTTCCCCCTCCCCACTATTACTCTTTGTGTTTTTCTATGCCAACCACCTGCCACACTCCTGCTTTTACAAAAAGCAAGGTGGGTTCATCTTCAAATGAGACATATTATTCCTCAAGGGACAGAAGAAATAATGGCCCTCACAGATGGGCTGCAGCACATGCCTTCATTGAATATATAATCGTGACGAATAGAGGATGGTAGCAGCAAGTCGCTAGCATCTACTTCAATTGTGTCACAGCAAATGCTTTAAAGGCAGGGAGCAAAGGGAGGTTATTTCAAGATGACAGAAACTTGGGCAACTACCTTCTGCATAAAACATGTGCTTGGCAAAGACACTTCACTTCGTCATAACATGTCTGAACAGCTCAAATGTGTGACTGCGAGTGAGAAGTGTTTGTTTGCCATTCCAAACACGTTCACTTTTATGACTGTTGTAAAATGGGCCTGTTTCAATTCTTAAGCCTTTCCTAAATATTTAAGGATGATGTTGCAAGTTTTCAGGGTAGCTTAATAGAAATAAAGTGGATTTATCAAATGATGTCAGATACGACAAGCATAAACCTCCAGCTTAGATCCCAGTACGCTGGTGCTTGGCTTTATGGATAGAAGATCTCCATGCGCTTGCATTCTGTCTTGGAACTAAGTCATTTTTCTTAGTGTCTTCACCATACTTTGTGAACTAGCATAACACTGAATTTTTGTATAAGAAGACAGTTCTGCACATCAGTCCTCTTTATTGTTTGTAAATGGAACTCAGACTCTCCCCTCCCCTAAACCCCATTGAGTCTTTGTAAGAAAAGTGTGGACACGAAGATCATAGACTCATGAGAATTTACTCACAGATTTCAAGTAACTTTGTACTTCTCTGCCATCTTGAATTGACGTTTAGTGATTAACGTCTTAAATTCTCTGTGATCTTTCTAGTCCCAGTAAAT
The DNA here is from genome assembly GCF_903995435.1 of Acomys russatus. Taxonomy (NCBI): domain Eukaryota; kingdom Metazoa; phylum Chordata; class Mammalia; order Rodentia; family Muridae; genus Acomys; species Acomys russatus. The sequence goes on from NC_067147.1 coordinate 50,560,047, forward strand.
AAACACAAAAGATGGATCACTGAATTCAATGAGAGGATATGATTCAGAATGCCAGTAACGTTGCCACCAAATGCTGCTGGTACAAACACAGGCTTGGGCAGCGGTTTGTGGATTACAGGATTGCTTCCATTTCCACCGGGATCTCAGTTAATATGAATACATATTTAGTGGCCTTTTTGCCAGCTCTAGTTATCTGGAATATTAACATATTATATAAGAGGGCAGAGTAGTAGAGCACGTGTTTTTATCACATCACTGAGGTTACAGACCGAAGACATAAATGCTGTGTTACCTTCCTGTATGTCCCACCTGTGTCAAGATAGTTTTTCACATAAGCAATAGAAACTGGAGTTTCAAAGAACTCGTGCAAGAAGCTAGTAGAAAGGGTCAGTTATTTACTCCGGCAAGGTAATATACGAGACTGTTTTGAGAATGTAGATCAAAGAGAGTTGTTGTTTTAATAAACTTTGTACTATTGGTGCACCCCGTGACATAAATTGTGAGCAAGCAAGTGCTGTCAGATGACAGAACCTAAATTCTCTGGAAAAACCAGTATCTTGGAAAAACTTTACTATTTAACAAAGAGCCAAGGAGACATTTTCTGTCTTGAAAGTATATTTATTGCTTAAAAATGAATGTTCAAAGGATCTTGTTGGGTCATTCATTCATTGGAATTAAAACTAGATCCTAGTCTATGATATGTGTAAGGTGTGTGTGAGTGTGAGAGAGAGAAAGAGAGAGAGACAGACAGACAGACAGACAGACAGACAGAGAGACAGACACAGAGAGAGAGACAGAGACAGAGAGACAGAGAGAGACAGACACACACATACACACAGAGAGAGAACAGATGTAAATGAGGGTAGAACATAAAATTTAGAAAAAAGACAAAGATAGGCTAATAGCAGGTGATGAGGAAAGACAAAATATTGACAAAAAGATACATGAGTAATGGAAGAAGTTATAATTTTTCTAATTTTTATTTTTCTATGGGGCTGGAGAAATGGCTCAGAGGTTAAGAGCACTGTCTCCTCTTCCAAAGGTCATGAGTTCAAATCCCAGCAACCACATGATGGCTCACAACCATCTAGAATGAGATCTGGGGCCCTCTTCTGGCCTGCAGGCAGAATACTGTATATGTAATAAATAAACCTAATTTTTATTTTTATTTATTTTTTTTCAATATCAATTTTTTTATTAATTTATTCTTGTTACATCTCAATAGTTATCCAATCCCTTGTATCCTCCCATTCCTCCCCGCCCCATTTCCCATTATTCCCCTCCCCTATGACTGTTCCTGAGGGGGATTACCTCCCCCTGTATATTCTCATAGGGTATCAAGTAGAAACTGTGGTACATATACACTATGGAATACTACTCAGCTATTAAAAACAAGGAATTCCTTAATTTTTATTTTTCTAATTTCAACTCTGTCCTAATCTCTTTTTTTATAGTGGATAAGTGAATTAAACATTAATATTCAGGGTACTGAAGTAGTAATACCAAGAACAATAAAGTAAGTAAGATAAATAGATAGATGATAGATATGTAGATAGATAGATAGATAGATAGATAGATAGATAGATAGATAGATGATAGAGTTGATGAAAAAACTATAAAACCCTACACAAAGCTCTATGCCCTAGGGATGGCCATTCTAGTTGTATAGAATTTCACTGAAATATACAGAATTTGAGTCTGGATTAATTGTTTGATTGACTTTCTTAATCTACCTGTGTGGTGTTTTTATTTGTGTGTCAATTAGAAAAGATGGATTTATTTTAAAAATAGAAACACACAGTGGCAATACTCAAATCCTAGTGCTGCTACTAGTTTGAGCCTACAGGTTTTAAAAAGTGAAGTCAGTTGGCCATCTATAGTTTGGGAATTTGATTGTATACTTGCAATTTATTTTTGACTAGGTAAAAGAAAGCAAAACTGTTAAAAGTAAATACTCAAATGGAAATTTCTGTAGGGGTTTTGACTTTACGAACACTTTAGATTGCGTTCTAATACATTTCAGTTTTTTCCTAACACTAATTTATATTAATCTGACAAATCTAAAATTGGGTACTCATATTTTGAAAACTACGTGTTGTTTTACTGTTAAGTTTATAGGAAATTCAGAAAACTCACATATTTCACAACATGAAAAAGGGGAGGTTGGGGTACTTAATAGTGTTAGACTTGGCTCATGTGTCCTGTAACAATGATCCATTTGAAAAAGTTCATGTCTTGTTCTTCCCTTTCAAGAAAATGAGGATGACATCTCTCAAATGCCTACTTGAAGTCTAGTGTATGATGTCAGGCGGGGTTTTTTTTTTTTTTTTTTTTTTTTTTTTTTTCTGTCTTTCTATGTGGATTCTGATAAGCAGTAAGATAGACAGGAGGAGAGGGAAAAAATGTGGGCAGGAACTGAAGTTCAAAGAAGATTGGAGATGCTGAAAGAGATGCCTAAGGAGCAAGCTGTGGAGATAAGAGAAACGGTGAGTCAGTGGGAGACAAGAAAATGAGAGGGCGGAGGAAGCTAGGCCCAGTGGAGGTGTTGATAAAAGGAAAGGCAGGCACTGTGTCAAGAACCTTGGAAAAACAAAAGAGAAATAACATGATCAGAAAAGCCTGGCCTCAAGAGAATATTTAAAGTGTATAATCTAATATTTTACCAGATTAAAAGGCAATATAAAAACCAACTGCCTTATTTGAAATCAACACTTCAAGATAGAAGGCAAAAATCATTTGGCTAGATTTCATGTGGCATTTATTTTTTTTTTTTTTAAAGTCTCTCATACAGGCTCTTTTACCACCACGGTCAAATGTCCTTACCAATCTGGTTCTGCCTCCTTTCTATAAAGGAGAAAATCACTCATAATTAATTACAAAAGCAAAGCTTTTGTTACTACATGGAAATGCTCAAAATTCAGTGACTTGGTATAGTCACATATGAAAAAAAAAATTAGAAGACCCAAATGTAATGGACTATAGAGAATTGAAAGTGTATCATAACTTATTCCAGAAGCATGTACATGTTTTCCCATTTTAAGCGTATCTGTTTTTAATAGTCTGCTTAACCAGTATTCGTTAGGCCTTTGGATAGGAGAGAAAGAAAATGAGCTCAGACAAACTCATGCAATAACAGTGTTAGGGAGAGAGCCCTTTGGGTTTGTCTTCATCCGGGGAAATAGCCTCTTGAGGATTCTGTTTCCTGTGATACCTTTTATTTGTGTCCCAGCACATTGGCTTTATTCCTTCAGTATTCATGGGGAAATATCAAGGCTGCTGAGAACCAGTACCTAAAATACTAGGTTGGCAAGTGCCAGAACTAGAAGCCCGTTTCTCTCAGTATGCCATGTAAATTTCAGGGGTTTATCCTGAGATGCTATGTGTGACCCCATTGTTCAATGTGTCTATCAAGAAGAAGAAAAAGACCATGGCTTCTTAATGGAGAATCAAGATTTAAAAGGTAGAAATCACTGCATTCAGGGAGGGGACCTTACCACTTGCCATCCTAAGAGAGACATTTATGTTTCTACTCTGATGCTTCATGTTGCAGTCTGTCAAGGCCAAAAATAGAGTCCACATCTTAAGGAAAGTGTAAGAGTTTATTCTGGAGCCATTTTGAGTGACCACAGCTCAGGTCACACAAGATGGAAACAGTTTAATGAAGTTTTACAGAACAAAGAAAGTCATAAATTAAGGCAAGTTCAAAATAACATTGATGAGTACAGGAAGATAGAGCCGGGGGGAGATAAATTACCAGATTCCAACACGTGTTTAATCTATTAGTCACAAGATACTAGTTCTGACAAAGAGTGGGCTGTTCTGGAGCCTAAAGCTAGCCCAAGATAAAGCAATTAGACTTTGGGCTTAAGAACATTCCGATCTCTTAAAAGTACCAAAGTTCTAATCACACCTACCAGTCTCTGCAGACACAGCTTTTCTTCGAGTGTTTGCTACCCCTAATGTGACCCAAGTCCTCTGACCACAGCCAAAACTGCTCAGGCCAATGTATGAAGCAATGATTCATGCTTCTCCGTTACAGTTCCTGCATATATACCCACAATCATGTTGAGTGTGGTGAAGAAATCCTGGTCCTCAGGTTGCCATGGAACCCTCTGGACTCATCTGACACGTGGGGCCCATCCAGGTGTGGATAGCTCTCTGTTGCCTGTACCAGCCATCTAAACATGGAGGCGAGAGCTGCACGCAGACCTCTTCTCTGTACTTCATGGTCACACTAGTTGGCAAGTTCCTACTGTGGATCCCTATATGCTTAGTACTGTGGAAGAAATAGGTAGTGGTTTTTTTTCACAATCCCAAAGTTTCTGCACTAGGAAGAGAGTAAATGACATGGAATTAGCAGCCATCATGCTCTTCACACTGAAATAAGGGAATGTTTAATGTGAATATTTTCCTTTATAACCCAAAGCAACAGGTGCTGTTTGACCATGAGGGACCAAGTTACTTTTAATTTATTTTTATTAATGTGGGAAATTATGTAACCCCTTTAGCTGCATGAAAACATAAATACACAGTTGCATCTTCCTGCATGGACTTGCTTAGGTAGACATTTATTGTGAATAATATCTATAGTTTTAAATAGCCTTTTTTCGTATTTAATGCATTACATAGCAGGCATAGGCATGGTGATCTCAAATCTGGAGCCACAGGTGTTTTTGAGGAAGAAAAAAAATTAGGCCAAGTGCATGTTTACACTATTGTTACTCGCACTTGAAATACTTGACTTTCTAGGGAAAATTTTCAAATATTATTAAGCTATAATTTTTTTAAAAGTATCAGTAACTTCTTGTATTTTATTTGATAGCTTATAAAAAATTACATAAGCACTCACATTGTTTTCAGATGCTTTTTATAGAATCATTAACTAAAAATTTTAAACAAACAATAAAGACTTTTATCAACTTAAAAGTATTTCAAACACTGTGCTTTGAGTTTGAAAAGAGTATGTGTGTGTGAATGTGTGTGCATGCATGCAGATGCATGTATGTGTGTGTAAATGTGTGTGCATGCATGCAGATGCATGTATGTGTGTGTAAACGTGTGTGCATGCATGCAGATGCATGAATGAATATCTTGTATTCTTTATGATACTTTTATACAACAAACTATACTTTTTCACTCATGTTTTCACTACTCCCATAGTCTATTACATAAAGAGCTAAAGCATCTGTCCCCTGAATTAGAGGTTAGTGGCATCCATGAGGTAAGTCTTTCTGTTCTGTAGAGACAGGCGAAGGGTTGGCCACTCATCAATATTCCACAGAGGTACCACAAGAGCCAGAGATGTGTATTGCACAGACACAACAGAACAAGACACTGTTTGATGGCAGGCACAGAAACATTACCTAAAAAAAAACTGTGGTGGTTTGGACAGCATATTCTCATCCTTGCTCTCCAGCTGTGATGGACACTCTTTGTGATGAGGGTAGGCGGGAGTCTAATAACGTCACATCCCTCAGGCCTGATGATGTGTCACCAGGACTCCAAGGTTCCCTCTCAGAAATCCATTTGATGACATGAAAGTCAACATGATGAACTTCCCTTTCATATCTATTGTCTGAATTTCCTGAATTTTCTCCCAATTAAAATCTATTGTTGTGAACAAGTATGAATATAAAATTAGTTGGCATACTGGTTTATATCTTGATTTTAGTCTCTTGAGCTATAATACAGACTTATTGTGATGATATGGATTAAATCATATTTAATTAGATCTAATGATATATGTTTTAATGGTATTTCAAAATGTAGAGAAAGCATTCTGTATTTCCATAGTAGATTTTCTAAAATGTCATATTCATTATTAGGCTAGTGTTTCTCTATCACATAATCTGAAACTGCAGTTTCCCTCTCAAACTAAAAGTTTTAAAATCTATGGTGATTTTCATTCAAAAATGTTAATCTAAAGTGAGTGTTACCTAGATTGACTGGGATCTCTGGGACTTCATTCAGCATGCCATATTCTTGACATCACAGCCCCAGGCAATGAACTTGAGTGACAATTACGATTTGGGGAACAAGCCAGAAGTGTACAGAGCTGAGGTCACCTTTCTGTGCCTAGGGACACAGTCACAGGGAAACTATTGTCACCACTCCAAGAGAAGTCTTTTAGTACAGAGTGGTCTGGCTTTTAGATGGGTTTGAAATATATGATTCTATCTCATCCTTTTAAAGCAATGAGAGTAGGAAGGACAGTTGTTCAAAAAAAAAAAAAAAAATCAATGCCTGGAGTGTAAGCGCCTTGGTAATGTCTTCAGGTGAGGACAAGAAGGATGTAAATCAAACGCCTTGAAAAGGGCCCCTGTTTTATTCTGCGCCATCAAGCATTCTCTTGTGCTGGTTGTATCTATGTGTTGCAAACATACCTTAGAACGTCAGCATCCTGTCTATGATGACTTCCCCTGTCCATATCTCTCTTTCATGTTACATGCTAAGCAATCAGAATGATGCTGAACTTGAAGTAATCTTGGCCACCATCTTTTGATCATGATTTCCCCAAGACCCAAAGGTTGTTTAGTCATTGTATATGTCTGTTGGTACATTAGAACCCAAACGAGTTTGTTTCTGCCTTGAATCACCGCCTTTCCCCTGACGTGGACTTTTGGGCCACATATTATCATTTGTGTGCTCCAACCATGAGTGACAGTTTGTAGGGAGGGTCACTGGGCCTCTGATGAAGGCAAATCAATCAGAACTAGTGACAGGCCACCTAGACTCTAGTGCTACCCTGGCAGAAATCCTAAAAGGACATAGTGTATCATTTTGGAAGGAACACAGGAAACATCAAAGATGAAATAGATTCGTCTACTTGAATGCATTAGTCCGATGATTTATATGGCTCTCTCGAACCAGGAAGCAGAAATGTGTGTCTATCTGAAACATTGTTTTACTTTTCAAAGCATTTATCGCAGCATTAGTCTCAAACATCTTCTGACATCATTTTCAGTATTTCCATATAGTTTCAGAAATACAGTTGCAGCTTTGAACACAAAGTAAAATAATAGAAAGTCTATAATAGGAATTCCATAATATCCCCTTTCTTTAAAAAATCTAATAACAATTTCATGATAAAATTAGCCATTTCTAGGCAGTTTATTCATGACAAGCAATTTTACAAAGAGATCATAAGATTGTGATATGTATTGCTTTCTTAATGATATCAATTTAAAATATACTTTGTTATCTTACAAATTTTGTGAACTAAATGTTGCCTCCTTTAAATTTCCTGTTATGGAGTTAAGAGGTGAAGAAGATTTTTCTAATTATCAGGCACTTTTCTGGTTTAATATTAAGAATTAGCATCATGGTCTCTCTAGATCAGTAGTTCTCAAGTGGGTTGCAACCACTTTGAGGGTCTAATGCCCCTTCCACAGGAGTTTCATATCAGATATTTGCATTACAGTCCATTAACAGTAGGAAAATTATAGTTATAAGTAGCAACAAATACAATTTTATGGTCGGGGGTCACCACAACATGAACTGCATTAAAGAGTCGCAGCTTTAGGAAGTTTGAGAACCACTGCTCTATATTAAGCACATAGTGTTTTGAAACACAGCCAAAGCACGTTCTTGACGTGATAGAAGCCACTCTAGAACTGGATCAAGACACGTGGCTATGCATTTGGATGCTGGAATTCTTATAACAGTAGATTAGTGAAATCCTTTCGCTTGACCTTCTTGTTCTATCTAAAGAGTTGTGGGCTGATTATTAAGCTTCCTCTTAGGCATGACATACTACATTACAAATTTTCAAAGCTCCTTGTGGCACATACTCATAAGCATTTGAAAATACTTGGATATTATTGTCAGTTCCTTATTTAGTAGACACCATCTGTTTATACACATTATATTATACGAAATTTTAATAGAACACCTGTTTGAATAACACTAAGGCATCCTGCAATGACCTTCTGCTTATTATAGAGTACACAAACATAATTATAAATTTCCAGCCCTCCTATCAAGTCGTTAGATGTGTAAGACAAACGCCTAACTACGTCAATCCTCGGTTTGAATTACTCATCACAATAAGGACAATAATTACCTATCTGATACAGGAATCAAATATTTTAATATTAAAATGAATATTCATAATTTTCAATAGCACTTAGTGTACTGTTCCAGATGAGTGTTCACAGGATGTTATTAACTCTCTTGATATTTCTTTAAATATTCAATAAGATATTCAATAAATATCTTTTAACCCCTATCTCTATGCTATATATATATATATTTCTTACCACCATTGTCCATACATGTACACCTGGTTGGTAGGAAAGTATAAGACGTAACCACCGTCAAAAAATAGAGATTCTAAATGACTAGGCTTTAAAGCAAGATGATTGTGTTCGATTAGGAAGAAGCTTTTGAAATCTAATAGGCAACCAGTGCACTCGATCTAGGCTTTTTAGTTATTTTGGGATATGGGGTATTAAACATGGAACTCAGGTTGAGTCTTGTTCTCAGACCTTCTGCACAACCTGTACACAATCTTTTATTCTGTAAGATGAAAATTTGTAGATGTCACTGAACTATTGAATGTGGAACAGTGTCATTAGAACTCAATATTTTTACTTTTTTTTATAAGTCTACTGGCATACAAATAGCACTGAGTATAGGAAAAATACATTCGTTCATTTTTGGATATCCTAATATCAATAACAATTCATAATAAAACCCTTTAATTACTTTAAATATGTATTTAATGGTGGTGACATTAAACTTACAAAGAAACAAAATATCCTAATACACAAAAAAACTGGTTGTGAAGCCCCTAAATTTACAATTTGATTCATCCTAGACGTTGATCTTTAGTCACTCCATTCCATTCTTTCCTAGGAGACAGGAAAGTAGACAGCTCTTTCTTTTTTGCTGACTTGCTTTCTAAAAAGTAAAATCTACAGTTATAACGCTTAGTTATTTGCCTTGATTTTGAGTCTTTTTGTGTCCTATATATGAGCTGAGGCTCTCTCATTAACATTTGGAAGAATATCTTCATTTGGACCTTCAAGATGAGCTTGAAGTGAAAATGGGACTTTGAGATTTCCCAGTGGCACACTGAAAAAAGTTCCTGTTGGGAGGTCAGTCTCACATTGAAAACAAAACTAAGGAAAAATAAACAGAAAGAAAATCATTTTTCTACTTACATTTTAACTTATTCCCAAGTAGAGAACACAAGAGGAGCAAGGGGGAGAAAGAAGTGGAGGAAGAAGAGAGAGACGAGGAAGAAGAAGAGGGGAAAAGGAAGAAGAAAAGACGGGATGGAATAAGAGGAAGAACACTAAAATGCCTTTTCTCTACAACACTGCCTTTATCTCTCTGAACAAGAAGGACCCTGATAACCAAACAGTGCAGCTATGTGTTGCTTATGGTAGTGCTACCTTCCACCCAGCCCAGTCCACACAGATCTAAGAGGCTGCTCAGCCTATGTCTTTTACCACAGAGCACGTTTGATTGCAGAGAGCAGGTTGACTAGTGACCAGTCCCTGGAGTAAAAGAAAGCCAAAGATGTTTTCAAACATCAGATTCGGCCACCACACACTTAATGTTGATGATTATGTTTGTCCTCGGGGCACTGTTTAAAGATCCTCTAAAACTGAAAAAAATAAATCAAGTCCTTGGAAGGAAAACACTGGACTGTTTTTTTTTTCTTCAGTGACACCCCAATAAGAAAATTATACCATGCTGGCTATTCCTATTATTTCTAGAAGAGGGAATGGGACTTTATAGCCCAAAGTTTCAGCCATCAGAGTTGGTGTGAAACTAAGGATTCTACGAAAATATATCCCAATCTTTCAAATACAAGTTATCTTGGGGCCCAGCAGCCCCCCCCCCTCGTATGCCAAAAGAATAACTAGAATTTTGGATTCTTTAATTAATGTGGCTTGACATTTCATCATCACTTAGTATTGGGGATTTTATAGTTCTTAGTTTAGAAAGCAACACTTTTGATTTATTATTATTATTAATTTTATGCTTACATTTGTTGTAAAACTATCACATTGGATTCATATGCCTTCACCTGAAACTGTTATTCATGTGTGCAAAATTAGGTTACATATGACAAAAACCCTGAACAGGGAATTGTGAGGCGCCTCTGAATTGCCACCTCTGAATTCCTGTGCTTCCTCTGGCCCTTGCAGGCATATTACAGTTGCTGTGACCTCACTCTAAGTAGCTCCAGACATCAGCATTGGCTGAGCCCTCTCACCCTTTGGAAATAAGGAACACACAGCAGTTCTCTTAAGGTATAATTGCATTCAGGGAAGCAGAAATAGTGGCTTAACTGAGGGACCCAGTGAGACACTCTCAGACCTGCCAGAGGCGTGAGGTAGATGTTTCTTACTTTCCGTGCATGGAATAATTATACGTTGAAGGACTATTGCAGTATTTAGAACCAAGCTTGTCCCACCTCAGGACTCCTTTCCGATGCAGTTCTCAGACCTTGCAAAACACTGAGATGGTGATACAGGTGGGAACTTACACAGATATTTGAACTGTTCTGTTGTAGGCGTCTCCTGCAGGCTTCTGAAACTCTAAACTCTACTGTCCCTGTTAAGGATTTTCTTGATGGTGTCATTGTCCGTCCACCCTAAACCCATTGCCATAGAGGAACCTGACCAAATAACTCATAGTATCTTTCTTAACAGCCTGCTCGATTTAAATTCATAAATTACAATGGACTGTGGAATGTTGTTTTTAAGAATTTTACTAAAATTTTCTTCTGATGAATTTCTGTTAAGTGCTTATTGCTACATATTATGTGAGATCCTAGAGAGACAAAAAAAAAAAAAAAAAAAGTGAGCCCATCCTCTGGGTCCTGCTCTTATGAAAGCAGGGTGGTGATCAGAGAATAATATGGTAATAAAATTTGATTTTTAGCAGTACTACCGAGGGCATAAAGGTAGCATGGCGGTGGTGGATATTCATTCATTCATTACTGTAGTTTCAATTGCCAAGGGGATAGAATCTATAAGCACATAGGATATGGGTTTCTGGGTACTTTTATGAGGCTGTCTTGATTGCCTTGATTCCCACTAGCAAAGGTGGGAAGAACTGCCCACTGTGGGCAGCAACATTCCATGACTGGAGTCCTGACGTGTCTATGCACAGAGGGAGAGCTGAGCAGCCTCACTGATCCACCTCCAACTTCTTGATTGAGGATGGGCTATATTGAACATCTTTAACTACCCATCCATGATGGACCTTTCTCACCTAAGTTGCTTTGTCATCAGTTATTTCATCACAGACATTAAGACAATTATCATGGGGCGCATCATGTTTTCTACAGATGAGACGAGGCTCATTTTCTCAAATCATCCTGTTAGTCAAAGAGGTTCACCTGTAGGCAAAGTTGGCAGATAGCTCCATACTCTAACTAAAGAAGTAACTGCTGAGTGGTTCCACATTTAAAATGACAAACAATTTGCTCTTTGACCCAGCAGCATTTTCATGTTATCTAAGGCAGGAGGAATCCAACATCCTCATTCATTCTGTAGTTACACATGCAAATCAACATGGACATTAATGGGACATGGGCTGAAAAATGGGACTCTCTCATTCACACACTAATCATGAAGATTTTCTGCAAAAGCAGGTGTAGAGTTAAATTAAATCAGCTCAAATATTCTTGCATTTAATTGTTTAAAAATTATATATTTTTATTATTTTTTCACAATTTCTGTGTTTATTTGTTCATTTTTTTTAAATTAATTTATTCTTGTTACATCTCAATGGTTATCCCATCCCTTGTATCCTCCCATTCTTCCCTCCCTCCCATTTTCCCATTATTCCCCTCCCCTATGACTGTACCTGAGGGGGATTACCTCCCCCTGTAGCAGCCAAGGACAATACAGGCGGTAAACTTTAAACCCCTACCCAGATCTAGCCAATGGTCAGAACATTCTCCACAGTTGAGTGGAGAGTGGGATATGACTTTCTCATGTACTCTGGTGCCTCACATTTGACCATGTCCCCTGGATGGGGGAGACCTGGTGGCACTCAGAGGAAGGACAGCAGGTTACCAAGAAGAGACTTGATACCCTAAAAATTATATATTTTTATATTACCTCTTTCTAGTAGTAAAATTTGCTGTGAACTAGAGTCTAAATGGAGCAATGTATTGAGTTCTTACTGAAAATTCAAATACTTGACTAAATGATGTATTTAATTTCTGACCAAGACTTTGGGTGCCTGAACTGTGACTGTTGATTCACGAAGCCCTGAGTGCGTTCATACAGATCCTCTGTATTCTTCTTGCTCCGTACTGGTGCCATCAAGCCCGCTGTAGTGGGTGGCATACAACCACACCAATTGCATAGACATTTTCTCCTGCTGTTCTTCCCTAAGCAATACTGTACATTCATTATTTACATGGCTTTTGTACTTTATTAGGCATCTTAAGTAATCGAGTGATAGACGGTTTTAAGTACACACAAGAATGTGCATGCCACAATCAAATACCACTATGCAATTTTAGATATGATGTGTGAGTGTCCATAGAGTTTGAACAAATATCCCACAGTCACCAAGCAGTTGATGTTATGCTAAATGGTTCTAGAGTCCCTCCTTCTAGAGTTGGCCTTTGGCTAACATTTAGATACTTGGACTTCCGATCATCATTATTAGACAGGGTTCACAGCGCTATAACCATACAAGCAGTGTGGGTTTTTGGTAAACACGTCCTTTCATCTCTGGGAATCTAGAATAGCAGTTAAGTGTGAGACAGTGAGAATTCAGTTACAGGTGACCTCTTCTGATTTCACATCCTAGTTACAATCCACCAGTGGAAGACTTAACCTGCATCAGTGTGACTCAAACAACGAACAGTGCTGAAGAGGTCTCGCAAGGCTTCTAGTGGCCTTTTTCCCATTTGCCCTTTCCCTGTCTGTCTGCTCTGTCGCTTGCCACTGTGATAAACTCCACGTGCAAATGTGTCTATACACTGAGTGTTCAGGGTTCTCCTAGTGGCTAACATACATGAGTTGTCTCGGGACACTGACGCGTTACAGGTAACTCATGGATTTGCATCTTATGAATTACCAAATCTATTCATGTGTCATTGGAAACAGAAGCTGCTTTTACAGTGATTCTCAACCAACACTGATTTCCCCTCCAAGGGACAGTTTATGGAGCTGTCCTTGTTGTAAACAGCAGCCAGCTATTGGGCCACTGAATGAAAGGGTCAGCATCCTATAGTGGGTAACATGTCACCACAGCAAAGTGACATCTGCTCCCAAATGCCAATGGTTGTATGCTCAAGATCCTCCTGATTAAGAAGGGACAATAAGCACTCAGGCAAAAAAATATACAAAAAGTTATAGGGGCTAGAGGAATGGCTCCGGGGAAAAGAGTGCATACTGCTCTTGTAGAGAGCATGTGCTTGATTCCCAGCACCCAAACCAGGAACTGCCTTGATGTGGGACATAATTTCCCTGGGGAAAGCCAATGAGTATTCTATTCACACCAAAAAGGGGAACTATGAGAACTCAAAGTAACTCTAAGTGTTAGTAGCTCTGGGGGGAAAGGTGACCTGGCACTCGGAAGACTAAGCAATACCACAAAGTCACACTGTACAACAAACCTCACGCAAGACATTTATTGAGAAAGACACAAGAGGATACCTTCTGTCTCTTCTTTGGAAGAAGGACTTACATAGGGCTTCTTTCGGGAGGGGGCAAGGTTGAGTTGTCCAGGGTGGAGATTTCCAAGGTGGAAATTGGTGAGATTTCAAGTCCTGAGCATGGGACAAACCCAGGGATTGGTGGGATTTTGAGCTCAGGGATTGGTGGATTTTCAAGCTTGGGAGTTGGAGTGTTATGGCAAATTTTCAAACCTAGAAGTGAGCTCATACTTTTAGCCTAAAGTAACACCAAAGTCTATAAAGGGACCAGTGTGTTTCTATTGGGACAACTAAGAGGTGTTTTGTGAGGCTTTTCTTACAAGGTCCAGAGAGCAGTCCAAAACAGCTACCTCACTGAAAAGCCCACCTCAACGTGAGTGATAAAACATAAAATTGGCAACCTTGGCAGTATCTGATGGCTTGCAGGCAGCTCCCAAACGTAGAGTATTGCGCCTCTCTCCAGCTTAACAGGCCAGGAGTTGTTGACTCATTGTCATACCGATGGGGAGAAGGGATCCTCAGAAACCTTCCAAAGTTCTGTGACCTTTTATTTATCTCCTGAGACTCAGAAGCACCCTTGGAGTACTGCTTAAATTTTGAGGAAATTTCCATGCAACTTACAAGTCATCCTTGCTTCTGAGGTATCTAACATCTCCAACCAACTCCCAACCCCTGCACTCGTGTATTTACCCACACAGAGACACAAGTAAACAGACAAGGTGAAAAATAAAGATAATTCTCAAAAAAAAAAATAATAATTTTAAGTGCTGTCAAACCTAAGCTTCCTTAAAATTTCGCACATCAGAGATGAGAAGAAACAAGTATCCATATGCATGTCATATCGTTTGCCAATTTACATGGCCTTTAGTGATTAGGACCTATAGCTTTTGGAAACAAGCAAGTTGACTTTCAATGGGAAAGCACCAAAATCTACCTTTTGAAAGATGCGTAGGGCCCTTCCACACATACTAAGTGTCTAGATGTGAATATTGCCTGTTTGTCCTTTTGCTGATTACAGGAAAGACATTTGAAACTCAGGGTTCAAAATTTCTAGCAGTGTTTTTATTTGTTTGTTTTTGTTTTGTTATTTTTTTGTTTGTTTGGGGTTTTTTTGAGTCATGATACCTGTATTTTCTAAGAAATCGTTCTCATAAAACTAATACTTATGCTCCTTTCTTCTCTTCTTACAAGAAATTCTTAAATCCTAGTCAAGAAATAGCTCAGATGAGTGGAGCACATCAGTAGGATCAAAATAACAAATGGGATCCAGTTAGACCTCAGGTATGCCCTCAACCTGAAACTACACTCAATCTTTGAAAGTGTGATCAGCCAAAGTGGCAAGGCTAGAGGAACTTGGTGGTCAATTAGGACTTAGACCCAAGTGTTTGCTGTTATACTGGTTTGGAGCATAACAGGAAGATATAGAGATATGTGGGGATTTGCATTCAGGATTACCCATGGCCATCACCAGATATCCATTGACATACAAGAATATGGACATTTCTAGAAAGAGTAAACCAGAGATTCACTATACTGTGTGCTTCTGTAACTTAGAGTCAACAGGTTACAACAAAACACATTGGGATTCATCACCATTGGGAGACCAAAGTTTATGAAAGTATATATTTTCACTCGTCATTTAAGGTGGATTAGATCAGTTGATCAATGGACCTAATCATTGAGATCAGTCAGATTTAGGTTCAAATTTTTATTTATTAGCTTTGTGATTTGAGGAAAGATACTAATTTTCTAGATTATTATCCTTTGAGTTTACAAATTCATTGTGAGATGTTGAGGTCTAACTTGATGTGTTTCAAAGCAGGTGTAGTTTTAATACTAACCCTCACTTTGTAGGAGTGTCTCTCTTACCAAGTGGTACACATGAATGAAGGAATGCACTGATTTCCACTAACCTAAAAGAGATAAAACAGCTCATCTCAGGGAGGCAGCCTCAGAAGCCTGTGGACAGAGAGAACATGGAACAGATCCTAGGCTTCTCTAATTAAGGCAAAGTGCAACCCATTTCAGCCATGGACAAAAAGAAAGGGAGGGGTGTAGTTTTAAGAAGTGGATCCTTGACTCACATTTCAGAAACTGTTCATGCTTGTATGTCTATATGTGTGCTTGGGAGCAAAAAAAAACTCCTTATCACCATCATCTGATCTAATTTTTGTTTCTCTGAGGCACGTCTTATCCTACACCATGATTTACCCAATAGCTAAAATTGAGTCACCTTTAAGGGAACAGCTTGATGCGCCACATAAAGGGCGCCACCATTGTCAGCGCCTCTGGCTGGAGCTACTACATTCATCTCTTAGTCTCCTTTATCCACCAAATGATGATTTGGAATGGATACAGTGTTCAAATTAGAGTGGCACATTAGAGCATTAGAGTGCATCTTCATAGTCTCAGACTTCTTTCTATTGTGTCATCTTTTTGTAGTTGCATGAATGAGCCTGGTATGGCTTTTGAAATTGAGACATCCAGACACAGTGTGAGTCAATGGTTAGTGTCAATCCACTCGCAAACATGGGTACGGCTAAGCAGAGGAGGGTTGATGGCTTAAAGAGACAACACATGTGCTCTAAATTTCTTCAAAGCTCCCTTAATAGTTGGCTCAAATTGTCCATGGGAACCTAGATTCGGCTGGGGAACGAGCCTCTGCACATGCTTTGGGGAATTTTCTTCATTACATTAATTGAGGTGGTAAAAGAACAAAAAATTTTTTAAAGATTTATTTATTTATTTATTATGTACACAATGTTCTGTGTGCATGTAACACCTGCAGGCCAGAAGAGGGCACCAGATCACATTATAGGTGGCTGTGAGCCCACCATGTGGTTGCTGGGAATTGAACTCAGGACCTTTGGAAAAACAGCCAGTGCTCTTAATCTCTGAGCCATCTCTCCAGCCCGCACAACAACATATTTTTCAATGGCCCCATTTCCTGGCGGGGTTTCTAGGCCATATAAGTGGAGGAAGGCAACTGAACAATGGCGTGCATTCATCTCTCTTTCTCTCTCCAACTTGCCCACAGACATAATGTGACAAGCACCTTTAAAGTCGGCTTTCTTTGCCTTTCTCACTACAAGTAGCTCTCTATGAGCTGGAATAAACCCCTTCTCAAGTTGCTTTTGTCTGGGTACTTTTATCACAGCAACCAAATGAAACTAAGATAATGCCCTACTTGGCTCCCATGTCCCCAGACACACCTTTCTAGTCTATAAAGTTTTATTTTTCTAAAATGTCTGGATAAAAAATTTTGTCCTATGCTAGGTGTGGTGGCCCATGCCTGTGATCCCAGCACTAGGGAGGCAGAGGCAGGCAGATCACTGTGAGTCTCAAGGCCAGCCTGGTCTACAAAGAGAGTCCAGGAAAGCCAAGGCCACACAGAGAAACTATGTCTGGAAGAGCCAAAAATAAATAAATAAATAAATGAATAAATGAATAAATAAGTGTTTAATTCCCTATGTGATTTAATCCCATGTGAGAGTTTATCTGCTTCCCATTTGGTAAACATTTCTAGGAGTGCATATGTTCTAAAATCCTTCCTGCCTTCCTGGCTTCCAGTTGTGAAATGTGTAACACCAGGATGTAGTCTGGAACCAATTTTAAAAATCTAGCTTTCTCATTTTGACGGTTTTTCATACACAGGGTGACAAGCAGTCGTAGGAGCGAGTTTCTTCCACTCACTGTCTATGTGTCCTGGGTTATGTCTCTCTGTCCAGAAGGGAGACTTGAAATCAACTATTTGAGGCAAGAACATGGTTCTGGTTATTTTTCATCCTGGAGTAAGCGCTTGTCTCCGCACCCCTCATATTCTCTACTATATGTTACTCTGTGATGTCAGTGGGAATCTGCAATATACTCAGGAGAAAAAGTAGTTTTCTGTGACCAGAGGTACGTAGTCTTTATCTGTGACAATCAATGATCAATGCATTAGAATAACTTCATTTGTAAGTGTAACGTCTCTAGTCTCCAGTATCATCATCAGGCCGTGGAAGTCACAAAATGTATCAGTTCAATACATGGATCATTGAATGAAAAAGAAAAGTATTCGACTGCCTCATGCCATCATTGTCCTGTACTTTTTACTTTTAGCATCTCTGTCTTCACACATTGACAAATGTAATCACATACACACACACTCATGCATGCTCACACGCACACTTACACATGTACACACAAAAACAATGTTAAAACTGTTTAGTGTGACGCACAATTTGTCTTCTGCACAGTCTATTTCTTAGCTATTCAGAAAAATTGCAGTAATATAGGAGAATATTAAGATGCTCCTTGGTTCCCTAAAAGGTCAATTGACCTTAAAAGCAAAAGGATAACCAAACAGGAGAGTCATGGAATTTGTACTGACATCCTACTGTGCATATTTTGATGGATTCTGATGAAATTTATCGTGAAAGGGAAAGGTTTATCTAGGACCCCTTCACCCTAACTTGAACCCGCCATTTATGATACCCAGAGGCTCCTAATGAAATTAAAGTTTTCCTCTCCAGAAACCCATGACTACATTAAGGCCAATGGAAAGGAGAAATGAAGGCTGAAGATGAAGTTAGGAATGCTAATATTTGACTCCAAAATGGGGAGACAGGCTTGATGCAACAGGTGGGGGAGAATAACAGAAGAGGCCAGAGTGACACAGATGGGGAAGACCCAATTACCACTGCAGTTTCTCAGATAGAAGAAAGCCTTGACTCAATGACGCCATCCAGTTTCTAGAGCCAAGTAAAGCAGAGGAATGGAATATCTTCCACCTACAGTGGTGACGTAGCTCATCCATCACCTTGGAATCCTTCAAAATTGCTATGCATGTAGTAAATACATGGTTTACACACATGTATCATGCAATCATAGCGTTGTCCTGAGTTCACCTGCCTAGCCATTCTGTTTTCCTGTAACTTGTTGGTGACTTTTTCAGATTCTTATAGGAAAGGCCCAGAGAAGACACATTCTTTCAGCATCTCTGTAGAATGTGCATGTGTCTCTTCATTCTTTCTAAGAGCAGTCATTGGGATGTTGTGCTCTTGCTTGTTTTTCCTTTGGTGTTATGAAAATCTCAAACTACTCCATTGACCTGTAAATTTCTGCCAAAGTGTCTGTAATCAGATCAGTCGGAATAGCATGTTCTAGATAGATAATGATCCAGGACAGCCATGTTTTGGTTTCAGATCTGTGAATTTATTAAGTATATAGCAAGTGAAAGTCAAAGCAACAAGAGCAGCTGTTAGACATGCAGAAGCAGCAAGAGACAGCAAAAGATTATCGCATTGGAACCCTAGTTGGGTGGTCCTTAGCTGTATAAGAAAGTGGTATGAGCAAGCCGAGAGAAACCCAGTAAGCAGCAGTCTTCTATGGCCTCTGCCTCAGTTCCTACTTTGACTTCCTCCAGTGGGCTGTGATCAGTACACTAAACAAAACTCTTTCCTTCTCAAGATGCTTTTGATCATGTTCTTTATCACAGCAGTAGAAAACTAGGACAGCAGAACCTTAAAGGTTGTTTCTTTCTTAGGCTTTTAAATTTTTTTCTCTAGAATTTTTAATACTTACCAGTTTTATTACAGTGCCCTGAGATGGAGCCAACTCTGAATGGTGACTTCGTACCCATGTCCTTCCGGGGCTTGGGCAATCTTCCAGTACTTCCTAACACCAACAACCTTTCTAACTTTTAATTTTTCCTTTATTGTTTTCAAATATATATTTAGAGATGAGTTTCCTTTTATCTCAACAATCATTCCTTCACTTTGATCCATTCTGCTATAGAAGTTTGCTGTGTTTTTTGTTTTGTTTAGTATGCTTTTCAGTCTGAGGGTTTCTATCTTCCTTGTTCTTCTTCTTCTTCTTCTTCTTCTTCTTCTTCTTCTTCTTCTTCTTCTTCTTCTTCTTCCTTCCCCCCTCCCCCTCCTCCTTCTTCCTCCTCCTTCCTCTTCCTCTCTCTCTCTCTTCCTTCCTTCCTTTAAAAGTTAGCTTCTTCAATGCATCATTTCTTCTTTTCCCAAACACAAGTCTCTTGTTCACCTCACTTCCCTTGGCTTCTGTACAGAAGTGGGTGTTACTAAAAGCTTTCCAAACTACTTTGTCCATACACAATTGTTTGCTGGAAGATTTTACACAATCACCATCTTGTTATAGCTGTGAATTTGTGATGACTTTAAGGCACCGGTTCTATGATTTGTCATGGGAGCAACAGGGAGCCATAACACCAATATAGTCTGTGTTACTAAGAGACAACTGAATGCCTATGCTCAAACACAGGTGTGTGACTGTCATCACAGCCAGGCTGTTAGCATCACACTCAGACACTAGAGGGATCTCTGGAGGCCATTTGGTTCCTATATCTTTGTTGACATATTATTCTATTGTAGTCAGCGTGGCAGGTAACATGAAGGAACTGTAACGTTATGCTGATCCTTTTTAAACCTTCTGTCAAGTTGCATGATTTCCTTGCTCAAAAGCCTCAGTGACTAGCCCATTCTGAGTAAAAGCCAGATGTTTAAGTGCCCTGCTATTTGTCACAGTCTGACCTAGCCTTCACTGCCTGGCTTCTCTCCAGCCATCAGTTCCACTTCTGTCTTTGCCTGAAGCCACAGCACTCCTTCCACAGGTCAAGACTGTGGTGTTCTCAGAGCACTTACACTCTTACAATGCTTGGGGAAGGGATTCCTTTCTGTGCCTCAGGTGGAAGGATTTGTCCCTTCAATTTATATGTAAATGCCACCCGGCTCCTAGTTAAAAAAAAAAAAAAAAATCATTCTAACCACTTAGTCTTCTACCTTTCCTGATGAGACCTAATAGGCATGGGCAGACAGTGGAGTAGGAGCCCCCCTCCTCCACCCCACACCCCACACCCCCCATCAGAGGTCTAGAGGAGGAGAATAGATAGAAGAGGGAGAGAAGGTGGGAATGAGAAGATAAGAGCTACGGGATAACAACCAAGATGTACTGTGAATAAATTATAATAAATAAATGAAAATTTAAAAAGAGAGAAAACATTCTACACATATTCATTTCGCTATGAGAGTCTCAGTGCTGGAATTACACTTCCATCTGGGTAATATCCATGTTTGCTCTGTCATTAATAGGTACATAAGTGACACCCATGCTACCTGTGCTCAATAGCATCTCTTTTATTTTCTCAAGACAAGGTTTCTCTGTGTAGCCCTGGGTGTCCTGGACTCACTCTGTAGACCTCGAACTCATAGAGGTCCTCCTGCCTCTGCCTAATCCCGAGTTCTGGGATTACAGGTGTTCACCACAGAACCTGGCTCAGTAACATGTGTTAAATTAATAATTTCTCTGGAATTCAGAATCATAAAGTGGATTTTAGAGCTTGGAAGAAGTTTTATGACATGAAATTCACTCCTTTAACTTCACAAATGGTCAGAAAGTTGAGGTCCCTGTATCTCAGAGCTCAGGTGAGAGAAGCACAGTAGGTCAGCCTCTTGTTCTGTCTGTTCAAGAGATCTGGAAGAAAAGCACTTATCCAACTGTACACTTTCCATGAGTAGTATCTGAACAGTATTTTTAATCTTAAATATTTAGTAATCTATAGCTTGTTATCTTTTCATATTTGAGAAAATATTCATATGCACATTATTTATTTATGTTATGTGCATGTGTGTGTGTGCATGTGTGTGTGTGCATGTGTGTGTGTGCATGTGTGCATGTGTGTGTGTGCATGTGTGTATGTGCATGTGTGTGTGTGCATGTGTGTGTGTGTGCATGTGTGTGTGTGCATGTGTGCATGTGTGCATTGTGTGCACATGCCCCATTTTGCCCATGGGAGCCCAAGCACAGCTAGTACAAGTCATTTCCTTTCTTCCATCATGTGGTTATCAGGGATCGATAGCAGGCCATCAGCCTCCGCAGAACATAGCTTTACTCATTGAGACACCTTGCAAATATTTTTAATAGAATGAGTGCATATAAGATGGATTTCCATATCTTTAAGATACACACATAGAACTGGCCATGGTGGCTGAAGTCTATAATCCAGCATATGACAGACTGAGGCAGGAAGACCATCACAAACTCAAGATCAATTTGTCTACATAATGAGTTCCACGTCAGTTGGGGTTACGGCCAATGTGTACACTTGCCCAAACAAGCATCGAATGCATGCTACCTCACATCTTCCCCATTCTTGCTGTGGCCAGGGAAGACTAGTGCAGGTCTTCTGTAGCCATGGACATAAACACACATCCTTGACCAACTTCACCAGTTAACCCAGCACAGCATCTTAGCTCAGGCCCTTGCGGTATTATTTCATACTCCCTAGGGGCTGTGATGCTGTATGGCCTTCTCACCACTCCATCAGATGAATCTTAGGATGGTTTGAAATAGGACTTGGCCTCCGATTGCATTGCCTCGGAAGACATTGATTTCACCTCTTTGAAGACACTCTAAGTAGTCCTTTAGAGCTGACACTAGAAATGACCGGATCAAGACGGCACGGGCCTATCATCTACTTCCTTCCTCCCTCACTACCCTTTCCCTCACTGTTGTTTCTTCGGAGTTATATATAGCTCCTGACAAAATTACTGGGCATGCATTTTCCTCAGCTTCTGCCTCTTGGGAAAGACATTAAAGACCTAGTAAAGAGAAAGCTTGTTCTGGTGCGCAAAGCAACTACAAAATGTTGTTTTTTTCCAAACTCTCTCTCTCTGTCTCTCTCTGTCTCTCTGTCTCTCTGTCTGTCTGTCTGTCTCTCTCTCTCTCTCTCTCTCTCTCTCTCTCTCTCTCTCTGTGTGTGTGTGTGTGTGTGTGTGTGTGTGTGTATGTGTTCTTCATATACATTATATATATTTCTACTCTAATATGAAGTATTGTACCCATACAACTCAGTTATAATACAAGGTTTACTTCTAATACTTTGAAAGTGCAATTGCAGGCTGCTTAGGATAACTTAGTGATACAAGTTAATTGTTGTTGATAAAGTCATGGTCATGTCGATTAATAGGATATTTTTTATCACAAGAATATACATCCTAGGTTTAAGAGATAGATATGATTCTATAGATTAATAAGGTAATGTAGTTAGATAAAGTCTTCAAAAACCTCCAAGATTTACAGAATATGGCATTTAAAGATGTTTTTATTATGTTAAAGATTCTTTGACAATAAGACAGGTTAACTCCTGGCAACACCCAGCCTACTTCAAAAAAGATGATGAGCATTAATGAACCTCCTTATGGAGATGGCTTCAAATATGGCGAACAACCCACTCAGCAAAATGTCCTCATTTTGGCCAGAGACAGAATTCTGCCCAAAAGTAGGCAAGCTTGCATGTAGGCAAAGTCCACTGCCAAACACTGCCAAGACAGGGTAAGCAAGTCCTCTAGTTATTGGTCCAGAAGACTGAAGATGATGCTCCAACGTTATAGAGAGTCTTGGGGACTGATCAGGCAGCAAACTGTCTCTGTCATTTTCTCATTTTGGAAGCTGCTAACCTGCACTTCCTGTTTACTCAGAAAATTGATTTACATTCAGAATTTTAGATGCACCAAGACAGGAAAGATGTTATTTTCTTCAAGGTTGCCAAATCAAACAGCCAAAACACTATGAATGTAACATTTATATAATTCCTGATTGTTTTGTTGTTCTTCTTGCTGTAGGTAGCTTATGGTATATATGTGTAATAATATAAATGTATATGTAAAAAAAAAAAAAAAGGAAAAAAAGAATCCTACTTGATACAAATTGAATTGCTGCGCTGATTTTGGTAGGGCCCCGAGGCAAAGTAGAGGCTGCAGAATTTATCTAGAGCACTGTAGAACAATGGGTCTGGGACGACTTTGGATGGTTATATACAAAAATGTGAGATTCAGCCACTAGTCAGCTGCAGTCCAGGGCTGTGGACCTTGCTGCATATTCCACAGCAACAAACATATGCAGGAGAAACCCCAGTATAACTCTATCTCCTTTTAGTTTCATTACTCTATTTTACATTCGATGCTTTAACCAGATTTAAAGCAGAAAAGTAGAAGAAGAAAAATAAACTTATGTAGCTCCAGAGAGCCACAGACCCCGTGATGAAACCCAATCAGGAGTGACTGATCACCGCCCAGAAGTATTTTAGTGGATGAAAACCCTAAATCAAGAATTGATTTTAATGAATCTGAAGTCTGATGAATGAATCACTCTGCTTGAAGGGGAGAGAAGGTTTTCTTAATTTAATATGCTGAGAAGGACTCTTTCTCTCGAGAAAGAGACTAAGTTGTTGCCTTGATTCCTATGCATGATTTTTACAAGGATTTCGTGTGTCAACGCTACTTTAGAGCTTTATGTCCTTTTAATCTCTTATTTTTACATTGTTGAATCTTAAAGGGATAACCAGCATTAGTCATCTTCATGATACTAAAATTAAATCCCTGAGAGTGTTATCTTATAAAAGATTTTATTTAGAGCGTGAGTGGGAGCCTCTTGTTCAAGCCTAGGCTGCCCTGTGGCTGTGGGCATCTGGTGTGGTTGTCAGATAAAAATGCTGGGACCACACTGTGCAGCGAGACACTCACTTGACTGAGGCAGAGAGAGGCTGCAGAGGCTGAGCCACACATCCTCGCCTCTTCAATGTCTGTGGTAGTAATGCAGCCATATTGGAGTCTGTGTTAGTCCCCTCTCGTATTCTCTTAGATTTTCATCCTTCAAAGCAGCACTAGGAACTTAAACGTTACAAAGAGAAATGGTGTGTCCACCATGACATTCCATCGCAAAGGGGTTTTCTTCATATATAGTTAAACGTGGTTAACTAAAACTATCAACGGAAATGAAGCTTAACCTTTTCAATCTGTTATTCCGCTAAGACTATTCTCCATGGCTGAACAACATTCACACCCCTAAACATCTTTTTAAAATTTTGTATTAAGTAGTTTCTCTGTGGACAGCTCAGATAGGTTACAAGCAAAAGAATTCATGAAGAGCCATGGTGTAATGGACCGGGTTACCAATGTTGCAGGTCTGTACAATGACTGCATTTTATTATTACTTATTTTATGTGGGACGGGACAGGGTGTTTTTGCGAGGCACGCGTATGGAGGTCAGAGGACAGCTAGCAGGAGTGGGTTCTCTCCGTCCACCATGTGGACTCACGGATTTAACTCAGGTCTTTAAGCTTCTAGACGCATGCCTCTGTCCACTGAAACATCTTGCTGGCCCTCACAGAAGCTTTACAATAAGTTCCCTAGTACCATACGCAGGAATCATTTTAGATGCATGTTTGGTTAGGCCATAATGAAATTTGGCAGGTGTTACAGCCACCATCACAACAGGGAGAAAGAATTTTGTTACCCTGAAGAACACATTGTACAGTAGCTCTCCGGCAAATCCTTGAATCACAAAACTGTCTTTTGCGGCTGACTTTCTTCTCGTTTCAGATTCATCCACGTAGGTTTTGTGTATCTGTATCGGCAGCCACCCACCCTGCTTTCACTTGCTTGGGAGTCCTCTAGCTCGGAAAGCAGGGGTTCACTTCTTGTGTCTAGTTAAAGGACATTTTAGCTTTCTGCAGGACCCTCTGCCTCCTGAGTGCTGACTCAACAGGCACAAGCCAACACCCCCTGACTAATTCCTTCACTGGTGTGAAGAAGATATCCCAGCTCTATGCAGAGAGTTCTTTGGGAGCATAACCTCACTGAATCCAGGTTCGTGCCTAGGAATGAATACATGGTGCCACTGATAATTAAAGTATTGCTTTATATAAAGCTGCTCAGCTCTATTCCACAAAGGCCGCACATTTTCCCCAGCTCAAATGCTCAAATTGTCACCTGCTTGCCTTAGTCACTGGCACTTACTGTTCCAAGGTTTTGCTGTAATTTTAGCCTTTTCAGTACATGTGAACAGCTTCATGGTGTGGCTTTAATTAGCTGCCCCCAAGCACTGTAGCTCCCAAGAACCTTCTCAGTTTTCATTCCCCTAATTTTGTTTATTCTTTGTTGTAATCTTGGTTCCAAACTGCCAAAACATAGCTTTGCCACTGTTTGTAGGGTGATCACTCCTTGCCTATTCCAGATGAGAGAATGTCTTTCAGACCAGTGGTTGGCAAGACTTTGTCCCCAGCCTTTTACATATCTTTTGCTATTTAAAAACATAGTGTTTATTTTCTTAAAAATATTTTCTACTAGTTTTGTATCTCTGAATTATTGCTTGGTCCTCAGTCATGTTTTCTGTGAAGTTCCCTTCTAAGGTCAAATTATGTTACATTTTATAGCTAAGCATAAACTCACATACCTATGGACACTTAATTTTTGACAAAGAAGCCAAAAACATACAATGGAAAAAAGACAGCATCTTCAAAAAAGGGTGCTGTCCTAACTGGATGCTACTTGTAGAAAAATTCAGGTAGACCCTTATTTATCACCCCGGACAAAACTAAAGTCCAAGTGGATTAAAGATTTCAACATAAAACCAGATACACTAAATCTGTTGGAAGAAAAACTGGGGGAAAGCCTTGAGCTCATTGGCACAGGAGACAATTTCCTCAACAGAACACCAACAGCTTAAGCTCTAAGATCAATAATTAATAAATGGGAGCTCTTGAAACCAAAAAGCTTCTGTAAGGCAGAAGACATAATCAACAGAACAAAATGACAGCCTACAGACTGGGAAAAGACCTTCACCAACCCTACATCTAACTGAGGGCTAATATCCAAAATATACAAAGAACTCAAGAAACTAAACACCACCAAACCAAATAATCCAATTGAAAAATGGAGTATAGAACTAAAAAGAATTCTCAACAGAAGAATACCGAATGGCTGAGAAATGTTTAGCACCACTAGCCATCAGGGAAATACAAATAAAAATGACTCTGAGATTCCATCTTACACCCTTCAGAATGGCTTAGATCAAAAACTCAAGTGACAGCACATGCTGGCAGGATGTGGAGAAAGGGGAACATTCTACCATTGCTGGTAGGAGTACAAATTTGTACAACCACTTTGGACAGCAATCTGGTGCTTTCTTAGAAAATTGGGAGTAGTTCTACCTCAAGACCCAGCCATACCACTCCTGGGCATATACCCTAAAGATGCTCCACCATACAATAGCATTTGCTCAACTATGCTCACAGCAGCTTTATTTGTAATAACCAGAATCTGGAATAAACTTAGATGTTCCTCAACCAAAGAATGGACACAGAAATCAGGGTACATTTACACAATGAACTACTACTCAGCTATTAAAAACAAGGAAATCTTGAAATTTGTAGGCAAATGGGTGGAACTAGAAATGATCATCGTGAATGAAGTAATCCCAACCCAGAGAGACATGCATGGTATATACTCACTTGTAAGTGTATATTAGCCAAATAAAACAGGATAACTGCACTACAATACACAGACCTAAAGAAACTAAATAACAAGGGGGACCCTAGAGAAGATGCTTAATTCTCATTCAGAAGGGCAAATAGAATAGACACTGGAAACAGTTGAAGAGAAGGAACAGGAAGGGAGCCTACCACAGAGACCCTCTGAAAGACTCCACCTAGCAGGAGATCTAAGCAGATGCTGAGACTCACAGCCAAACTTCGGAGTGGAACTCAGAGACTCTTATGGAAGAGTTAGGGACTAGAAGGACCTGGAAGGGTCAAAAGCTCCACAAGGAGACCAATGGAGCCAACAAATCCAGACGTGGGTCGGGGTCGGGGGGGTAGGGGCCAGAGGTGCTGCAGAGACTAATGTACCAAGCAAGGACCATGCATAGTGACGACCTAGCCCCTCTGCTCAGATGTAGTAGGTAGGCTGCACAGTGTCCTTGTGGGTCCCCTAATACGGGGAGTAGGGACTACTTCTGACATGGACTCTGGTGCCCCCTCACGTTGATCAATTTACCCTGGCCACCAGGCCACAGAGGAAGAGGATACAGGCAGTCTAGATGAGACTTCATAGGCTGCGGTCAGATGTTAGGGGAGGAGGGCTCCCCTTTCTGAGGACTAGGGGAGGGAGGGAGAGGGTGTAAAGGAGGCAGGGTGGGATCTCGAGGCAATGAGAGAGGGGGGCTACAATCAGGATGTAAAGTGAGCAAACTTTTAAAAATCCACTAAAAAATGATTGCTGGAAAGGTGGCATTACAGCTCAAGGTTCATTATTTTGTATTTTTTACATTTTTTTTTTCCTGCCACTATCCATTAAAAATTCAATTGCTTTTCTTATAAATCACATTGAGGAATCACCCTTAAAAATAAGTTAAACATTTACGTGGTTCAGTTTAAAATCTATATTGCTCCTTTCATGTTCTGAATGTAATCTTTTGGAGGAAAATACTGTGCTATTTGCTATCGCTTCATAATTAATCACAAATTAGATACAGCAGAGAGGATCCCCCCCCCAACCTCAAAGTACTGTTATTTCCCTTCAATTACAATGAATAATCAGTTGACACTAAAGAGTAATACTCGGTGACCTCAATTAGAAACAAATAAACTGAATATATATTTGTCTTTAGAGCAAACCAACCCTGTCTATTTGTGAAGTGGGAACGTTGTTGCAATTAAAATCTTGACACACGATCAAGAATCACCTGGGGAGGGAGCCTCGCTCAGGCTTCCTCTAGCTCAGACAGTGAACATGCTTGTTGGATGTTTCTTCATTGGATTAACTGAGATCGAACGACCTACCCTGAGTGTAAGGGCTGGACCCTGGGCTGGATGCATAGAAAAGAGTGAGGAGGACAATACCGTGGGTTAACCTACCACTCCCTGCTCTCCATCGTAGGATTTGGTGGTATCTGTTCATGTGTTTTTACTATTGATAACACCCAGTATAATAAAGGTGAGGACAGATATGATTGCCACACCCAACTCTCACCCCCAGAGTGAAGGCTGTAGGTTTTTGTTTTTTGAAATATTTATTTATTTATTTATAATATATTTTATTAATTTATTCATATTACATCTTAATTGTTATCCCATCTCTTGTATCCTCCCATTCCTCCCTCCCTCCCATTTCCCCTTACTCCCCTCCCCTATGACTGTGACTGAGGGGGACCTCCTCCCCCTGTATATGCTCATAGGGTATCAAGTCTCTAAGAAGTTTTTGGACAGGAGGCCTGGTGGCACTCAGAGGAAGGATAGCAGGCTGTAGGTTTTAATGGCTGACTCTGTCTGTCGGGAAAGCACTTTCAGTTTACTGATGGCATTGCATTTTCTTCTTATTCTGTAATGTCAAGATAATCCTTCGTATTATGCCCACTTGTTTAAAATTCTAATGCTGGGATGACTCCTTCTGTCTGTGACACTTTGTGTTTCTGGATTTAGATTGCTAATAATTTGTTGAGAACATTGACACCTGTGCTCTTTAGCGAGCAGATCACTTCCTTTGATCAGAATGGTTTTGTGTGACTTCGGTAACCAGAGCAACACTGACGTACCCTTCAGGTGGGAGGTGTTGTGTCTTCTATTTTCTGGAAAGCAATGTGTGAAGTCATTAATATTTCATTTATTAAATTTCAGCTGAATTCCCCTAATGAATTCATCCAGGCAAATGATATATTTCTGGGCTTTTTAAAACCTAAATTAACATTTTTATCACATTGTAAGTCTTATGTTATATGTTTTCTTAGCAAGTTTATATTTATCAAAGACTTGATCTATTTCCTAATTTATGGAGGGTAGTTTTATTTGACTTTTATTGTAATTACAGTATACTCAGCTTAGTGGCAGTGTGTTCCTCAGCACATATAGGTAGCGCAGATCTCCGTCTCACTCATTTTCTTTGTCTCTCAGTTTTGTAGCTCTCACATGAAACTGTAGACTGACAGCAAGTGGAGCATCCTTATTGCGTTCTTCTGCTCTGTGTAGTGCACTGCATGACTTTTCCATCGTTTGCTATGCGTTCTTATCACTGTGCTCTCATCATTCTTTCTGCCTTACATCCTCCCTACTTTATATTTCTTTTGTTTTCCATAACCATTGACTTTGTGTTAAAGCACACAAACCCATATACATGGATCTATCTATCTATCTATCTATCTATCTATCTATCTATCTATCTATCTATCTATCTTTGATGTCAGCACTTTAATAATAGTAAAATTGTTTTTTGTGAAAAGGCGATAGAACCATGATCATAATTTTCAAACATACGTGCTTTTCAGAGGCGGTGGTACATTTTCCTGGATGTTAATCTCCATCACTCACTAGTTCTCAGGAAGGAGGGGTTAAGGTTTAGTACTTCTCCTCCAACTCAAATGGATAGAGTCATTCCACTACATATGTGTGTGGTCACTTCAGTGACATGGATGGTGCGACACCAGTTTACAATGGTAATATCACCCCAGTTCATGCATGGTGCTCCATCTCACATGGATGATTTTGCTCCAAATCACATGGATGTTTCAATTGCAATGCACAGAATGATGTCATTTGCATTCACTTGGATGGTGGGTGACCTTGGATTATTGGTAATACAGCAACTCACTTGGATGGTGTGACTATGACTTGTGTGAGTATTGCTGCAAACTCACTGGACAGTGTACCTTTACTGCACATGGATATTCTAGCTTCGACACTAACTAATGCGGTCATTGACAGTTTTTCAGTTGTGATTTTGAATGTGCTCACTGAATGCTCTGAAAACATATCCAGATAGAACACTCAGGGCCCTCAGTGTTCTCTGCTTACCATAGATCCCACCCTGCATAGTAGTTCCTAATTAACAATACATGTGTTGCCTCCTTAGTTATGCCCCCTTATGTTGCAGAAGAAGCCGCAAAACTGCAGTTTAGAGTCAAACAAATCTAAATGCAGTTTCTAAACATTACATCCACCTCATTGCCTTGTAA
Source organism: Acomys russatus (assembly GCF_903995435.1). NCBI lineage: Eukaryota > Metazoa > Chordata > Mammalia > Rodentia > Muridae > Acomys > Acomys russatus. Next base: position 50,590,477 of record NC_067147.1, read on the forward strand.
TTTAAATTTCCACTGATTAAACACCAGGTCAATCTATTTAATAACCTTGAGTTTTTAAATGTTTTTCTCTACCAGTATAAATTAAATATTTATTTATAATATTCTATTTTACTTAATATGGATTTTATATTTAAAATTTAAAAATAGTATTTTGCTGTGTTGACATCATTTTTCTCTTAAAATTTTTTTTGTGAGAACTGAGTTTAATGTTTCTCCCTTCCTCTTTTTCTCTCATAAACCCACTCATATGCCCCTCCTCTTTCTCTTTCATCGTCATAGCCTCCTTATGCATTAGTTGATATTGCATTCATATATGTAATACGTACATACATATTGGCTAATATAACTGGCTGAGACCATATAACGTTACTTATGTGGATGTTTTCAGAGTTGACCATTTAGCATGGGACAAGCAATTGGTGCTGTCTTCCTTGTGGAGGACCGCCTTTCCTGTGCCCAGCTTTACTCAGCTGCCAATAGTTCACCGTGTAGGGTTAAGGCCTCCTGAGCTTTTCCCTGTGAAGTTTGGCATATTCATTGGTATAAGCCATGTTTAACTTAGTTCTGGTGAGACTCTATTCGTGTAGCTTCTAGTGTTACTTGGAGACACACTCTGGTCAGGCCCTCTTCTGTAATGTTACCTGAGTCTTAAGCTGAGGAGAGTTTTGTAGATGTATCCATTAGTACTAGGCTCCACAACTCCACATTTTGAATGATTGTGGTTTTCTGTTGTGGTCTCCATCTGTTGCAAAGAAATGATCTTCTAATGCATTATAGAAGCAATAAAATTATTTTTATGTACCATTAAAACTGTTTCTTGGTCCAGTGTATCTTTTGAAGCCACAATTCCTTTCCTAAGTAGAAATAAACTGGGAATACAGATTCAGTCTTTATGGGGTTTTTTTTTTGGAAACAATGCTGTTGAGTTAACAAGGGTAATCACTGCGCTTCCCATAGTACATGTGCCCTGACGTCTACAGGGCTGAGCCGGTGTATGGCTCGCTGCACACAGATGGTCTGAGGGTATGCTCCAAACTCTGTGATTTTATGTTAGCTCTCTGCACTGAGTGCAGCTATGCACAGACACCAGCAATGTGTGTGACAGACAGTCCACCTCACAGGACATCTGGCACCTCTCTCAAAATGAGATCTTCTCTGATCACAAGGCTGCGTTCCACTTTTAGACTGTCTGACATTGTTCTTTCTATGTCCTGTGTAGCTGTGAAGCCGTGAAACAAAACGTAGCGAAGGACGAGAGGCAAAGCTAAGTGCTTAGTATTTCTATGAGAAAATGGTGTCTTGAAGGACTTAGGAGTCTCCCTATTAGACAACCTCTATTTCTACGCCTTGATTCTGTGGGATGCACCATGCTGGTCCATTGATAAACAATGGTACTAAATTAGAATATGTGGTCTGGTTCTTCCAATGCCAAAGTAGCAATATTGTGATGTGAGTTAAGTCAAGATCATTAAGTTAAAATAAAATGGACTTGGTGAAGAAAGTTGAACCTTTTTGATCACCTTACATGTCAGTGGTTGCTTTAAACAGATGTTGATTTTATTAATGAGCTAAAATGCATACTGTGTTTTTAAATCTTTCATGGTCTTTACAATATTGACATTTTACTTGACGTAGGTTCTATTTCAATTTGTTACCTCTATTTTGAGGAAGACACAAATCCACAGAGGGAAAAAATTTCTCATGCTTCAGCAATCTAAATAGCATTCACTATTCTGTTATCAAAGAACGTAACAAAAGAAAACAAAGAAACCACAACTCATAACTCCCCCCTCACATACACACACACACACACACACACACACACACACACACACACATCCCATTTCAGACAATTACTTCCATTAATACCTTAACTTTCCTTTCTTTGTTCTGTTCTCAATGTTAAGAAAAATGACTGTAACTTGATCTGAAATTTAATTTATATTGAATATTTTATGTTGGTTATACAATTAAATGAACATTAAATTATTTCTTCTAATGTTTTTGAAACTTCATTTTATTATAACTATTTATAGGAAAACATACCAAAATTGTGATTAATCCCACAGAATAAAATCTTTTTTGTTTATTTTTTAAAAATATTTTATTAACTTATTCATATTACATCTCAATTGTTAGCCTATCCCTTGTATCCTCCTACTCCTCCCTCGCTCCCACTTTGCCCCTACTCCCTTCTCCTATGACTGTGACTGAGGGGAACCTCCACCCCCTGTATATGCTCATAGGGTATCAAGTCTCTTCTTGGTAGCCTGCTATCCTTCCTCTGAGTGCCACCAGGCCTCCACATCAAGGGGACATGGTCAAAAATGGAGGACCAGAGTTTGGGTGAAAGTCAGACCCCACTCTCTACTCAACGGTGGAGAATGTCCTGTCCGTTGGCTAGATCTGGGTAGGGGTTCAAAGTTTATTTCCCATATTGTCCTTGGCTGGTGCCATAGTTTGAGTGGGACCCCTGGCCCCAGATCCACACATCATAATGTTCTTCTTGTAGGTTTCTAGGACCCTCTGGATCCTTCTACTTTGCTATTCTCCCATACTTCTCTCACCTAGAGTCCCAATAGGATGTTCCTCCCCTCTGTCCCAATTTCCTGGTAAGTGAAGACTTTCTTGGGACATGCCCTTGGGCTAGTGTTCAGATATAAGTGAGTATATACCATTTGACTCTTTCTGCTTCTGGGTTAACTCACTCATTATGATTATTTCTGGTTCAATCCATTTGTCCACAAATTTCAGGAATTCTTTGTTTTTTGTTTGTTTGGTTGTTGGTTTGTTTTGTTTTGTTTTTCAGCTGACTAGTATTCCATAGTGTATATGTACCACAGTTTCTTTATCAACTCTTCTACTGAGGGACACTTAGGCTGTTTCCATGTTCTGGCTATTATGAATAACGCTGCTATGAACATGGTTGAGCAAATATTCTTGTTGTGTGCTGGAGCATCTTCTGGGTATATTCCAAGGAGTGGAATAGCTGGGTCTTGAGGAAGCCCTATTCCCATTTTTCTGAGATAGCAACAGATAGATTTCCAAAGTGGCTGTACTAGTTTGCATTCCCACCAGCAATGAAGGAGTGTTCCTCTGTCTCCACATCCTTGCCAGCATGTGGTGTCACTTGAATCTTTTATCTTAGCCATTCTGATGGATGTAAGATGGAATCTCAGTGTCGTTTGGATTTGCATTTCTCTGATGACTAACAACGCTGAACTTTTCTTTAAGTGTTCCTCAGCCATTTGATATTCCTCTGTTGAGAATTCTCTGTTTAGTTCTGAGCCCCATTTCTCAATTGGGTTATTTGGTTTGGTGGTGTTTAATTTCTTGAGTTCTTTATATATTTTGGATATTAGACCTTTGTCCGATGAAGGGTTGGTGAAGATCTTTTCCCAGTCTGTAGGCTGTCGCTTTGTTCTCTTGACAGTGTCTCCTGCCTTACAGAAGTTTCTCAGCCTCATGAGGTCCCATTTATTAATTGTTGACCTTAAAGCCTGGGCTGTTGGTGTTCTGTTCAGGAAGTTGTCTCCTGTGCCAATGTGTTCCAGGCTCTTCTCCACTTTTTCCTCTAATTGATTTAATGTCTCTCATTTTATGTTGAGGTCTTTAATCCACTTGGACTTGTGTTTTGTGCATGGTGACAAATATCGGCCTAATTGCATTTTTTCTACATGTAGACATCCAGTTCACCAGCACCATTTGTTGAAGATGCTATCGTTTTTCCATTGAATAGATTTGGCTTTTTTGTCAAAAAATCAAGTGTCCACAGTTGTGTGGGTTTATTTCTGAGTCTTTGAACAATTCCATTGATTCACTAGCCTATTGCTGTGCCAGCACCATGCTGTTTTAAGTACTGTTGCTGTATAGTACAGCTTGAGATCGGGTATGGAGATTCCTCCGGAGGATTTTTTATTGTATAGGATTGTTTTTTATTTTCTGGGCTTTTTGTTTCTCCATATAAAGTTGAGAATTGATCTTTCAATGTCTTCAAAATATCTTGTAGGTATTTTATAGGGATTGCATTGAATCTATAAATTGCTTTTGGTAAGATGGCCATTTTTACTATGTTAATTCTCTCAATCCATGAACTAGGGAGATCCCTCCAAAATCTGATATCATCTTCAATCTCTTTCTTTAGAGATTTAAAGTTTTTTTCAAACAAATTCTCCACTTGCTTGGTTAGAGTTAGTTACTCCTAGATGTTTTATAGTGCTTGTGACTTTCGTGAAGGGTAGAGTTTTCCTAATTTCCTCCTCTGCATGTGTGTCATTGGTATATAGGAAAGCTACTGACTTTTTGAGTTAATTTTGTATCCAACCAATTTGCTGAAGGTGTTTATCAGCTGTAGGAGTTCTCTGGTGGAATTTTGGGGGTCACTTATGTATACTATCATATCATCTGCAAATAGGGATAATTTGACTTCTTCCTTTCATATTTGGATCCCCTTGATCTCCTTTTGATGTCTTATTGCTCTGGTTAGAACTTCACACACACACACACACACACACACACACACACACACACAGAGAGAGAGAGAGAGAGAGAGAGAGAGAGAGAGAGAGAGAGAGAGAGAGATTCCATTCAGGACAATTACTTCCACTAATACCTAAGTTTCCTTTCTTTGTTCTGTTCTCAATGTTAAGAAAAATGACTGTAACTAGATCTGAAATTTAATTTACATTGAATATTTTATGTTGGTTATACAATTAAATGAACTTTAAATTATTTCTTCTAATGTTTTTGAGACTTCATTTTGTTATAACTAACTACTTACAGGAAAACATGCCAAATTTTTTATTAATCCCACAGAATAAAATCTAACAAGTAATTGTAGATTTAGTTCAATACATTGAGGGAGACAGTGCCCTACACCTCAAGATATAACATTAGTCTCTTCATAATTTGATATATAAAAATGTTTTTTGTAGTATCACATTTCCCATCATAGATTTATTATATCTTTGCTTATACACAAAATAGTAAATGATTTTCTGCACAGTGAAGTTCAAAATTCATTTAAAATGCCTAGCTATAATTATCTCAGTAAGGTAAATTAAGGTAATGAATTGAGATACAATGTATCACAGCATGTGTAATTATGTCTACTTTGTTTTTCATTTAAGTCTATAACTCTCCCATCAACTTGTAAGATTCTGTGTCAATGTTTTACATGTTTCTTAAGGCTCCCCAATCATTTCTCTCCCGGGGGGGGGGGGGAAGAAGAAATCATTTTCATTTTAATTGTGTGTGTCTGTGTGAGTATGTGCCCATCTGTGCAGGCCAGAGGGGTCAGATTCCCAACAGTCTGAGTTGGAGGTGGAACACATCTCCTAATAAGGCTGCTTGCATAGAGCACTAGACTTCATCTCCCAGCATCCCGAGACTCACAGCCATACTAACTGCTGAACCATCTCTCCAGCTCTCCAGCTCCCACCCTGCGCCCCCCGCCCTGAGCTTTTTACCCTCAAGGTCCAAGGAAAAGCAACAGTAAAAGTATCACTCAATAGTCTGACACCTGGAGCTGTATGGATAAGTGGGATTCTTCCCGGCCTTTGGCGTAAATGTGAAATGTTTTCAAGTGTATTGCCAGTACTGGTGGGACACATCTAAAGCTGTTATAGCAGCCCTGCATAAAATGTGTTATCTTTTTCAATCTCTGTCTCTTTCACCATTACAGCATGGCCTCGTGTTCAATTTCAATGTTCATTATTAGAATATGCCCTTGTTTTCAGTTCCTGATTATTTATCTCAACTATTATGTATTTTACATTTTAATTTAAAGTTTATTGGTCCAAGTCTATGCTTACAATAATGAGCTCTGAAATGATTGTGTTTGTGCTTGGATAACAGGTCATTCTTCTTAGCCTAAATGTCTAGCGGAGCTGCCATTCCACTCTCTTTGCCCAGCTGTCAGGTTCTGGGTGATGTACACAGGATTCTTGGAGAGCTTTGCATCACATTGAGAGAAAGCAACACCAGATGATCTTAAGGTGCTATTTTAAAAAAAATCTTTCATTTTCGTATTCTTTACACTCAATTCTGAGTGCCTCAGCAAGCCAATTCCCCTGACAGCATGGCGTGAAACATTCATGGGCATGTCAGAGTTCAACAGAGGCAAAGGGCCAGACCAGTTCAGTTAGACATCATAGAAATAAAAATAATAATCATAAGGGTCTAGAAACTAAACTATGATAGATTGTGAAATTGGAGAATATTGTAATGAAAAAGACTCTAATGCAACTGTGGTTACTGTAGTACCCGGCATATGATATTAAAGTCAAGTCAACTCTGCCCACAGTTCAAGATGCTAGCATTGTATTTAGCCATAACATTCAAACCAAGTTCTCATGAAAGAGTAAAACTGGGTAATTACTAAATATAAAAAAAAAATGCATTGAGTTCTATTTAGGGAAAAGCTAGCTACAGATCACAGATATTTAATAGTCAACATTTTCATAGAAATATAGGACCATGTCTATGTCTTTTCCACATCCCATAACTCTTTAGCTTTCTTCAGGGAAATAGTAAAGGGACCTTGGCTTCTGTGCAGTTCCCTGCTTCTGTAGTCCTGGGAATGAGTGTCTGTGACACGAAGAAAACTAAGGTGACAGTTTTCTACTAGTTTTCACAATCTGAATTTGCACATTTGTTAGTTTCAATGTCTAAAATAGTTCATCAGGAGACTCAGGCACACGGTCAAAGGATATAGAGTCAGACCCTCCCAACACTGCCTCAAAATTATTTTGTGATGATTTAAAATAGCAGAGGAGAAATGCTGTTTATTCTTGTGAGGTGCTCCTGAGATGTTCAGTGGACCTACTATGGTGGTTAATGCTCATTGGGGAACAAGTAGCCAAGGGTGCAGCAATAGGCAGATGTAATAATCAAATGGGAAAAGATGTGAAGGTTCAAAGACACCAAATATGCTGCTGGCACATTTCAAAACCCTAAGCTGTAGTCCCTTATATATGCAAATAGTCATATATCTTGGTTTTCCCAAAAACAATCCCAGTTTATGTTCATAACACATCACTTCCCTCACAAGAGCATTCTGGTTGGTACCACAGGTTACATTCCACCCTGTTGTTCACTCACTTATATCTGCATACTAGCCCAAGGGGCATGTCCCACGAAAGCCTTCACTTACCAGGAAACTGGGACAGAGGGGAAGGCATCCTATTGGGACTCTAAATGAGAGACACATGGGAGAATAGCAAAATAAAAGGATACAGAGGGTCCTAGAAATCTACAAGTAGAACAATATGATAGGCAGATTTGGGCCCAGGGGTCCCGCTCAAACTAAGGCACCAGCCAAGGACAATACAGGAGGTAAACTTTAAGCCCCTTCCCAGATCTAGCCAATGGTCAGAATATTCTCCACAGTTGAGTGGAGAGTGTGATATGACTTTCTCACGTACTCTGGTGCCTCACATTTGACCATGTCCCCTGGAGGGGGAGACCTGGTGGCACTCAGAGGAAGGACAGCAAGTAGCCAAGAAGAGACTTGATACCCTATGAGAATATATAGGGGGCCGTAATCCCCCTCAGGAACAGTCATAGGGGAGGGGAATAATGGGAAAATGGGGGAGAGAGGAATGGGAGGATACAAGGGATGGGATAAACATTGAGATGTAACAAGAATAAATTAATAAAAAAAATATATCTTACAAAAAAAAAGTTTAAAGGGAAATAATTACATGCTAGATGCAGAAAATGAGAAATAGAGAAATGGGAAGAGAGAGAAGCAGCTCAAGCCATCTCACTGTTTCCTGTTGCCTGCTGCCTGAGTGGGCACTTCATTCTGGTCTTGTCTGGCTATCCCTTGAGTGCCAGTTAGGAAGGCAGCACTTGATGCTGCTAAGTGGATCGGGCAGAAGTAGACTCTAGGATGGAAGGATAATTCAGAATCCTTTTCACACCTGGACCGAAGTCTAGTCTGGGGTCATCATGGACACTGGTATCTTTTACAGCCACCAGTAGATAATAAACACACTAGGTCATAGAAGAGACTATCCCACTCAAAAATCTAACCAGTAGGAGGAATCAAATGCTCACTGCTGTTAAACAGCGTTAAACTAAACATGATTAATTCTGAAAGCAGCAGATCTATCACTGTACATGCCCAGTGCCAAGTATTGATTTCTCTGTTTGCAGCCTTCAGAGTCAAGGTCCTGTCACCATGAAAGCAGGTTTCCGATACGCGTTTATGAAGAATTGCCTCACCATCACCCTCTGAAGTGGGCTGGCAGCATCCATTTGTGTTGCTGGACTGGAGGGAAAAAGGCCACACAGGCCTGTACTTTGTGGGGTCCTGTCAATGACAATGCCAGTTGCTCTTCTTATTCAGTATGTGATACACAATTAGAAGACTGTCACTAACTGCTAAGATATCCTGTGCATCTGCTTATGCAATGCATGGAGCTATGGGCTCAGCAACTTAATCCTCATACAAATAAAATGCAGACACTGTTGTTATCCTCAATATCAATAGCATTATCCCTGTTGTCACTTTTTGAGACAACAAAGTGGGGGCTTTAAACAGACTAAATAACATATAATATGCAATATTCGTACACTTGGTGACTAACAAAATCATATAAATTCAGTGCATTGAGGAATAAAGGAGTAAGTGAAGGATATGTGAAACAGCCATGATATAGTTTGTTTACTATAAAAAGAAAAAAGAAAGAAAGAAAGAATGAATGAACACTTAATTTGGTGGCTATGCTTAAATTTTGGAAAACATAGAATGTATTTGCAAAGGTTTTCACTGCTTAAGAATTCTAACTGGAGAGACATGGTCAGAAGTGTCACATCACATCCATACGCTCTATTTGTTTTTCTCTACGTTACTCTTTTTTAAGAGAAGGAGTGGGTGAGATAAAAGAATAAGTGTTTGCAAAACTCAGTTTAAATATCCAGCTATTTTAATTGGCATTTATACCATAATCACACACTTATTTAAGCACAGTGTAATGTTTAAATATGCGTGGAAAGAAAACACAGTACCAAGATCAGGATCTCCATTTTCTCAAACATTCACAGCTTCTCTGGGATGCCTCTATGCAGACACCTGTCACTTGTAGCTTGGAAATACTCAAACCACTGTTTCCTGTATGGCAAAAAAGCATGGAAATTGTCATAGCAATGGAAGGAGATTTGTTTAGGCTCGTGGTTTTAGAGGCTGTAGTCATGATTGTTGAGTTCCATTGATTCTGGTCCAGTTGATGCAGAGTCATAGCCTGATGCAACAATCTAGTAAGGAATGCCTTGAAGGTTTCAGAAGCACATGGTTATTTATCAAGTACACTGGCACTCCATGGTGGACAGGAAACAGAAAGAAGAACGAATCAAGTATGAACCCTAAAGGCACAGGCAGGCCCCAATTAACTCCTGTAAGTTTCCAGAATTTAGCAAAAATAGCCAGCTGTTCAATGCCAAGCATTCAAGTCATAAGCTTGTGGGAGTCATTTCATATTCAAGCTATGACAATTTTAATTAGACAGGTGACCTCTCCCTCACCCTCCCACCCCCTTCCACTCACACACAGAGTCTTTATTCTAGTGTGTACAGGGATGACAGTGTCTTAAAATTCACAGTAGGATTCCTGAAATAAGAGTTTCCACGCTAATTAAGAGGATGCAATTACTATGAGAATTACAAAAAATAAATGATGAGGGACAGGGTTGGTGTCCCAGGCTTGAAATCCAGATACTAAGGAAGAAGTGGGAATATTGCGAGTTCAAGGCTTGCTAGGATTACACAGCGAGTGAGCTCATAGCCTCAGCAAGTCTGTGAAGCCTTGTCCGATGTAAAAAGTAAAAGGAGAGATGGATATACACTTAGCTACTCCAGTGCTTGCCTTATGTACTCTCTCCTCAACACCTTGAAATCTAACAAATGGCTGCATAAGCCAGTGAATGAATGAAGAAGGGGTAAAGACCCCAGACATAATCTGGGTAGCTCAAATAAAATCCTCATCATGGAAAAGGTGGAAAGAAAAGAAAATTTCAAAATCGAAAACAAATTGATAGCCAAATTCACATTCTAGTGAGTCTCCGAAGGTAGAGGATGTAAGAAGGACCCATTGGTTAACAGTAGGCTATGGCAAGGAGGCGGAGGGTGGATCTCAGAAAGATCCTACACAGAGTGGAGGAGGAGCCCCTCAGCCTTGTTGCCATAGCAGCTCATTCACAGTATTGCTCTGTCCATGTCTCCCTTCTCTCTCACAGGATCTCCCCTGTGTCTGGTCTTCCTGCTTCCTGGCCTATTTCTAACCCTCCCGGCTAGCTTCTCTGTTAAAAGAATACGAAACTGTATTCAGATACCTGTGGCCTTTCGTGGTAGCCTGCATTCACCCTGCTGGTTTTGGGGGGATGCAGAATTCTCCTCATTTGCATAAATGCAGGATGCCTTCCAACCCCTTGTCCTCTGGGAACTCCTGAAAGAGTGTGCCAGCTACCTTCCCTGCTTTATGTCCGACCACACTGTATGCTTCTCCTCTTATCAAAATGAACTGCTCGCAGCTTCTGTTTCTTAATTCCCTGATAGTAGATTCTCTGATGACAGGGACAGTAGTTGTTCCTATCCCTGGACCCGGCAACTTATGTAGTGTGCGTTTGAAATGGAATAGTCAGTTTCTTCTGAGCAAAGGATAATGATGTTGTCTCAAACAAGCTTTGGAGTTTATTGAAAAGTCCTGTATTATTTTGGAAACCAAACATACATAAGAAGAGTGATACACTGAATTTTTCTAGTAACCTTAAATCCACATGTGCTCTGATTTTCTCACTGTTGCAAGGTAATTTACTTATTTATTTACTCTCCGTCTGTTGAATTTGTAACATCCGAATGTGTTGTTTCTTAATCACTTAATTATTGCCAGTAAAAAACATACGTAAATATAATTTATTTAGACTCTCGTTTCCTTAAGTTCACATGGAACCAGGTAAGAACATGAGCTGTGTGCACTGTGCTGGTTGCCCATTGTTCCATTAGTTTCAGTAAATGATGTTTCAGTAGAGGATTCTGACACTCACCTGAGGTTCCTGCGTCATGTTGTCAGAGATATATATATGCACACACACACATATATATACATACGTACATTATATGTACGTATGTATATGTGTGTTTACATATATGTGTATATATGCATATATACGTATATATAATTTATTCACATGACATCCTGATTGTTACCCGCTCACTCCTGTCCACCCTTTCCCACCCTCCATCCATCTTCAACCCTATTCCCCTCCCCTAGACCTCTGACAGAGGGGCTCTCCTCCCCTACCATCTTACCACAGCCTATCAGCTCTCATTATGATAGCCTACATCCTCTTTGATGTGGAAAATCAAATCTCGGGCACCACATTTCGTGTCAGATGCGGTCTCCGCCCTACCCTCTGCCCCCTACACATGGAGAACGAGCTGTCCATTGGCTATATCTGAGCAGGGGGGTCTAGGCTCTCTGCATGCATTGTCCTTGGTTGGTGCATCAGTTTGTTCAGGATCCCCTGGATCCAGATCTGCTGGACTTGATGGTCTCTTTGTGGAGCTCCTGAACTCTATAGTCTTTCCATCCTCCCGCTCTTCCATTCAACTCTCAGAGCTCTGCTTAGAGTCCAGCTGTGAATCCCATATCTGTCCCCATCCATAGCTGGATGGACTCTCTCAGAGGACATCTATGTTGGGCTAATATCCACTTATAAGTAAGTATATACCATGTGTGTCTTTCTGGGTCTTGGTTACCTCCCTCAGGAGGATTGTTTTTAGTTCCATCCATTTGCCTGCAAATTTCATGATTTCCTTGTTTTTGATAGTTGAGTAGTATTCCGTTGTGTAAATGTACCACAATTTCTGTATCCATTCTTTGGTTGAAGGGCGTCTAGGTTGTTTCCAGATTCTGGTATTATGAATAAAGCAGCTATGAACATAGTTGAGCAAATGTCATTGTTATATGGTGGAACATCTTTCAGGGATATGCCCAGGAGTGGTATCATTGGGTCTTGAGGTAAAGCTATTCACAGTTCTCTGAGAAAGCTCCAGATTACTTTCTAAAGTGGTTGTACAAGTATTTACTCCCACCAGCAATGGTGGAGTGTTCCTCTTTCTCCACATCCTTGCCAGTATGTGCTGTCACTTTAGTTTTTGATCTTAGCCATTCTGATATGTATAAAATGACTTTCCCTGATGACTAAGGACATTGAACATTTATTTAAGTGCTTTTTGGCCATTTGATATTCCTCTATTGAGAATTATCTGTTTATCTCTGTAAAAAAATCATTAGGCCTGTATACAAATGACAAATGGGCTGAGAAAAAAATTAGGGAAACTACACCCTTCACAATAGTCACAAATAATATAAAGTATTTTGGTCTAACTCTAACCAAGGAAGTGAAGAACTTGTATGAAAAAAAACTTCAAGTCTCTGAAAAAAGAAATTGAAGAAGATATCAGAAGATAGAAAGACCTCCCATGCTTGTGGACTGGAAGGACCAACATAGTAAAAATTGCCATCTTACCAAAAGCAACCTACATATTCAGTACAATCTCTATCAAAATACCTACACAATTTTTTAAAGACATTGAAAGTTCAAATCTCAACTTCATATGGAAAAACAAAAAACTCAGAATAGCTAAAACAAGCCTGTACAATAAAACATCTTCCAGAGGAATCTCCATCCCTGATTTTAAGCTATACTATAGAGCAACAGTAATAAAAACAGCATGGTACTAGTATAGACATAGGCTGGTTGATCAATGGAATTTAATCGAAGACCCAGAAATAAACCCACACAACTATGGACACTTGATTTTCGACAAAGAAGCCAAAACATATGGTGGAAAAACGATAGCATCTTTAACAAATGGTGCTGGTCTAACTGGATGTCTTCATGTAGAAAAATGCCTGGAGTTAACCTGTCTCATTGTCAGTGAATCATTAAAATAATAAAAACATTTTAAATGCCATATTCTGCATGTCCCTGAGGTTTTTGAAGACCTTATCTAACTATCCTAACTTATCTTTCTATAGAGTCATATCTATCTGCCATGCCTAAGATGTATAGTCTTGTGATAAAAGTAGACCAGCAATTGACATAACCATGATCTGATTAGCTAACAATCAGCTTGTATAACTTATTTATCCTAAACAGCCTGCAATAGCACTTTCAAAGTATTGGAAGTGAACCTTGTATTATAATTGAGTTATATGGGTACAATATTTCATATTAAGATGTTTTTAGGTATAGATAGATGTTTTAAGTTGGTAATGACAAGATGGGATGAAGATTGATTTATGTTCAGAATTTTATATGCAACAAGATAGGAAAAAAGTTTTCTTCAAGGCTGTCAGATACAAATAGCCAAAACACTAAGAATGTAACATTTATATAATTCCTGATTATGTCATGGTTCTTCTTGCTATAGGTAGTTTATTGTATATATGTGCAATAGTGTAATAATACAAATGTATATGTAAAAATAAAAATGTTTTAAAAAAGAAACAAACAAGGAAAAAATTCAGGTTAAAAAAAGAAAAAAAAAGAAAAATGCAAATAGATACATATGTATTATTCTGCACAAAACTAAAGTCCAAGTGAATTAAAGACTTCAGCATAAAACCAGACACACTAAATCTGTTAGAAGAAAAACTGGGGAAGAGCCTTGAACTCATTGGCACAGGAGACAACTTCCTCAACAGAACACCAACACTCAGGCTTTAAGATCAAGAATTAAAAATGGGACCTCATGAAACTGAAAAGCTTCTGTAAGTCAAAGGCCACTGTCAACAAAATTAAATGACAGCCTACAGACTAGGAAAAACTCCTCCCCAACCCTGCTTCTGGCAGAGGGCTAATATCCAAAATATATAAAGGACTCAAGAAAATAAACAGCAACAAGCCAAATAATCCAACTTTAAAAATGGGGTACAGAGCTCATCAGTTGAGCCTTTCATGTCACTTCTCATAGTGCAGTCCTTGAAGTAGTCATTTCTCTGTCAAGGTCTGTAGAGAGAAGGCCCAAGAGTTCAAGAAATGCGGCTGGGTTCGTTCTGAAGCCTCACAAAGTCACTTTAAGTGAATTGATCTGTGCAATATGAGGTGGGTCAGGAAGACATTATTAGCATGATGTCTTCGTTTGTATTTCCCAAGACCTGAAATATGTCCTCTTTTTTTTCATTTTATAAGAATGAGGTTTCAAACACCTGCAAATTTCCAGAGTACCTGGGTCCAGATCTGTGAAAGGTGAAAAGTCACGGTAACTACACAGTGTTATACAATAATCTCTTATCTCAGTCATTGCATATCACGTCAGCTTTCATAATCATATTTCTACAGATTTCAATGCAATCTCAGTTTCAAAGACAGTACTATTAGTGCTTCCATCTAATGTACAGATTATAGATTTCAGTGACGTCACCAGCACATTGAAGAAAAAAGTAAGCTCTGTATTACTATTACCTACAAAAAAAAAAAAAAAAAAAAAAGGATTTTCCCTCCTGTGTGTGGTTATGTGTATGCATGTGTACAAGCAGATACACTTGCACATGTGTGTACATGTGAAGGTTATAGGTCAATGCCAGCTATCTTCCTTAGTTGCTCTCCATAGTATGTTTTATAAGCTAAATTGTCTCCACCTTCCAAGGCTAGGTTTACACTTGGCTTTTACTTGGATGGTAGGAGTATAAACTTAGGTCTTCTTGCTTGCATAGCAGGCCCTTTACCTCCCAGTTCCCTGTACATTTTTCTCTTTACCTCATTACCTAGTCTCTTTTCTGTGAGAAACGAAGCCTCACTACTCTCAAATGGAACACCGTCGGGAGCCCCCTTTGTAAGTTAATTTAAATGTGTAATGAGAAAGCCCAAGTTCAAGTGTTTGCAAGGGAAAATGATGCTGTCAATCTTTTTCTTTTCTTTTTTCTTTTCTTTTTTTTTTTTTTTTTTTTTTTTGGGTGACAGGTTAGTTAGTCATTCTAGGATATGGCATGCTCAGAAACATTCTATGTGATAAAACAAAATAGAATACCTAAGGAATTTCATTTGTAATGAGGATAGTTGAGAACCAAATAGTAACACACAAACATGTGCACTACAGTTGGTAGAATCTTGAAGTAAGCAAACATCTAAACCTAAACCTATACAATTCTTTGTAAGCTAACCCGAAGCAACAGACAGGCATCATGGCTCATTGATTTGGCAACTGCATCCTAGTTATGAATATTATTAAGCCCCATATCTTTATTTTAGAAATAAATGCAGAATATGTATAGAATTGCTATGAAATTTTTTAAAAAATTAATGATAAAATATCCAATTGATACTAATAATGATTAACACTCTATAATAATTCAATTAATACATTTGTTCATATTAAATAATAAGTTTGGTTATTATTTCCTTAATAGTTATCAAAAATGTGTCCATTTGCATTGTACATATTTTATATTATAATGATATATGTGACTCTCTGACTAAGAACTTGAATACCTGCATAAGATACATTAATATTAATTTAAGTAAATATATGTGGAAAGCAGAAGTATATAAATAGGAGAGATTGTGAGAATTCTCAATAAAGAAATGCAAGGATAAGCAAAGGAGAGGACAAGATGCTTTTACACCAAGATGTAACACCTGACTTCTATTATGTTTATTTTTCGCAAAGCAGAATATGACAAACACATGTACATTACGAGCTGTATATGTAGTCCGTGTAAGACGCAATCAATAAACCCCAGTTGGTTATAGTTATTAAATCTTAGTGATTCAGTATGTGAAAGCTACAGGCCACTCCATTGTGAGTACGAATTTGCACACTGAGTAAAAATTTAGCCCCTCCCATCTCATGGTGAGTTTATCAAAGATAATATATCTTTGCCAGATTTTTAATTCCAGTAGTAAAGTTACAATTTGATTTTTTTTCAAAAAAGTCTTTTTAACATTTCCTGCAATGGTATAGAAATAGCTAAGAGCAGTGAAGCATACCCTAATTTATCTCCAACAAATGACATTTTGTTGAAAGACCAGACAAAGCACGGTGGTAGGAAAAGCCTTTAATCAGGGCTTGAATGTTTCTCACACCTTGGTTCCCACAACTCCTCACTAGTACAGGATGCAGTTTTCTACCCAGCAGACATCTGTCTGTCTAAGATGCCTCCCAGTTCATCCTTTCTCTTCTGTGGCAATTTATCCTATAAAACTCACACCTGAATAGGTCAGTGTAAACCTTTAAGTGGATCAAGGCTTCTGCTTTCTCTTAGCAATAATTCTAAATGTATGACAAGGATTTATAACTTAACGCGGCCATCGTTATGTCCCCAAAGTATCCTTCCCTGTTTCAGACTCCGCCCCAGCTCCTCATGTGAGCTGTTCGACCTGTTCCTCTGGAATTTGGTGTAAGATGCTTCCTACCTGCAGCGAAAGCAGTTATTGTACAGCACATTTCCGGTCTTCAATAGCCTTTTTATTTTACACTGTACAAAAAAAAAAAAAAAAAGTAAAGAAAAAAAAGTAACATTTTTACTTAGTAAGGCTCCTGAAGGATACAGCACAATACTCTCATAAATTTGAATAACAATGAACTTTGAATGTAACTCACAAACAGAAATAGCCACAATGGGGAGGGGGGATAAAAAAGATGCACTGTTGAATATGAAATTTAAAATGGTCATCAAAATACATAATGAAAAGAGCAAGATAGCAATGCAGAGGGCTCATCCCGCACAAACCATATAATTCAAACAAACACCATTGACCATCCCTGGAGGGAAGTGAAATGCAGCCTCTAGAATTTCCAAATAAGCTATTCCAGTGGGCAGTGAACTTACAAAAGGCATTCAATCCAGGAAAAATGCAATTTGGAGCTAGAAGTAAGAACCCACTATGCTCCCGTGAGATGGCCAATATGAAAGATTAGCAGCCCCGAGCCCTTGCAAGTGTGGGTTTCTCCTGGGATTTTTCAGGTTCCTTGTGTTATAAAGGTGTAGAACCACCTTTGAAAACTCTTTGTTGTTATCTGACAAATTCAAATTGGTCACTATATTATAATCTGTGAATTTTTCCCTTGAGGTAGATAGTCATCATAATTGAACCAAAATGTCAGTATACTCCTGACCACTTCAGGATGCCCCAGACCCAAATGACTGTCAGCTATGGCATGAGGAAGCATATGTCATACTTGGTAGAGCTCACCACCAACTGCAATATAAAGTATCTTCCACAGGCTCCTGTAAGGAAATAGCTTGATATGGCCAATAAAATACTGATGAAGTTCACCCCTCTACATGCATACAAACACCACTGTAGTGTGCTATTATCAGTAAATTCAAGTCAGACAAAAATAGTCTATCCTTTCTGAATTCATAGAGCAATCTCCTGAGGAAAGGAAAAATGACAGAGATAGAAAACACTCAATGTTGCCCGCTGGCCTCCACATGCACACCTGTGTATACATGCATATCACACACACACACACACACACACACACACACACACACACACAGAGAAAGCGAGAGAGAGAGAGAGAGACAGAGACAGAGAGAGAGAGAGACAGAGAGAGAGAGACAGAGAGAGAGACAGAGTGACAGAGAGTATAAATATATAAATCATAATAAAAGAAACTAACTCTATTATTTTATGTGGATTATTTTATTGACTACCTGAGAATCATTGGTTATAATCTGCTATCCTTCATTTCTTACATAATAACTACAAATGAGTGAAATATGAGAATGTCTCTGTATAGTCACGATAATGCCAGCAAACGTCTCTGCTGTGCTGCACGCAGGGGGAGATTCACAAATCAAGTGAGAGGATAAAAAGACACTCATGCACAACGATTCAAAACTGCATCCTTCTACTTACAGGACTTTAAAGTTTCCGGAATGGCTCTGCAAGCAAAAAGTAAATAAAGCAAGTTCAGCAATAGGTTTGTTGGGATAAAAGTTGAAAAAGAAACTAGAGGGTGAATTTACAATAGTGGGAAGTTATTATTGTTGCCTTCTTGCTTTCAGTCCAAAATAGTTGGGATTGTATCAGAGCTAAGAATAGGAGAGGTCTAGACTTTTTTTTTTTTTTAAAGATTTATTGTATTATTATGTATACAGTGTTATCTGCTTGTTTACCTGTAGGCCAGAAGAGGGCACCAGGTTACATTAGAGATGGTTGTGAGCCAACATGTGGTTGCTGGGAATGAACTCAGGACCTTTGGAAGAGCAGGTGGTGCTCTTAACCATGAGCCATCTCTCCAGCCCCTAGACCTTTTAAATACCACACAATTTCTTAGTGCTTCAATTAAAAAACACACTTTATTTCCGCATTTTTCTCAACATGGACATGTTGAATGCATGCCCTGTCACCATGATCTGGCATTGGTGTAAGTGTGTATTGATGTTTGCTACCCACACGCATGTTCACATTTTTCTTCTAAATAGAATGACATTGATGCTGCCATTCCCATTTCAACGCAGTTCATCCTTTCCTTATAATACTAACACATGTAATAATATTAACACAAATGTGAATTTCCTATGGGGAGTTTTGCTGTGCTATTTATAGACAGGATTTCATTTTAATCTTTATACTATTATAAACATTTGAATTTTATAGGTGAGAAAACAAATAACGAGCTAAAATGACCATTGAAAATCGTATTCACATACCCCATCTAGCTTAATGCAAATCCGTGTTCTTAAATCTGTTTCTTGGAGAAGAAGCCACCTTCCCCAATTTGAGTATATTTCATCTGATTGCTCATGACCGTGGACACTTCACACAGTAAAAAGTCCCAGAGTGATGGACGGTTATCTGTCCAAATGTATGCACTGGTCCTCCAAGGCTATGTAATGAACTCTCCTGCTTGCTGGAACTCTCCCTCTTCCACCAAAGGCTCCATCCAGTTCTTGATCTAAAACCTGTACTTATTCTGACAGCTTCCAACTGAAAACACCTCTTCTGGAAAAGGTGAATCACATAAAATGAAGGTTTCATTGAAAGTCAAGTTTGTGGCAAAACCAGGTACTGTTAACTTCTATTTTTCCTTTAGAGATTCTTTTTGCTTTGAAATGACCACCAGCATCTTAAACCTCCATGATCAAGAAACGGCAGTGGTTGTTTCTAATCAAAAGCCGAGGAAGAACAGATCTCAGCAACTGTTGTCGGCATTGAGTGTCATATATTACGTTGATAAATCGACTCATCATGAAAAGCTAGTACATGGCATTCTGCGCACCGGGAATCCTCTAGAATGTAAATATTTACTTCACATTAAGGGCCCCTTTACATATATAAATGGAGCTGTAATATGCTGAAGGACAGAACATGTAAAGGCGCTCCATTGTCAAGGTCATAAAGAGATAGACTAGAAGCGACCCACACTGGAGAAGGTTCAAGTGTGTTCTAACTTGTCTCTTAATTTTTTTCTTTGTATTTATTTTTCTCTCATACAATACATCTCAGCCCCAGCCTCCCACCCCGTCCACTCCTCCACAGCTCCTTCCCTCACCTCCCATCTACCCCAGAACCACTGCTGCCTGCTTCCCTTCAGAAAAGGGCAGCCCTTCCAGGCGTGTCAACCAAATACAGCCTAACAAATTATAATAAGACTAGACCCAAATCCTTTTATCAAGGCTGGACTAGGCAGTCTAGTAAGAGGAAATGGGTCCCATGAGCAGGCAAAAGAATCAGAGACACTCCCACATCCACTGTTAGGAATCCCACAAAAAAACTCATGCTAAAAAACTATAGCCTGTACGCAGAGGACTTGGTGCAGACCCACAGAGGGTCAATGATGGCTGCTTCAGTCTCTATGAGGCCCTATGAGCCCTGCTTGGTTGATTTGGTGCACTGTGTCCTCCTGGCCTCTTAAATTTATGCTAAACATAAACTTCTTTTGTACACCAGGGCCACACTGCTTTCATTTTGTTGTTGCCACGACTGAGACTGGCATTCCTTTAAGCTTGACGAGCGTCTTATTTTGAGTTCTTTAATCAGAGAGGTTTGAAGAGTTATTTCCACTTTAGCTGTAATGGAAATCATAGCATATGTCTGAGCATAGAATTATACAATGTTACATATCTTCATCTTAATGTAAACTAAAATCATGAGCTTTAACTCCTCCGCAGAGTATTTTCTATGCGTGAGCTGTTTTAGGGAGGGCTAAATCAGGTGGGACAAGCCAAATGTGCAAACCAATTAGGGTTCTTTGGCATAGCATCAAGAGCACCGTGGACTCAAACTGTAGCTATCCCAGGAAGTGTGTGCTATTTAATACTTTTGGGAGAAAGATAATTTGATTCTTAGAAATTTAGTAAAGCTAATGACTGGGTATATATATATATATATATACTTACATTATAAAAGTGTATGCATATGTCGTATGTACAGTGTGAGGATGCGTAGGCAAGAATCAGGTGGGTTTTAAGGGACTCTGGCAAAGCAGTCTATGATTTCAGTTTAGTGCATTCTGTTTTGCACTGCAAGTCACACTGCAAATTGCCAGGAACTACACTTTCAGACTATGCAGTCTACGGCTCCTCTCCCAGCGGCAAAGGCTCCAAGAAGGAATAGAAGTTACTGAAGCCACAGTTCAAGCCATCAGTTCTAAGAATACAATGCAAAGTTACGTTAAAGCATGTGAAATTAGGATCCATCCCTCTTCCTGTAAAACGGCTGGAGAATTGCCTCTGCGCGTTGGGTCTGTGCACAGGAAAGGTTGTCTGTTTCCTGCGCGTGTTCTCTTTCTGCATTAATGACTGGCATGGCACAGAGCCAAATTTCTGAGTTACTTAAACTTCCCTAAGTAGAGGATGTGCAGGAGGAATTGGGCATTCTCTGCCAATCTGTCGGGCATTTCTCGGAGTGCCATGCATGTGTCGTAGTCATGAGGAAAAGATTTTCTTTTCAGAAATCTAATTTCTTTGAAGGATGATATTGGAACCTCCAGTGTCTGAAAAATACAAAACTTTACACAATAGCACAGTTGAAAATTTCACAGCACCATTGTGTGTGTGCATGTGTGTGTATGTATGTATGTATGTGTGTGTATATGTGTGAGTGTGTATGTGTGTGTGCGTGTGCATGTGTGCATGTGTGTATGTATGTGTGTATGTGTGTGTGTGTGTGTGTGTGTGTTTCTTCACTGCCCTCACTGGTTCCTGAAGAGTAAACCTTGATCTTTAGTAAGTGGGATCAATCTTGTCAAGATCGGTCCTTTGAATGGAGGACATTGGTGTAAACTGAGGCTGTGATGGTGGGGCTAGTGTTCACCAGAGAACTTCATTTTCTGAAAAGGCCAATCTATGGCAGTCTATGTGGCCCAGGGAACAGCAGTGCAGGCAGGAAATAGGTGGGTTATTGTCAGCAGGGAGAAGCATTTATAGGGAAGAGAGTTGAACATAGATTGCTCTTAAGCCAAAGGAAAAGAAATGAGAAATATGGGGTTCTGAAGAGCCATATCTACAAAGCTAGCCCTCAAAGTGATGTTATTCTAGCACACATAATTTTTCTGGTTCTTAACATCCAAAATATTAAATCAGGAACATTTCATGACTAAGATTGATGGGGAAGCATATTTTTATATTTATTTATTATATACTTTCATGTGTTAAACTATTATTTTCACCATGCCACCTGCCATCTCCCAAGTCTATATTTCACCTCCCTCCGTTAAAGTCTGTCACCTCCCATGAGACCATCTGCCACTTTACGTAAGATCATCTGCCACATTTGATGACACCACCTGAAACCTCTTGCAGGGGCATCTGCTGCTTTCCATTGGACAATCTTCCACCTCCAATAGCACCATGTGCTATCTCTTCTATAACTATCATCTCCTTTGATACCATCTGCCACCTCTCACATCCCTATACCACTTCCCAGTGGACCCTCTGCCAGCTCCTGTAGGACTGTCTGTTATTTCCCATGGGACCCTCTGCTATCACCTTACATGGGACCATCTTCCACCTCCACTGGAACCACTGGCCACTTTCCATGTGACCATTTGCTTCATGGACCATCTGCCACTACCCATGGACCTATCTGTCCCTTCCCATGGGCCCATCTTTCATCTCCCATGGGCCCATCTCCTACCTCCCATGAACCATCTTCCACCTCCCATGGGCCATGTATCACTTCCCAAGGATCCATCTGTCACCTCCTATGGGCTCATCTGTCACCTCCCATGGACCAACCTGTCACTTCCCATGGGCCCATCTGTTACCTCCTATGGGCCCACCATCTCCCACTTCCCATGGGCCCATCTGTCACCTCCCAGGGGCTCATCTGTCACTATGATGGGATGATCTGCCATCTACCATTAAAGCATCCTCTGCCTCCCATGGGACCATTTATTGTCTCCCATGTCATACCCCACCTTCCGTGGAGCTATCTCTTCCCTTCCATAGGACTGTCTGAATTTCCTGTTTAGAGGAGCGCCTTTCACCTTGAATAATATTTTAAATAAATAACCTGGCATTTTTCTCATGGACCTTCATCTACCCATAGTTTTACTCAAATTCGCTGAGGCTAGAACTTGTGACTTTAACATTCATAGGGAAACTGAGACATTGAACAAAAGTTGATACATAAGAGATTTTAAAAGTTAATGCAGGAACTGCCTCTGATATGAACTTTGGTGCTGGTGATTTGATCAATCTCCATTGGCCGGGGCAGCCTTTGGGCACACAGAGGAAGGGGATGCAGGCTATACTGATAAGATCTGATAGGCCGTGGTCAGCTGGTGGGGGAAGAGGGACCGTTCTGACAGAGGTCTAGGGGAGGGGAATAGGGCAAAAGAGGGAAGGAAGGTGGGAGTAGGAAAATACTGGCAAGGGGATAAATTATAGTAAAAACAAAATTATAAAACAACAACAACAAAACTTAATGCTGTTAGCAGACACTAAGAACTTTCCGTGATATGTCTGAGGTTATTACTGAGTAGCTTAGAGAGTCCCTATAGCTTAAGGTGTAGCCATCAAAAACAAGTTTAACCTTTTCTCTCCCATGTTAAAATCACAGTAAAGTAGGGCTACTTCCTGGTGAGGCACTTCCCTTGTGCCTCTGTGACCATTCTTTTTGTAGAACCTGGGCACAACTGCTCTTGTCCTTCTCAGAGCCTGTCGCTCATCCTGCACAATGATTTCCACTGCTGTCCACTCTGCCCCTTCTGCCTCCTTCTCTGCTTCCACCCCGATAGTAGTTTACACTGCTCTGCAGCTCACCTGATGACCTCCTTCTAGATGAGCGACACCCTGGAAGCAAGGGTCAGCTCTGCAGGGCTGTCTGCTCCGAGCCTAACAGAGCTGTGCAAGTGTTCTCGCTTAAGATTGGGGAATGCGCAGCAGTATTTGTTGTCAATATTTAGTAAATTGAAGAAAGTTCATCAACACCTGAGAAACATACTGGATATGACTCACTTCATCTCTTTGAAAGTATCTCACTTCCTATTTGCCAATTTATACGAAGCCTAACAAGCTGCTAAAGGAAGGAATCCAAGGTGTAATGTAGATTTTGCATAGAAACGGATTTCTTCCAAGGTATGCACCATTCACACAGTGATAATGATGGTTTTATGTGTTTGTTTGTTTGTTAGGAGACTAGCAATTTCTGTGAATGCTCTATGTAATATTTAAGCTTTTCACTGTGATAAATTTTTTAATTACTAAATCCAAAAAAGGACGTTTGATATAGGAAATGAATGACACATTTCTGCACGATTTTTCGGCATTACCTTTGTAATATCATTTAGCTCATGTACCTTTAAAATGACTAATCTTATATCCTTTTATTGAAATCTGTGTGTCATCTAATCTACATCCTCTACCGTCCATTCTTCTAATTTTGTTATCTTGCTTATCATCAGCCCATCACATAGCTGCCTAATCTATCATCCACCCATCATCTATCCAAATCACTAACAACTTCCATTTTCAAGAATTCTTATTTTAAAGTTTTTGTAGCTTGGTTATACTATTGTAATAAAAATGTTTAATGAGATTTCAAGGAAATATTGATTTTTAAAATTTCAATTTATCATAATTTATTCAGATAACATTCCAATTGTTATCGCTTTGCTTGTATCTTCCCATTGCCACCCACCCTCCTTCCCTCCCTCCCTCCCTCCCTCCCTCCCTCCCTCCCTCTCTCCCTCCTTCTTCCTCTCTATTCCCCTCCCCTAGACCTCTGACAGAGGGGACCTCCTCCCCCACCATATGACCTCAGCCTATCAGGTCTCATCCAGATAGCCTGCTTCCCCTTCCTCTGTGTCCTGCTAGGCCTCCCCACAAAGGGAAAGTGATCAAATTGGGGAACTAGAGTTCATGTCAGAGGCAGTCCCCACTCTCCTGTAGAGATAAGGATTATTATTATTGCATTGTCCTTGGTAAACCCATCGTCTATATCTTTAGAGGAAGCAAATAAACAAATAAACAAAAAAACCTAAGTCTTTTCCAAACCAAGCAAAATCCATAAAAGATGCTCATTCACGTCATTACTGCTCATTTATTCCTACCTGACCAGATGGATCTTGTCAATTTGTACATGTACTAATATAGCACACACTGAGGCACATGTTAGAAAAATATTCTCCACCTACATCATATACAATAATCACAGAATCAAAGTTGTTACCAACCGTCACAAATTCATGGCACTAGATAACAATTCATGCCTTAATTTTTAGCATTGTAGAGAAATACAATATTTTGGAAATAACCTATGAGAGGTCATTTTAGTTTATAACAGTATTTGACTTCTTTTCAAGAGTGTAATGAAAACTTCCCTTATCAGACTGTTTTCATTCTCTTTCTTATATATTAGTTGCTTTTGTTTGTTTGTCTTTCCATAAACCAATCACCCCTGCCAGACACTTACTCTATCCTAATTACTGTAGCTTACTGAACACTCTACTCAGAATGAGATTACAAGAAAATTACAGACATGAGCCACACTTAAAGTGGCTTAATATGACAGTTGGATGCCGTTCACCAGGCCTGTATTACTTGGCGGGTGGAACATAGCGTATGATACAATTTTAGTCTTAGCTCGGAGGATTAAAATTAGTCGGCTTCATGTGTGATTCTGTGGAAAGTGGTTTTTAGAGGCTAATCTCTGCCAACAGTATTTCCCACTTTAATTAGCAATGCCTTGTGGAGCTGGGTGTGTTTGCCAGCTGCTTTGCCTGTCCACTTTTGTATAAAACCCTTTGAATATCATTAAATACATTTTTCTCTTTAATACACTAATCACTAGAGAAATCTGAGTTTATACCAACAATGTATTAGCCATTTCCACTGTTTCACAGGTTTCATTTTATAGTGGGTGGTTTTACAATAGCAAAAATGGTACAAGTGGTATGAAAATGCTTCTAGAAAAAAGGCTTCTATGCCAGCAGACTTTATTGTTCATATGTATATATATATATATATGTACATATATACATAAGAATATAATACGTTTTATATAATATATAAACATTGTATATTATATAATGTATTTTCATATTAGTATTTTACATTCTATATATTTAGATATATTTACCTTTAAAAAGCTATATTTTCTCCAAATATCACACCATGGATGATATGACCACACACAAAATATACTTAGAAGTATCTATTGCAACCATGGTATTCACCTGGAAAGCTTCTTTACAATTAGGTTTATTTAAAATCAGGAAAGACCTATGGGAATGGAGTCTGGTACAGTCATCCTTTCTTCTTTCTTTCTTTCCTATTTGTGTCAGTAAGAGCAAGATCCGAACTTTCAGTGCATAAGGACTCTTGGGGGAAGTCATGTCAATCACAGTGTTGCTCAGAAAAGCAGCTATTACCCAGAGCTGGCTTAAAAGATTTTCCAGAATCCTCTTTAAGCCCCTAAAAGTATAGAAAAGACATGGACAAACATGCATCAGTAGCAGAGGAACCTGGAGATTTGGTAACATGTTTAAAGATGCTCTCAGGGCTGAAAATTTTAGAGCATAGATTAACACTCAGGTCAAAAGTGACAACCAGCATTCTTAGGGCTGCCTGAAGTGTGTTCTTACTGAATACAGAGGGCTTTAGTGCTCATGAGAAATAATTTCGGAATGCATGCTTATTGTATGATATCTTTATTCTTCCTAGTAAGTACATAGCCATTCTGACAACTATTGGTTGGTTGGTTGGTTTGTTTGTTTGTTTTTGAGAAAATAATGACTAACAGTCTCTCCGAAATTTCCGCCTATCCCATTCTAGGTTTTAATGTTGCCTTTACAGATAGTCTTCATATTACAGACATGGAATTTCTACCTGTCCCATCCTGGGTGTTCCAGACAAAACTATACTAAAACCTGTTACAAGTCCGCACAATGTGAGCTTATGAAAGGAAGGTTTAGGGAGCACGATGATGATACTGGGGTTCTGAATATGGTGAGAGCTGATATCGAACTGTCTGCCCGTCCTCTGGCAGGCTGGAAGGAGAGGGGCTTCAAATTGGTACCAGGATCTGAACAGTACAAGCAGCTCTTCGACCAGCATGGTCTGCTTTGACCAAGGAGGAAGCAGAAGGATGGTCTATGAACGCAGTGTGCTCTTGTGGGTTACTGATTCTATGCTAGTATAGAGAAAAGCGAAGTTAAAATAATCCAACTGCAACTATTAGCATTAGCTAGAATGCAAAAACAAACAAGCGAACAAACACAATACCATGGGTGGGAATTCCAAGGACAGAGCTAATCTAAGGTGAAATGCAGTAGCTCCCGCGCTTAGTTCTAAAGGGTCTCTCCAGCACAGCTCTGATCCAGGCATCCTAAGTGTACATGGATTGACGGGGCTGCTCTTGCTCAGCAGCTGTGGCCCTTGCCACAGAAGCAAGTGGACCAGAGTTTGGCTTCCCGAGATCCACACAAGTGCCAGGAGAAATAATGGCGGCCGGCCTATAATTCCTGCCTCAGAGAGTAGAGACCAGCGATCCCCAAGTCCTGTGTCTGGCGAGGCTCTACACTTTGACTGGAAGACTTGCCTCAGTGAGAAAAGGGAAAGAATCATTGCGGGTGATGAGCGTGCTAACTTTGAATGTTCACATGCACGTGCATACATACATGTACAAGTATGCCCCGCACATATAAAACCATATATACACACTCACGCCACATTTACATGGGAAAATAGGAAAAAATAAAAAATAAACCATATACATACCGCCATCACAAATACCTCTGAATTCTCTGGTTCTTTAAAGTCTTCTATTTACAAAGCAGCAACATAATTTATTTTTTGAGATGTGTGGTGGTGGCGAGGAAGGAGAAGAGGTGCATGCAATGTGCTGCTTTTTCAATTCTCCCCCCTCACTGTATCATCATCCTCATTAAAACTGCTACGCCAAAATCGTCCCTAACATCGGATTCGTCTTTCCCCGAGGGCCTCGTGGTAATGACATACACATCTTAAGGCTTCTTAGAAGCTCCATACATCCACGAATAATGGCTGGCTCTGATCTCACCGGCTCTTTACCGAAGTAGAAAGGGAAGATTCTAGCCACTAATTTGCATGGAGTTAATACTCTTTAATGATTTATACCTATGGGAAATATCTTGCTGAATCATGAAAAAATGTGGATTTTTGTTTCATAGTTTTGGAAGTTAGGCAGCATACTTCAGAAGTGTTGATTTAATCTTGGACCTCTGAACTTGAGCAATGGTCCTATGGGGAAAGCCCCTTATGCAGGTGACAGGAGCTTGTTAATAGGGAAAAGATTATCATTTAAACTTCCATTGCATTTTGTCTCCTTTTCTCATGGGTTTTTCCTCCCGTGAAATTTTCTTCTGAATAAAAGAGGTTTTTTGTCAATTACCAATATTTTCACCATTTAAAAACATTCAATTAGTATTTGTATACTCAGGCTCATTTTAACTTATCTTTAACAATTTTCTAAAGAAAGATCTTTGAAATATAAATCATATTAGGTTAGAAAGGATTTGCAAATATGTGTGTATTAATATAAAGAGGAAAACTGACATAATTTTGTTGATTCTGAATATAAATGACCCAATAAAATATGTCACACATGAAACCTAAATCAGTGTTAGCATTTGATAACTATTTTCCGGTTGTGTTCCAGACTTATCTTCTCATAACAAATATAAGGATATATTGAATATTTTTATAACAAATATGTATTTTAATGTAAAAATTTATATTTTCTATGAAGTTTGCAACATCATGGTGTTTGCTCCAACAGAAGGCTGTGGATGACTCTGGCGCAGCATACTTTATTCAAGGCTCACTCATTAGCATCCCTGGATTATTAGCAAATGTTACAGAAATAATTGATTATTTTAAATCATACACACATGGGGAGAGCAATGTATACATAGAGGATTTGCTACAACTAATGGAAATAGTAGGTCATTACGTGAAACTGTTATATTAGGCTTTGAAAGGCCATTCAGTGAATACTGAGAAATAAGATCCAAGGTTGTGCAGTAGCAGAATAAAATTACCTTATATATGTATATGTATGTATATATGTATGTATTTATATGCATATAGGTATGTATTTATATGCATATGTGTATACATGTAATTGCTGTATATGTGAATATGTATATACATATATATATATTGAGAGACAGAGAAAGAGGAAGAGAGAGAGAGACTGTGTGTGTGTGTGTGTGTGTGTGTGTGTGTGTGTGTGTGTGTGTGTATTATAATTTTTCGATGCTTCCTTATAAGTTAGGGTTATACCCAGAATCAATCCTACTGAGAAGTGATTTCCTATGATTTCTTCTTCTTCTTCTTCTTCTTCTTCTTCTTCTTCTTCTTCTTCTTCTTCTTCTTCTTCTTCTTCTTCCTCCTCTTCTCTCTTCTTTCTTCTTCCTCCTCCTCTTCCTCCTCCTCCTCCTCCTCCTCCTCTTCTTCTTCTTCTTCTTCCTCTTTCTTTTTCTTCTTCTTTCTTCTTTTTGCCTCTGCCTCCCAAGTGCTGGCACTGAAGGTGTGCATGATCACCACCTTTCTTGGTTTTCTTGATATTACTGTTCACTTTCTTTTAGTTTGTCTATACTGTACTCTGTAATCACAAGTATTCGACATACTTTAAATGCTTTCTCTCTTTTGTCTTGCAGCCACAGCATGTAATATAGATTTAGTGTATTTTGAGTATAGAAACAGGTTCTGTTTTTAACTCAAAATAGTTTATTCTTACCAGAATTTTTGTGTTTTCAAATAAAATGTCGTGTTGCATTAAAATCTTGTCTTTTTAAGTATAATCATGGCATCCTGGCTAGATTTGTGGCATAACTGAAGAGCTTGTATTATTTTGTATAAAAGTTATTTTCCTAAGACAAATGGTTAATCTTCCTACCATTAAAAGTAAAAATATATCACTTTGCCATAGTTGTAAGATAAAGTTTAAAGTAATTTTTAAAACAAAGCTTTTAATGTCTTTTTTAGTCTGACCTTTATCTGGTTGTTTTTTATCCATTAGGCTATTATTTTAGTTGCCATATTTGAGGTATTTCTACATGCAATTCAGAGTATAAATATTTTATTGATCGCTTATTTACTTTACATCCTGATCACAGCTTCCCTCCCTCCTCTTCCCTAGTGCCCCCCTCCCCTCTCACCTCTGCCAATCCGCCCATCTTCCCGTCTCAGAAAAAAGCGAGGCTTCTCTTTGAGATCAAACAGCCTGGGTGTAGCAAGTTGCAGTAAGAATATCACATCTTCTTTTGAGGCCAGACAAGACAGCTCAGTTAGGGAGAAGGATCCAAAGGCAGGTGATGTAGTCACAGCTAGCCCCTGTCCCTGCTTTAGAAGTGCTACATGAAGACCCAGCTGCACAACTGTTGCATGTGTGCAGAGGGCTTAGGTCCATCCCAGGCATGCACTCTGGTTGATGTTTCCGTCTCTGTGAGCCCCTAAGGGCCAAAGTTAGTCGATTCCGTAGGGTTTTCTTGTGATGTCTTTGACCCCATTGGCTCCTTCATTCCTTCCTCCCCCTCCCTCTTCCACAGAATTCCCTCAAGCTCCGCTTAATGTTTGGTAGTGGGTCTCTGTATCAGTTTCCATCAGTTGCTGGGTGAAGCCTCACTGAGGACATGTTATATTATAGAGAAAAGCATGACTCATCAGGTCATGCTTCAGACTGGAAATGTTTACCTGCTGCTATGAAGATGCTACTGTCGTTTTCCAGGGGAACTAGAAGAGAAGTCTCCAGTCAGTTTAGGAAATTCATATGGGAAGTCGTGAGATATCAGCACGCTGGAATGCTTCTTGTTTTCATTTTGGTAGTTGAGGTGGCATTGAAAGGAGGTTTGCTTTACTCTAGCATGTGGGTCTTGGACACTTCTCACAGGGAATCCAGAACAGCAGCATGGTCTTTTTATCTGTTCTTTCTAGACTGGGTCCAAGATCAGAAGTCCTGGTCATTTGACTGGCAAACCACTGAAGGTAGGGGTTCATTTCCATTGTGGGGACTCCCCTCCTTCTATTTGAGAGTGGATGTGGGATGGCCTATCGCCTTAGTGACAGTGTGCTCCAGACCTGGTGTCTCAGGAAAGCTGCTGGTGCCTTTACTAGTGGTGAGGAGCAATGACTTAAAGAATAGGCAACAGTTTCAAAAGTATATTTGCAGGATGCTCTTGACAAGGGTTAAATGCTGAAAGTGATGGCTTTGATTTACACTCAGAAAAGTAAAAAATGAAGACATCTTTTTTTCTTGTCCTAAGACACAAAGAGAATCCACTTGAACCCTTGACACCTTCCATAGAGCCACAGACAGGGCTGTTAGAGAGCTTATGCTTTTGTAGAAATTTCTCCTTCTGTTATCAACGCTTTTGTGCAGCCTGAGTTTGTCAATCACTTAATTGGTAGGTAAGGATAATATGATACTGCGATTTTTTTTTAACAATGCAGGCTCTTTCATTTCATGTCACCTGTGACCTTTTAAACATCATCTATAATTATTACATCTGGAATTTTATATTCATTTGTCTAATAGGTACTATCTGCAAGAATAGAAAAAATATTGCATTTTCACCATTGATATTTCCTACCTGGTAGAAGAGCAAGTGGTACCCAGTGTCCCCTCTGAAATTCTTGCTGAGTGAGTGAATTTTGAGAATATGAAATGGTAGAATAATGCAAGTATTTTTTTATTCTGTAGGGGAACGTGAGTGACGTAAAATCCAAAACTGATATATTCTCTAGAGAATAATTATGTTAAGGCATTTTAACCCTCAGGAAGAAAAATCAAACACCAAGCCCAAAGCTTCCACCTCTTATCTGTAAGACTGAAAACTTAATTGTGAATGCTTCTATCCTCCAGTATTTTGAGAGGGTTTCAATATGAGTGCCAAAGTAAGTGTTAACTGCACCAGAGAGTGGAATGTGCTAATTAAATTGCCTCCTTAATAGAGAATAGATTGAAGTCATGCACAGCTCACTGTATGCCTTTTCAACCCTGGGTGAGCTTTGTATTTTCAAGAATAGCAGTATCTGGCGAGTGAGTGATCTACTGACAAGAGCCATACATAGAGGAACTGAGCACAGGTTTGCCGGACACATGACCCTGCTTTGGAGGTGATGTTTAAGACGTCCTCCACTCACTTAGCAACATACTGGGTTCTTACCTCTAGAAGGTTGTTTTCTGCGATCGCAAAGACCTCAAAGCTAGTTATAAAGCAGTCTCCCTCTAAAACGTCTGATCTGTTTCAGCTGATGCCGTGGTAGATTCCACTGCATAACCAAGCCACCGTTTGGCACAATGTGGCCCTAGCTATACACAGTGCCCTCTGGTTCTTGAGTCACAGGCCTCCTTTAAAGGGACGTTCTCACTATGTTGCTATACAGAGTCAGATTTTCTCCATATATAGGGCATCAGGTTTACAGGGTGGGTTGTAGCCTCCTTATAGGTTGCTGGTTGCTAAATACATCAAAGACATTGCAGGTAGTTTGGAGTTAAAGCAAGTGGAAGTCAAAGAGTCATGCTAGCATAGAGATGCTGAGTTTTCTTTATTCAGAAACAACCAGGCATTCTCCTGAGCTTGTAGGCCAACAGCAGTGTGTCTTCTCTGTCCAGCATGCATGTTTTTGTTGTGATGTTTTCTGACATATAAGAGGTCCTGTAATAAGCCTGTACAGGCTCTCATATTGAAGAGTGCTATTTCTGGAGTCGTGACAGGACCAGTTGCTGAGATAATTTCGAAGTGATGACCTGTAAGGTCATTTTCATCTTGAAAGCTTTTAGGTGAAATAAAATAAAATAATATTAACCCGAAGAGCAAGAAACTCAGAGTTAACCAAGGAAGAGAGAAGTCACATGGGCAGACTAGGGGTCTCCAGAAGAAGACAATGGTTTCCTTCTCACATGGGCTAAAGATGTTGCTTTTCTTCTGAACACTGTTGCACTATCTTCTCACATATTCATTAGCTTTGAATTTTTGTTTATTCCCTTAACTTTATTCCATCCTGGAGATGGAACCCAGGGCACTGGTCATGCTCTATGCATGGTCAGCTGTTGAGGGCATCCCTAGCCCTCTTTTGCTTTCAATCATTAACATTTTTGTTTGCTTTCTTTGTAAAATGTTTGAAAAAGAAGCATTATATCTATTATCTTCCAATAGCATAGGAAGGCTGCAGAACACCAAGAAGGGGTTGGGGATTTATCTCAGTGGTAGAGTGCTTGCCTAGCAAGCGCAAGGCCTTCGGTTCAGTTCTCAGCTCTGGGAATAAAAAAAAGAACACCAAGAAATGGGCAGGATGGTCCCTGAGTTTGACAGCATGAAAGAGTGCCACTCTCGGTTTGTGATTCCCTTGACGCTTAAGACATTTTCCCCTCTTGGAAATTACTCAAAGCTTTTCTGTGATGGAATGACTGTAAGACTCCAGTTCGAACTCCACAGACTTCTCATTCTTGAAGCAACCTGCAAGTGGGTGTTTATAGCAAAGCCTTGCAATGGGCCTGGCCTCCCCTTCAGGGAGCAAGTAAGACACTAGTAACACATTTCAGAAGACATGTGGAAGAAACAGGTGAGCAACCCCTGGACAAGTCCAGATGCCGAGTGGCACAGGTTCATCACTGGCGTGATGGTTCTCATGTGAAATGAGTTACTGTCCTGAGCCTACATTTATATTTGCCTAATAGTTCAGTGCTTAGAGCAATTATATAGGGAGCATATTATTTCCACTTAATTTTGAAGAAGGTGACAGCTTTGCTTTTCTTTCTTCAAAGCTGTGTAACTAGTTGAAGGACTTAGATTAAAACAAAAGTGATATTCTTTTCTCTCATTCCTCCATAGCACATCCTAGAATTATATATAAATGGTCCAGGTAAAACAAAGTTCATATTCCCTCTTAGGGACAATAAAAAGAAGAAAAGGGGTAGGCACCATATTAAAAAGTCTCTGATCCAGTGTAGCTTTGCACATACTGTCAGAACATTCAGATGTCTCTCCTTTAACCTATTTCATTAAGTTCTATGTGGTACAGTATGGTAAAAATCAATACTGTAAGGCACATGTAAACGAAATATGGATGCTATCAAGTAGCATACAACCAGGTGCCCTCTGATATGGCTAATCTAAGCTTGGCTATTGAAGAGAATCCTAGGCACAGTGAACCTTGCAAGACCTCATACCTCATTGGACCTGGGGGAAGCATCCAATGAGGATTGAGAAGCCATCCAGACTCTGTGATATCACATGAGGTCCTGAACATGACAAGGCTGGCATACAGTCCCGCACGATAGCCTTCCTGAGAAGCTGAGCACCAGCCAGTCTCCTTAGAGGAGCCTGCCCTGTGCCTAGCTGAGCACAGTCTCCCTGGTCTGGTTTTCCCCATAAGCTGACTCACTGAGCCCCTCACGGAGCTGTCCTTGGTAGCATTTCAATCTGAAATCTGTGAATCCAAGAAGCTGACTTCCTGTTCTTCCTGCTCTGCCACAATCTATAGTCAGTTCTATTTTGAGTGTAGATAATTTTCTCAATTTATAAGGAAATTTGGTACATCATTTAAAAAGAAATTTTGGTATGTTAGCTGACTACTGATTTCTCAATGTGTTTCTTCTTCTTTTTCTTCTTCTTCTTCTTCTTCTTCTTCTTCTTCTTCTTCTTCTTCTTCTTCTTCCTCCTCTTCCTCCTCCTCCTCCTCCTCCTCCTCCTCCTGTTCCTCCTCCTCCTCCTCTTCTTCTTATTGTTTTTTTTTTTTTGAGGCAGGGTTTGTCTGTGTAGCCTTGGCTGTCCTGGTCTTGCTCTGTAGACTAGACTGCCCTTGAACTCACAGAAATCCACCTGCCACTGCCTCCCCCAGTGCTGTGATTACAGGCATGTGCCACTGTGCCTTGCTCCCCCCTTTTTTTTTTCTTTCTTTTTTTTTTCCCACTTGCTGAGGCATTGGAGAATAAAGCATTGGAAATAAAACACACCTAAATGCTTAGAGAGACAATGTAATAAAAATTGCTGTTTTTCCCCTAAGATTTTCTTGGTATAATTAAGACATAACTACTATACCAGAAACAAATTAGCCTTTTTATGATGGTTTTCCCTACTTAATTCCTATGGTTCATTTTCATGGGCATTTCTCATGTGGGAAAGGTATAATTGATAAACCATCTAAGAGAAGTATACTTTATTGTTGAATCACACTGTGAAAACCACATATTTACTAAGCTAGCCTGTTTTGGAATTTTGTTTAGCACACCCAACCCCACTGGCATCTCAAGTTGGTGTGCTTTTAATGCTATCAGCGTGCTGTCTTTCCAACTATTTTGTTTGCCAATGAAGAGTACTTCTATGCAGATTCATGTCTGCGAAGGGTTCCAGTGTGTTAGCCGTGAGCGTTACTTGGATAATGGATGGTGTGATACAGGTAATTAACGATGAAGTCATTACGGCTTCTCTGCACCCTGGCAGTTAGCTTTTCCTATAGCTGATAATGAACATGTCAACTCTGCTTTCCTGCTTCCTATTATTTCAGACCAGCCTTGAGTGAAATCTGACAGAAGATGCTCCCACGGTTTGCTC
Organism: Acomys russatus; assembly: GCF_903995435.1. Classification (NCBI taxonomy): domain Eukaryota; kingdom Metazoa; phylum Chordata; class Mammalia; order Rodentia; family Muridae; genus Acomys; species Acomys russatus. Next base: position 50,625,484 of record NC_067147.1, read on the forward strand.
TCTGGAGGTGCTTGCCACATGGTATCGTCATCGCCTCCCTCTTGGCAGTCAGCTGGGGCCAGTATGATGACGGTAAGTCTGCCTCTACTCTGTTCTCTCTAGTTAAACAAGGCTCATTTGCCAGTAGTGAATATCTGTTAGTAGTTCTTTCCAAAGGTTAGATCTTTGTAGCAACTTAAGGGATGAGCTTACACAAGTGGCTGTGGATACGCTTGGACTTCTATAAAGGTGGTAGTACGTAGAGGTTCTGATACAAAACCTCCATTTAAGTACATACTAGGAAGTGCTAAATTGCCTTGAGAAATATTAAGTTCTACTAATGCCTTCGAGCGAACACAAATAGTAGTCTTTAATAAAGCCAGCAATATGGTGTGTACAGCACATTCTCCCATGAGTCAAAAATCTGTAATAGAGTCAATAGGAAAAGCCGTAAGTGGCTTGAGGGTTGGTGCCACCACTGAACATTGCTTTATTAGATTCCTCGTGGGTTTTTTTGGGGAAGAGAAAATGTGAAAAGTCTCAATAATTGACTTCTTAGGTCATTCCATAATAGCAAATCAGTTTACTTAAAAAAAATAAAAATAAAACAAATAAACTAAAAAAAAACCCTGCAGCATCTTTCTGAAGCTTCATTGCGTTAGGTCTGCGGTGACCTAAATATGCTTGGGATAGCTTTTCAGTATGGAAGTGATATGACACAATGAGATTTAGGATACGTATGTGAGATAAGCAAATGCACAGTATGTCTATATACACTGCACATATTTTTGTATATGACACATACACACATGTGTTTTAGCAAAAGAGAAACTGTGGTCAAATTTCCTCTCGGGAATTTTACTACCTAAGTCTATGCTTATTTCTATAACTTCCTGTTGCTTTTATTCAATGTTTATGCAGAGGGAGTGTGTACCCTGTGGCAGCCTCTTCTCTCTTGTTATCTGGTTGGTCTCAGTAGTAACACAGAGTGTGAAATTCTTTTGTACTCTGCTTAGCTAAATTGACATGCCTGAAGATAAATGAGTTCATTTGATATTCTCCAAATGTGGTCGAGTTGTTCACACATGAAGTTACCCTTGGCCCTCAGTATTTGCAGAGGTGAATATCTTTTGGGACTGCAAAACAATCTATAATGTTTATTCATAAAATCAGAAGATTTACCCTGGAGTGGTCCTGCTAATTAGCACTCTGTTTATGTCAAGTACATCTAAATTAAATGTTCACACTTTTTTCTTTAATGGAAAATTTAAATATCCAGGCCAAAAAAAAAAAAAAAAGAATTTTAAAAAGTAGTAATAAGTAAACAGCTGCTTGGAATATAAAAAATACAATTTAAGAGGCATTCAAGTATATTGAAGGAACACACTTTAATTGGGCTCTCAGTAACAAATCAGTGTGCCCATATTTATCTCATAAAACATTCTATTCTTATTCATATTTAACAGTCACATTGAGCAGACAAGCCATTTCTCACGTTGCACATTCACAAAATATGCATTTTGGCAAGGCAATTTATGTAATCAGATGAAGCCACCCAGGTTTAAATCATAGCGCTATCAATGGATTTCATTCCTAAGCTCATTAAAGTTCTTGCTCTTTTCTCACCGGACTTGTTCAGTCTCTGCTATAAGACTGTTGATTTTTGTGTGTGTGTGTGTGTGTGTGTGTGTGTGTGTAGTTAAATCCTTGAAGGAAAACATAACATTGTACCTTTCTGTGCTGGCCACTGGCAAGGCTAACCCTTAAAGGCTTCAAGGCAGCTGTCCTGCTCAGCCACTGCAGTCTTCCCAGCTCACTCCTGGAGGTGAGTGGGTTGACTTTAGGAAGAGAACAGCCCTAGTGGCTGAAGGAAGGATGGGGTCTTGGGCTCTGCAGTGGTTTGACAGTGGTTTGCAGAATGTGTGTAGCTGTATGTGTGCCTCAGTGTCCCCTTTATGCTTATGCTTCAGGAAAATTCTCATTCCTCAGCTCCCAGCAGGGCTTTTCACTCCCATTCCTTACTTCATTTGAGAATCACTGACACTTTGTTCTGTTTTTTTGTTTTTTTTCCAAGTTACATGTGACTAAAAAATGGGATTTGGTGTCTGTTTGTTTGTTTGCCCAAATTTCCATGCAAAGTCATGTATTGCCTGTTTATAGCGTCAGCGGTGAGTGTGTCACGGAGAACACACAGGAACACTTCACTCATCATGGCACATGGGTACATAGAGGCAGTGATTATCCAAAGTCTGTGTGTAGAAGCACCGTTAAGGTTTAAACAAGGCAACAGTGATGGTTGTAAAAGAATAAAAGAAAAAAAAGTAATCCAAGGATGGATTACTTTTTCCATTTTTTATTGGCTGAATAAATGAATGCCTTACAAGACTTGACTATAGATTACATACAGGAAGAGCTTCAGCGAAGGTGGAAAGAGAACAGTTTATCATCTTTTATTAATTAATTACTTCCTAGACAAGTCAATAAAGAAAAGATGCTAAATTTTCTGGGTTTTGAATAGTTTTATAATTTTATATATTTTTATTTAAGCATAAGGACAAAAATGGGTGCTGTTTATTTGATAAATATTTTCTAAATAGAATATACTAGTATTTTTGTTTTGTTTTGTTTTGTTTTGTTTTGTTTTGAGACAGGGTTTCTCTATGTAGCCTTGGCTGTCCTAGACTTGCTTTGTAGACCAGCCTTGCCTCAAACTCACAGTGATCCGCCTACCTCTGCCTCCTGAGTGCTGGGATTAAAGGCGTGTGTCACCATGCCTGGCTATAGTCTATTATTTTTAAATATGTAAATACTTCTAAATATATTAAATATTTTTAAAGATTTTATGTTAATTATTGTTGAGAATATTGAGAATTTCATATATATAAACACATATATACATATATATGCATATAAACATGTATATATGTTTTGATGCAATTTAATCTCCTTTCCTTCCCCTTTAAGTCCTCCATTGTCCCTTTCCCAGTGGGTTTTTACTCCTTACTTCATATGCTCTGTGTTTGTTTGTTTGTTGGTTGGTTGGTTGGTTGGTTTGTCTTAAGCTAACTGAGTCCACTTAGTGCTATCAGTATATACCTAGATTTAGGATCATCTGCTGGAATATGGATAACCTCATGGGGGCCACGTCCTTGAGGAAAATCAACTCTCTATTCCCAGAAGCCATCAATTGCAAATAGTTTCTCAACTAGTAATAATGCTTCAGGAGTCCCCAACCCCCTCAGACATGCTGGATTTGGGCTGTCTTGATCCTCTACATGTAGTTCCAGCTCCTATGAGTTCATGTGTGAAATACCACCGTCATGATCAATGAACACTTCATTGTTCCAGTCATCCATTACCTCTGGCTCTTATCATTTTTCTGCCTCCTCTTTTGCAATTACCCCTGACTCTTATGGGCAGGAGGTATGATATATTTATCCCATTTAGAACTGGTCATTCCACAATCTGTAATTATCTGAATGTTGACCAATAGTGGGTATCTGTATTAATTGCCGTTAACTGTAAGAAATAGCTACTTTGGTGAAAGTTGGGAGACACTGATATGTGGATATAAAGGTAAGAACTTGTGGGACTGCCTGCTACTATGTTCATTTAGTGGAGTCATTGTACAGGGTTCTCTCATAGGGCCACCAGAGGTTTGATCAAGTTAATGGTACCAAGCATGAGTTCTATCTTCTGAGACAGGCTTTAAATTCAATTACAAAGTGATTGGTTCTCTTATAACATTTGTGCCATTTTTGCACCACTAGGCCTATTTTGGAAGGCTAGTCACTGTAGTTCATAGTTGGATTAAACTGATGATTGTTTTCTTGTCCTGTAGCATGAGTGTTCAGAACATCTTCCAGGACCGTGAAAGCTAGCCAGTAGGGATGAAACTTCCAGGGTTGGTACTTGCTTAATTTCTTAAAATTTCTCATCCTATCTATGGAATAAATGTTAGATGAACTAGAAATTTCTTGATCAGTTATTCTATCTACAATGGTCACTTAATCAATTATACAACTTTATATCTTGACAAGTATTTTTTGCTGGGTTTTAATATGTTTTATTAATTTATTCATGTTACATCTCAATTGTTATCCCATCCCTTGTATCCTCTCATTCTTCCCTTTCTCCCATTTTCCCCTTACTCCCCTCCCCTATGACTGTGACTGAGGGGGACCTCCTCCCTGTGTAATATGCTCATAGGGTATATCTTGACAAGTATTAACAACAAAGATGGGGTAAAGAATATGCCAGGGTTAAAAATTGTAAACTTACTTAACTAATAGAGCAAGAAGAAAATTGGAGAATGTGATTAAATTTCAGCTTATGTTATATGATGTGTGTTAGCTGATGACCAGGCTTGAGTTTTCATCTATCCTTTTTTGATAGTGAGGAGTTGTGTATGTCTTTTTACCCTCAATGTGGAGTTTTAAACTTTGAAAACCTATGAGGTTTTTTTGTTTATTTGTTTGTTTCAATAACATTTTTCTAGCTATAAATTTCATGCATATAGTCTGCACTTTTTTCTACTCTGAGCTTATACTCGACATATTTCAGTGGCTTCAGAATACTGCTGTAACCAGTTCTCTTACTATCAACGTACATGGCCTGGAAGACAAAGATAAAAATAGACGGAGTAGAAAAGTGGGCTCTGATGAACAGAAGAGCACCTTGCTGTGCTCAGGACACATTCTAACTGCTCACACAAGCACTCACAAATGCCGTTCCTGAGATTCTGGAGAAGAGCCAGCATGTTGCCAGTATTTCAGGAATTCCCTCTGCTCTGTTGAGTCAGGGAAGTGAAAAGTCTTACCTCAGTGTTCCATCTGTAGCATATGATTAACAATGATAGGTATTATGGTGCTGTCTTTGTGGTTCTGAGATGAGAAAACTTAATATTATTGGATAATCACATCTTAACATCTTAGTCATAGAAAAAAAACAGGAATCATTTTATTGTAAATATACATTGAAATAAAACAATTGGCATATTTTTTAAAATCTACTTTATTGGGTTCCTATATCTACCACTTATCCACTCCAATCCCTTCCAATACCCCTATACCAGGTAGAAGAGACAGAAGGTTAGTGGGATCAGGGAGCATTGAGATCTTTTTACACTACTTTCTGCTGGTTAGGGGTGCTGAGTTCCTTGAGGCAATTCCAATCTTTGCCTTGTCATGATATCTCCAATTTCTTCTTCTTGTTTCTCTTCTCATAATGATTTGATAAAACAAGCAGCCTCCTCTCTTGGGGCTCTGGTCTTTTTATGTCGTCCAAAGAGTCCCCAGAATTAAACTACCTTCATCTGGCAGAATCATGATCGTGTCAGAGCAGTAACAAGCAATGGTCTCCTGCGGTGGACTGTCTGAAGCAGCCCTGTATCCCACACCTGGGATTAAAACAAAAACATGTTTACATAACATAACTGTGTTTTTAAAGACACCCAAACTCTCACTGCATGACAAAACTTTAATCGGGATCCAATTATCTTGGAGTCATCGAAGACTCATGTATCACGTGATAGCCTGACCCTTCTTAGCTGGGTCTCTTTCAACCAGTGTATATGTCTAACCACTTCACAAATCCTCTTAAGCTCCACAATTTGGGTTTTCTCACCACTCTAGTGAAACAGCATTTTCTAAAGTCTCTGGTGGCTCCCATGTTGGAAAAACCCTGTAATTGTCTAGCATTTCAGTAAGTAGGGTTATTGATCCACTGTACCGATGACTTTATTGCTTTCAGGGCTCTTTGCATTGACCTTTTCCGAGTGTCTGGCTATTAGCTTTCAGTGGCATCTTCTCATAAATACTCTATCTGTACCTCCTCTCAGATTGGAGATCATCCCATTCTTATTTATAAACCTCTAAAGAGCCATATATCATAATTAACAACTCAGACATCTTACAATTAAGAAAGGTCCTGTCCTTGGCCATTATTTTCTCCCCTCTTACTTTCTTTACTCTGTGGATCCACTACACATGCTTTCAACTGTTTTATACTTTGCTTGATAGAGTCTCTACAAAAACACATATTTAATTATCATTTGCTTGAGTGTCACACTCTGGGAAACAAAAATAATGCACTTTATGCAAGCTAGTAGAGTAAGCATAAATGATATATGATTCACATAACACTGGAAGTGTGAGTAGTGTGTGTGTGAGTGTGTGTGTGTATATACACACACACATATATTACACACACACACACATATATAGTATATGAAATAAAGAAAATCTGTTGAAGAATTTGGAATTCAGTTAGGCACAGAATGATGGCTCATATCTCATGGAAGTACCATTGAGTTCAAAGAGCAGAACGTATCACATGAGCTATACTTTTGATGCATACTGATTGATGTGTTTGTGTGTCATCAGTCCTAGGAGAGCAATGAGTGAGGTACTGTTTATAACAGCATCGTTTTATTTGTACTACCAATCAAGATTCTTAGTGGTAGATTGCAACAATAAGCAGATTTTGCCATCTTACCATGAAGCTAGGCTTTGGTGTAGGAAGGAGAACCTACAAACAAAAGACACAGACATGACAGCACCAATGTCATAGGTAGTGGCTTATGCAGTATAAAATTATTTTATTTTTCCAGTTATACAGAACAGAATTATATACAATCAGGGTGCTCATCTTGGTTGGCTTTCTCTGAGTCCTTCCTCTTTGGCTTGCAGAAAGCCACTCTTCTACCCTTTCCACTGACCATCCCAAGTGTTACAATCTCTATCTTTGTGTCTTCATTTCTCCATTGTATTCCATTTATAAAAACAACTGTTAAATGGGATTAGGCTCCACTGTGAGAGAGTCTTCAGCTCTACTTTTTCAAGGCTCAGTCTTCTGGGAACAGAATCTATTCCCCTGTGTGATAGCTAGTTTTAGTTGTCATAGTGACACATCTGGAAAAAAAGACTCTCGATAAGGAATTGTCCAGACTGAGGTAGGCTGGGGGCATGTCAGCAGGGAATAGTTTGATCCTATTAATTCATATGTGAAAACTCGCCTTAAACTGAGGGCCACCATTTCCTGGTTTTAGATCCAGGATTGATTGATTGTGTGTGTGTGTGTGTGTGTGTGTGTGTGTGTGTGTGTGTGTGTGTGTATAAAAGAAAAGTTAGCTAAGCTCTAGACGTGTATGCATTCACTCTTCTTTCATTCCTCTGATCTTGACAGTGAACGTGATACAACTAGCTGCTTCTGTCCTCATTCCTTGACGTCCTGGCAATGATGGACTGTAGCCGGAAATTGTTAGCTAAAATAAACCCTAGATTGTTGCCCCTTAGATTGTTTTTTGTCAGGTTATTTTTTATTACAGCAATAGACAGGAAACTAGGACACAGCACAATGGAGTAGAAGTAGATTTTAGTAAGTTTGAGTCAGGAGTCTTGGGCTGGCCACACCCCTTTAGCCATAGGACCGATCTGTTATAACTGTCTATGCCTTAAAATAGTGAGTAAATACCGTTAGACACAAACTCTGGGACTCCAGTTCACGCATAATCACATAAGATAAAAATGGCAGACAGAACTGCTGAAACCTCTCAGAAAAAAGAAGAAAATAAAGGTCCCAGGAGACGAAGGTGTAAGGAAGAGAAAGGGACCTTTCTTTGCTTTAGGGCACATTTGCTAGAATAGGATCATGAAGGGACAGCTCACAGACATGTTCAGGAAGTGCTCTTCCATTTTCTCCCTATATTCACTCCCCTTCCCAGGAATTTTGAGTCCTAGATCTTTTGGTGAACACCTCAATTGCACTTGAAACGCCTTGAGTACATCATGTGTGTTGTTTGCTCTTTCAATTGTATACCCATCTTCATATCTGTTGCGCAGTGTGCTCTTTTGGAATAAATAAAGAAATTAAAACTCGAGATCTTTGTTAGATGTCATGTAATAAGCAGTATTCTTGGTAAATATGCAATTGTCTCTGATGAACTACTGAGGCCTTGGGCTATTTGCAAGGATCCTTAGACTATCGGTGGGTCGTAAACCGTGAGCAGGAATAGTGCAATAAGACTGCTGTAGCTCACAAAGACCATTTGAAAATCCCCAAATCTCGCCCACAGTAGCAGCTAAGAAAGGCCACACCTTATAGTTTAATGCTCAGCTGCAGTCTCAGTCTGTCTTACAGTAACTGATTCACTAGGTAAGGGTTCTCTTCTTCCTTCAACTACTAGTACAGGTCTGTCTTATGAGATGCTATTCTTAGGAAGATATGAACAAGCACCTACTTACCCCAAATAAGAAACTAGCCACAGACCAAGTAAGGACACCACCTAAGTCCCAACTGAGTGAACCGCTGAGTTTATTTGCTTGGGTTGGGGGGTCTGAGTGAGGTGTGCTTTTGTGAGCTGTTGTCTAGCTGGAGCAGAGTTTCAGTGACACTGTTGCCTTCGAGGCATCCCCGTTCATGTCATGCTTGCTATGTGACTTGTAGTCAAGCCAGAGAGAATCTCTTCGGGGTAGTTCTGCTTGCCTCTGCCGATGCAGAGCAGCTGGCCTGATCTGAATCCCCTCAGCAGTCCCTGTTGCTTATATAATCTTGGAGAAGGGTGGCCTTAGAAGGCCTCATCTGTTTCAGGGATTGCCTGAAGCTTTGGAACTGTTTCCTTCCTGAGTCTTATGGGGCCTCCATTTTGAACTCTTCATGAGCTTCCCAGAATGAAGGAGTATTTCACCTCCCTCTAGAACAGTGGTTAGCAACCTTCCTAATGATGTGGTTGTGGTGACCCCCCCCAACCAATAAATTATTGCTGCTGCTACTTTATAACTGTAACTTTGCTGCTGTTATGAATCAGAAAGCAAGTATCTGACATGTAGGATATCTGATATGTGACCCACGTGAAAGGTCATTGGACTCCCAAAGGGGTTGCAACCCATAGGGTTAAGAACCACTGCTCTAGCACACCTCCCGAGCCAGAAGTACCAGCATTCCTTTAACTGGAAGAATTTGCTACACTACATCATAAGAAAGAAATAAAGATTATGCAACTGAATTAAATTGGAGGCTAACGTGCTACTGCAGTTTAGCAGCTCAGAGTGATCCAGCCTCTTTTCTTCTTCTAGCTAGCACCTGTTTTCGTTTCTTTTCTTTCTTTTCTTTTCTTTTGATTTTAATTCAATTTGCATCCAATCTTAACCCCCTCCCTCCTCTCTTCCTAGCCCCATTCTCCCTCCCTCCCTCCCTCCTTCCCTCCCTCTTTCCCTCTTTCTCCTATCCCACTAACCCTACTCCTCAGAAAAAAAAGGACATCTCCCACAACCCACCCCCGAACTTCAAGTCTCATAGGACCAAGAGCCTTTTCTTGTACTGAGTCTAGGCAAGGCAGTTCCACCAGGGGGACGTGATTAAAAAGCCCATAGTTCATATCGGGGACAGTCCATGCTCCCCTCACTAGGGGACCCACATGAAGCCCGAGCTGCCTATAGGCTCCATCTGTGTAGGGGGCCAAGGCCCAGTCCTGCATGGTCCTTGGTTGGTGTTTCAGCCTCCATAAAACCCCCTGGGCCCTAGTTACTTGTCTCTGTTTGTCTTCTTGTGGACTTCCTGTCTCCTCAGGGTCCCTCCATCTTTTGTCCAACTCTTCCACAAGGCTCCCGGAGCTCTGTCTTATGTTTGGCTGTGAGTCTCGGCATCTGTTTTTATCCACTGCTGGGTGGACCCTCTCAGAGGACAGCTGGTGCTAGGCTCTGCAAGCATAGCAGAGTGCCATTAATGTATCAGGGGTTGGGCTAGCTTCCATTTTTCATTTGATCTGGTTTCCTTTAATTTAGCTGATTTAAGATAGGTGCTTACTGAATACTTAGTTGACTTTGGCCTGCAACTCGCTATCTAGTGAAGATGACTGCAGTCCACTGAGTTATAGTCTCATTTTTGTCTCATAATACCATTTTTTTCAATATGTTCCAACACACACCAAGTGGGTGACTCCTATCACGTGACTCTCCATTAACTAGGATGTCCAACTTTTCACTTCCTTTCTCGAAATGTTTTTTTTCAATTATTTATAAAATTTATTCTTCTGTCTTATATTATATCCTGACCACAATTTACTCTCCCACTCCTCCTCTCATCCCTCATCCCCCGATACCGAAGCCTGACCCTCCCCCCCAAGCCCCCACTCCCCAACCCACTCCTCCTCTGTTTCCCTTCAGAAAGGACAGGCCTCCCAGAGATATCAACCAAACACAAACATATCAAATTTACAGGAAGACTACTTGTTTGAAACCCCATCACTTCCCCTTTCCTGGTGGCCTACTTACCTTCACTCCGTCTTTCTTGCCCTCCTTCCCTTCCTAGGCCCCTGACCTCACATGGTCCATCTCTGTGCCTCTCCATTCCTCCTTTTTGCTTTATCTATATTATTTCCCTCCCCTCAGTCCTGATGCTCTATCTCCCCCTGACCCTTCCCATTCCTTTACTTCTCCTATTTGTCGTGCTCAGTTTTTGGAATGTGCTCTATTTAGCATCTTCTTTTAAGCAATATCTTTGTATATCTGGAAATATATTGTTTTTAGCTGTTCGTTAAGGTTCTGAAAACCACGAACCAGGCCAACATTTATGTAGAAATAGGACATACTACAGTAGTAACTAGTCATTTTATATTTACTAATTGAATGACACACAATGCCTCGATGTGTTATTTATTCTAACCATGATCAGGCACTATTTCACTATTAGTTCATTTCCACACAATAAACAATAGAGACATAGACATCCTCAACGGTTTCCCCCAGGTCTTACAAGCAGGAAGGGCCTCAAACTGAGATCAAATCTGTCGTCTCAGCTCCACATGGCATCATCACATCCCCAAGCAATTCTATGATGATGAACGTACTTCACACCTGTATTAGCCACTTTATTGTGGATGTGATAAAATAACCTGACAAAAACTACTTAGAGGAGAAAGGGTTTATTGTAGCTCACATTTTCAGACCGCTAGTGTCCATCTTGACAAGGGAGGCATGGCAACGGTAAGACTTGGCAGGAGGAGCAGGAAGCTGGCTGATAACATTTCATCATCATGCGGCAAAAGCAGAACAGGAAGTGGCAATCTGCTAGAAAACCTCACTGTCCACTCCCAGTACGTACTCGTGCCAGCAAGCCTTCCTCTCCTAAAGGTTCCGCGACTGTACCAAACAGAGCCACCCACTGGGGATCAAAATGATTGAATGAATGAGCATTTGGGGTACATTTCTCATTCATGCCACCATAATACTTGATACTAATTGATCATTATTGCCAATATTGTCATTGATGACATATATACAAAATAGCCGGTCTTTCTCTTTAAAACGGAGCATGCGGTGTAACGTTCGTTTTCATATTTCTGTTTGAAAACCACAGAGAGAAAATTATCTTCCTTTTATTTTTCTTTCCTTTGGTGGATGACACAATAGTCTAATTGGCAGATAGCAAGATTTCTTCTGTGCGTCATGTGAAAAGCAGGCTGAGAAAATAAATACCTTACTCAACAAATAAAGGTAAACTGATGGGATTTTAGCATAATAACTGTAGAATAAACTGTTACAAACCATAATTTGTGAGAGTTCCAATAATATATAACTTACTTAAAAGTGAAATATTGCCAAAACAGTCAATAACCAATACACTTGAATTGCTTTGTTACCCTCAGTGTACTGTGTGTATCCATTTGGGAGAACGGTTTAAGTGAATATGTACACATATGGCCCATTTTGTCTTTGTTTTGGGAGTCACTTTCTATGGCCCCATGATGGAGGGCATTTAGAAAAGTCTTATAGGAGATTTAAAGTGTGAGTTCTTTGCACAGATTTGTGCCCATGATTTTCTCTGATCTTGGCCACACAGGATGTTGTGAGTCACACTGCACTACAGGACCGAGTTCATGTTGCTGACCTTCCCTCTCTACTGACCTGAGGCCAGAAGGTCAGATGTTCAGGGAAGATGGCAGCCAGGTTAACCTTGTTAAGTGTCTTTGCTATGTAATCGGAATACTGATGAGAGCTTCCAGGCTAGATTTAGAAACTTGATAGCATAGTCTCAGTAGTTTAAATTGTGCTTCCCGAGTCTGCTGGATACCCTCAATGCAGTTCTGATATTACCAGTGGAAGAGTAAAACACTAGACACATGTTAGTAAAACATTTGCTTCATCTTCTCTCGAGTCCAGAAAACATTTCTGTTATTATTTACACAGCAACTTCCTAATATACGATATTAACATAATTTGTGATGTTTATATAACCCAAACTCCTTGGAATATCTCATTCTATCCACCCTTTGTGTATTTATGTAATACACATAATGTCTAGTTATATGACATTTAATTTGTACAAAGTTCTGTAGATTTGTGTAAATGTTTTAAGTGGCCATTTGGAGTCAAGCCCTCATGCAGATGTTACAGATACAAAAGACAAAAAAAGAAATCACACACACACACACACACACACACACACACACACACACACTTACGATATTTGCTTTATACTGCAATGAGACACAAAATAACCCATTGTAAAAATGGTACCACTTGCTAGTATCTGAAGGAGATTATATTAAAAGCAAGGCAGCTTAAATCATAAGGGAGTTTCGAGCAAGAAATAATTCATGTGACATGCCTTGTAAGCAAAACTTGGAAGAGAGCAACGCAGGTTCCTGGTGACCATGCCTCCAGGGTGGAGGGAGCGAGAGACTGAAGGTCCTGGAGGTGGGAACATGCTCAACATATGTGTGAAGAACACAGGGCAAGTGCATTCTCCTGCTTGGAATAGCGATGTGAGGAGACAAGATCAGATGGGTGAGGAGGGAAGTCAGGTCCAGTCCTCACCTTATAACTATTGAAGGGCTTTGTCCTCTCAGCTGAGGGGAAAGAAAGCTCCCCGGGGTGTTGCAATCAGATGAATTAAACACTTTCCCTCCTGTTTTAACCAAATGCTTTTGTTGAGAACCAACAATCACTTATCAAGATCAGGGTGGACAACGAGAAATGTATTAGTCTTCTAAGAAAAAAATAAAGGTCTCCCAGATGAAGTGTTAAAAAATGAAAAAGCATTGGCTGTGGAATAATGTCCAAGTATATCTAGCATGATTATTAGTGCACTGAACATAAAAGCATTTCTGAAACTAAATGTGTCCTACCTACGTTTCAGATGTTGGCACTCAGTATCATGAACATGCTATGTGTTGCCTAAAGGGAACTACTCAATTAGTGCGACTGCTACTGTGCTGCCTCACACAGGAACCCATCAGCTTCTGAGTTTAAAGCCTCATTGTGTGAATCTATAGGCCTTGTGAAGAGGATACGAGTCTCACCACACAGAACATTGAGAAAGGTAGAAGTGGTGATCAATTCCTGCTATGTATCCATATATGACATTATTTATGTCTTAGGGATGATAATAGAAATAAAGTAGATATTTTAACATCATATTGAAAATGCAGAGCCCACGTTCTCTTATCTGAAGGGATAGGACTCCCAGAAGATATCAAAGGTGCGCAAGTCCCATATGTAAAAGGACGCAGTATAGGAATGTACTCTAAACCCTCCTGGGTCCCATTAGATCTCCCTATAACACTACAGCATATATAATACGTAACTATTACACTGTTGTATTTGTATCTGGGGAATGATGACATCAGAGAGTTTGGTATCTGCTTGGTGGGTGTCTTTCTTGTAGATATTTTATTTACCAGTTGATTAAATGCACACGTGCAAAAAACAAAAAACAAAAAAAACGAAACAACAGCAACATGTCAACTGGCAATGTACTTCAGAGTCAGGGAGTTAGAAAGGAATAAGCAAAAGACAAAAATATGATTGAGAAAACCATGGCATCACAGTGAGAGCTGCACAGCTTTGCAAGTAAAGCAAGGTCAAGAGCGAATGTAGGCAGAGGGTAAGGCGATGGTGCCATGCTTAAAGACAGCAATGGGAAGATTACAAAAGACTCCAAAACAGTCTTTCTTAGATACAGTGTTTTAAAATTATTTATTTATTTATTCACTTTGCATCCTGATTGCAGCCCCCCATCACAGTCCTTCCCCCCTCCCCCGCATACACCTCCCCTCCACCACCCCTATTCTCTCCTCTCCTCTTCAGAGAAAGGGGAGGTCCCCCATAGGTACCAACCAACCCTGGCACATTAAGTCATTGCAGAGCTAGGCGCATCCTCTCCCACTAAGGCCAGACAAGGCAGCCCAGTTAGGAAAATGGGATCCAAAGGCCAGGCCTCAGCATCAGAGAGAGTCCCTTCTCCAGTTTCTGGGGGAATCACATGAAGACCAAGCTGAACATCTGACACATATGTTCAGGGAGCCTAGGGCAGTCCATGTATGTTGGTGGTTCAGTCTCTGTGATTCCCATGGCCATAGGTTAGTTGACTCTGTAGGTCTTTGTGCGGAGTTCTTGACCCCTTCAGCCCCCTCAGGCATTTTCCCAGCTCTTCTATATGAGTCCCTAAGCTCTATCTAATGTTTGGCTGTGTGTCTCTCCATCTGTTTCCATCTGCCACTTGGTGGAAGCCTCTCAGAGGAGTTATACTAGGCTCTTGTCTACATGTATAGCAGAATGAGATTAATAGTGTCAGAGGACAGTTCTTTCCATGGAATGAGTCTCAAGTAGGGCCAGTCTGCTTGGCATAATGTTTAGAGGTAAGGTCTCAGGCTGAGCTGACAGGACCTGGGCCAGTGTCCTTGTAGGAGAGCATCAGGAGAGAGTCGTGAAGCCTCTGTGCAAAGCTGCCATTCTGAAAGATTTGTGGGATCATTATTACCAGGTTGTCATCCAAAATATTCCCCTCCCTCCTTCATAGTCCCCAGGGTTACTTAGTTATCATTTGTAATGGTCAGCACAAAGAGACCTGAGTTCCATCCAGATAACTTGCTCTCTTCTTTAAAAGTAGAGAGAGCATTGGTTGTCCTGTGAGTAGAAGAAGGTGGAAGTTTAAGTGGTGACATTGGTTGCTCCATGTCTGGAGCTGTGTCAGAAATCTCTGCCGCTGCTTCTCATTGCAGAGATGACTTTAGGGTGTGAGGCTTATGGGTCACTAGGGAAATGCATGAAGAACTATGTGCCAAATCTATGTGTTGCGCAAATTCATATGAAAATTGAAATGTAATACTGGCCGTTGGCTTGTACAGTATGGTCTCGTGTGTGTGTGTGTGTGTGTGTGTGTATGTGTGTGTGTGTGTATGTGTGTGTGTGTGATGTGTGTATGTATGCATGCACACACAAAGTGCACGTCTGTGCTTCTTGTGCTTTTTCTTTTCCTGTTCTTCATTATTGGTGGTTTTTTTTTTCCTGGTTGTTTTCTAAAAAGGGTGAAAAGAAGGCATGGAGTTGGGTGGATGAGGCTGGGAGCATCTGGGAGGAGTTTGGAGGAGCAGAAAACCACGATCAGAATATACTGAATTAAGAAAAACTGTGTTTTCAGTTAAAAACACACACAATTCATTGAACTGATATGTAATAGGCAAATCAGGGGAAAGACTGTTTAGAATAAATATAGATTATACTGCGATAAAACTTGTATAGACACATGTATTAAAGCGCTGGAGGAGGTGGCGCATCAGTTAAGAATGCTTACTGTTCTTGTGGGAGACTGATATTTGATCCTAGAACACACATGGTGGCTCACAGCCATTTCCAAACCCAGTTCCAATGTATCCTACCCCCTATCCTGACCTCTGTGAACATGAAGCATTCATGTCATACATGTGGGCCAAACACCCACGCACATTAAAATTAATCTAAAGTTCATGATAGATTTAAGGGCATTATCCTAACAGAGAACAAACGTTATATCTTTTAGGACACATGTAGCATACATTATTTGAAGCGTGTAGGAGCACGCCACTTCGGAAAGTGTTTATAAAGCACAAATGATCCTCTACCACCTGAGAAACCTCAAAATAGAACATTTTTTACAATAGCAGATACATCGTTTTTCAAGACATATGTTGATATATTGACAAGTTATATGAACCAAGTGTTTTCTATTGTTGAATTCCATTACATAAAGTGGCAAGTTGGAAAGCGGCCTTTCCATCCCTCTTCCAAGTGCACTCCAGGAGCCTGCTGACGATCCTTCCATATCTGCGAGTTAGAAACCACTTTCAAACAGGTTTAATGCACAGCAGTGTTGAAAAGATACTTCTCAGTAAAAAGAAAGTGCATATCATAGAGAGTGCCTCTTCCACCCTCTGCCCCCACCCCCTCCCCCCCCACCCCGGCGCCCACCCCTGTCGAGTTATCACATAGCCTTCATTTCCTGAGGTCCAGGAGGTATTTTCCAAGGAATATACTCAGCTCAGAGCACTTGACTAGAGACAGGATCTCATACAAAATATATTTGAGGAATTTCTTCCTAATATGGCTTTTTGGCATTTTATTTATGTTCAATATAATTTGTTTCAAGTATTAAGAAGTAAGTAAATATGCACAGTTAATCCCAAACTGGCCCACTGTGATCAGGCTGGATTATAACCTAGTCATATTTGCTTCAGTCATCAAATTAGATTTTTCTGCAAATCTGCATCTTTGATTGCATATTTTTTTCTGTAACTCATTACATCTTTCCTAATGCATAGATAATATGTGGCTGCACTGTTTGCCTTTTGTCATTACTGAATTTCTTAATTATTTATTTAGTTAACACTTTTATATTGTTCCTTTTATATTCCAGGTGCCCTGAGGGGCATTAGCTCTATATAAAGAAAACATTTGTAAGATAAGATTTATTTTTATATTTATTAAATAATTTATTTATGTATTTTTAAGACCAAGGCTTGTCTCTATTACACAGACTGGGTTCAAACTCAAGACAGTTCTTGCTTAAAATGTCCAGATATTGCTATAACAGATATGATGCACCATAGCAAGCTCTGTATAAGCTTATTGAATATTTAGGATGTGATTTGTAAAACAGTAACCAACATAGCATGATCAAAAGTCCTATCTCATGGCTAAAGGCACCTGCTGATCCTACAGAGGGAACTGAGTTTAGCTTCTAGTCTGGGCCTCCACAGGTACCTGCACTCATGTGCTCGGTCATAGCATACACTGACCCCATACATAATAATTTTAAATAATAAAAGACCCATCTAAGTCCATTTGTGTTTTTTAGTAAGACATCACATCAAGATAACATTTTCTCTTAGTAAATGAACCTGGGGAAGTCCCCGATGAATATGCTGGCAAACTTAGCGTCATGGCTGAGCTTCTTAAATTGTGGGGGCATCTCTTCTCTGGAAGCTCACATTGGAGATGGTTTAGGTCAACTGTCTGTGGTCTCTTTATAAGGAAACAACCATACTCACTTGAGGCTACGTCCTCATTATTTTATACCATTCCAAAGTCCCTGACTTCCAAGGCTAACATACTGGGGTTTATGTCTTGGTGTATGGACAGTCCTAAACAAAACCACACTGACGACAAATGTTAATGGCCCACTGTCCAATCCCATGACATTGATGCCATCTAGGGATGCAAAACTGTTGACCATTGACATTTTATTTCTAATTGTAAGTCATTATTCCCTAAATAGTTGTAATTTATAAAACATTCCCATTGTATTCAGTATCATAACGAGTCTGGGAATAAATTAAAACAGACAGGGGTACCCTTAAGTTTTACATAGATGTCAAGCCATTCTTATGACTACTGCCTCTGGGGAGCTTGTTAACCAGTGTTCGGGAGGCGTGATTATCTAGGAGTGATTTGTATGTGATAAGTGATTTGTTGAAAACCTGACAGAAGTGAAGTAAAGGGAAGCTAAATGCGAACAATTCAAAAGTTGTGAAGTAAACTGAGATAAACTCCTCAAAAGAACACATCCAGAAAAATAGTAATGCGCTTTATTATCTATTAACAGTAAAGACAAGAGTCTGTACATTAAAGATGTGTGTTTCATAGCACTGGGAGATATGACAGCCTCTTCTTTCCTCAGAGGGTACTATACACCCCCCATGCGCAAACACACACTCATACACATAACTTTAAAAGAGAGGCATAGCTCCTGCATTCTGGAATAATGGGTGATTGCACTCAGGTTAACTGTTCTTCTATGTGGTTTGCATTTCAATATTGTCAGGAGAAATGTTTAACATTCTTGCCACAAAGACAAATTGATCAAGTAATAGAGTCAGTCTTTCTGTAATAGGCAGATAGATCACAAGTTGCTATGTAGCCCGTAAGTATTAAGAATTATTATTGATCAAAGTACATTTCACTTAGTAGTAAAGTATGAAAAAAGGTAGGTTTTATTGTTTATATCCAACAGTGAGTTTCTGGAGTGCAGCTGTTATGTGTTCACTTCCCACAATGTTTTGTAGCTGACAATAGTAACATTAGCACTTAGACACCTAACTGTTCATTTCTCATAATCATTGAAAACATGTTCAGTTGGTTTAGGATGGAGTTTAATGTGAAAAGTGTGTGGTTTGCACACGCACACACACACACACACACACACATACACACACACACACACAACAGCACCACACACCTCTCTGTATGTTATACCTATAAATATATAAGATTCATTCAAGACTCTCATTGTGGAGAAATACAAAGATTGGATTTCTCTTTCAAACTTCCTTTCTTCTAGATTATTATAAGATGGTTAAAAATGTATTACACTACTCATTTTGTCTGTGCAAGTGTGTATGCAGGGAATACACATTTGGAGGTCAGAGGACAACTTAAGGGGAGTGGCTCTCTCCCAGGATTGAACTCAGAGACCAGTTTTTGGTGGCAAGTGTCTATGTCTTATAAGCTATATTGCAAGCTAAGATTTTATATAAAAGTCTTACTGCATACAAGGATCCTTCCTTTTGGAAGGAAAAAAGAGATAAGTTTTTAGAAATAAAGGAAAGAGCAAAATGTATAAATTGTTTAAATATGATTTTGTTTTCTAGAAAATGCTTCATTAAGTATCATGAAAGCTAGTATCAGTTACTTTGTTCCATATTTTTGTGCAGGAGTTTTATTTAGTACTCTGCATATCTAAAAATATTTATATCAGAGTACTCAGAATTCAGTCATTCCATTGGTCTTTTCTTTCCAGGCTTTGCATGAAGAGAAAAATCCCAGAGTCTCATTTTCCTCCTCTCAAATGTTGGCTCTCAATTTGTTGTTGGTTTTTTTTTTTTTTTTTTGCCATTGTAATAGTAATATCTAATATTTGTTTCCAATTTGACAAAAAAAATATAAAACAAAAAGCACGACCTTATCAACAGTTTGTATTTGCCCACATTCCTCTTTCTCTTAACATAAAGTATACTTAATAATGACAGAATAAGACTGTGCTGTCTTGTCACACACCTGGATGGAGGCAGCAGGAGTAACTTCCCCATGGATTTTGTTTTAGTACTTCAGAAAGATGTATTCTAGATCACGTGTGTACATGTCTCTGTGTGTGCCTGTTCTTCTGCAGGTGTGTGTGTGTGGTGTGTGTGTGTGTGTGGGCGTGCATGCTTGTGTGTGTGTTCACATTTGTACAGAGGACAGAGAGCACTATCAAGTGTTCTTTCTTGGGGATGTGTACTTCATTTTCTTCACAGAAATCATATGACTTTTAATAATAAGCTGATTCAGTCCAATTTCACATTCAGTAACAAAGACAGTGTTTCCTGTTTTCATATAAAGTGAATAACAGTTGCAGTGTATGTAGTTTAAAGTAAATAGGTCTTAGAAAAGAAGATAAATAAGTTTATTAAACTTTTTCACTTTCAATATACAAATATATTGACCTAAACTCAGTGCATAATTTTATAGAATCCTTACATAAACTATATTTATCAGTTAGGCAAATTCTATCAAATATTGTAACATTTTTTTATTTATGTATGTATGTATTTATTTATTATCTTACTGCCTGAATGTGCCCCTCCTACTCTCTTCCCAGCCCCACGTCCACCCCTCTTCCCCATTCTCCTTTCTCCTTCTCAGAAAAAGGGATGGTCTTCCTTGGGTACCAACCTGCCCTGGAATATTAAGACACTGCAAGACAAAAAGCATCCTCTCTAACTGAGGGCAGGCAAGGCAGCCCAGTTAGTGGAATGGGATCCAAAGAGAAGCGTCAGATTTGCTAGGCGAACACTCTGCTACTATGCTATTTTCCCAGGACTCTATTTTTGATAGGCCTGGGTGAGCCTTGATCTTGCTTTATGGTGCAGGAAGGTGTTGAGTTGTGACCCTCTGGTCAGTCTCTCAAATGAAT
Organism: Acomys russatus; assembly: GCF_903995435.1. Lineage (NCBI taxonomy): Eukaryota > Metazoa > Chordata > Mammalia > Rodentia > Muridae > Acomys > Acomys russatus. The sequence continues at coordinate 50,645,671 of NC_067147.1, forward strand.
TTTTCAATAAAAAGTTTTCTTTTTCCTTTTAAGCCATAATGTTTTGACATTATGAATTATATTTAATAATTTAAACACACTAGATGTTTGCAGCAAGTTTTTGTCTGTTTCTTTTGCAAGAAACAAAATATTTTCTTTTAACTATTAAATATTTATCAGTCTTATAAACCATCAAATTATTTTTCCTTTTTATTATTTTTTCCTTTTTTACATATACATTTATATTATTACACATATATACAACAAGCTGCCTACAGCAAGAAGAAACCACAAAATAGTATGGAATTATACAAATGTTATATTCATAGTGTTTTGGCTATTTGTATTTGACAACCTTGAAAAAACATATTTCCTATCCTAGTTAGCCTGAAATTCTGAATGTAAATCGATATCTATCATATCTCATCTCTATCAACTTAAAACATCTATCTAGACCTAAAAACATCTTAACCCCTAAACAACTAAGCTTAATTGTAAAACTAAACTCTCTGGTCTTCAATCCCATCAGAGACTTGAGAAGGAATGAAATTCAATTACCTGAGTAAAGCCAGAGTGCAGGTTAACAGCTTCCAGAATAAAAAATGAAATGACAGAAACATTTCACTGCCTGAACAGTCACCCAAAACTCTCTGTAACGTTGGAGCATCATCTCCAGTCTTCTGGCCCAGTATATCTGACAGACATATTTGTGAGGCAGGAACTATTGAAGACTTGCTTACCCTGTCTTGGCAGAGTTTGGCCTTTGACTCCACCTGCATCCAAGCTTGCCCATTTTTAGTCAGAATTCTGTCTGTGACCAAAGCAAGGACATTTTGTCTCATCCTGTCTCACAGCTATTCCCATGTGCACTGGCTGCTCTTTCAGAGGCCCTGAGTTCAATTCCCAGCACCCATCATGGTGGCACACAACCATCTATAGTGAAATCTGGTGCCCTCTTCTGGCATGAGGCATACATGCAGACAGAACATTGTATACATAATAATAAATAAATCTTTTTTTTTTTTTTTTTTTTAAGAAAAAGTGTTAAGGGGAAAAAAACCAATATCCAGTAAGTTACTGATATTATGTTTATATAGTCCACTTAACAGTACATTGTTTCCCCACAATAGTGATATCTATGGCGACCACTTTTACTTCTAACATAATATATAATCACGGTGCTTTATTTTTTTAAATAATAAATTTCTTTATAAAGAAAAGGTTCTTGGAATCCTGCTGGCTTTGATACAAAACAAAATGAAGGAGCGTAAAACAAAAATTTATAAAAAAAAAATCCAAGAATGCATATTATATAACTTTTAAGAATTGAAAGCATAGTGCAACCCATCACATTGTATAGTAATTTTCACTTATTTTCTGAAATTATTTCAGTATATTTAAGTAGAAAGTAAGTGACAGTGACTTACAGACCCTATAAAGGGATATAAAACAAATCTAAAGCAAAGCTCACTGCTGAAAACAGGCCCACAGTCCAAACCAGAAGGAAATGCTGTTCTCCGTTTTTGGCAATCTATTTTATCAATTATAAGTAATTTTGTAAAAAGAAAATGTTTAATAAACAAATGAAAATTTTAAGTATGTTCTCAGTCTTTGGGACTACCCACGTGCTCTTGGAGGGAATGAAGTAGTGCCCACTCGTGTCAATCAAAGCGAATGTTCACATTGGTGATGTTTGCATCTGCCGAGTGTTTCCATTGGGCTGTGCTGGTGAATCAAATGAAGGTTGCTGGAGGCAGTGGCACATGCCTATAATCCTAGCATTTAGGGAGGCAGAGGCAAGCAGATCTCTGTGAGTTCGAGGCTAAGGCAAGTGCAGTCTACAAAGTGAGTCCAGGACATCCAAGGCTGTTACACAGAGAAACCCTGTGTCAAGGGGGAAAAATAATTTCAAGAATGTAAAGTGAAGTGATTATTTTTTTTCTCATAAACAGTTTTCTGGCCCCATTTCTGTATAAATTTTTATAAGTCATGTTACATACCACAGAGGTGGAAAATAATACTAAACTTCATTGTAGCTACATGAACACACTATTACAAAACAGAATTTACTGTCTGTGTATAGCAAGATATTTGTCAACGCTGAAAATATATAAGATCATTCGGTGTATGACAAAGCAATTTTAATTCTATATAAAAAACGTCAAGCATCGCTATAAACTGTGGAAGTTTAACAGAAAAGATGTGTAGAGGTTTGGGTTGTTGAGCGATTCAGGGCATTCTGGATGCTGAGACAGAGGATGTGGGTGAAGAACGCAGGCAAGCAGTGACCCTGGTACAGCAACCACTCAAGGTGACGTTTTTTTGCCTGTTTTTCCCTGTTGCCTCATTTTGTGTCTAGGTATGCTCTAACCGTTTTAGGGTTTTAGTTGCGGAATTTCCCACCTCGGCATGGCGTTCCCTTCTGATCTGGCAATGAGCTGAGAGGGTTTCTTGGGAAACTTCTCTGAATGAACTTTGAGTGAGTGATATTAATTATTAATCATCCAGTTCATTAGTAGTCACCTGCGTCTTCCCCTGGCTTATTTACAGGCTTACAATAGAGTCAAAATGCAAAGGTAAAATGTAGACAGTTTGTCTCTCAGTTGAGTCTCAGGTGTATTTTTAAAAGAAGGCGATTTGAAACTGAAAACTTCACTTTTCATGATACCCTGTGCCATCATAGTTCAGGCTTCTCCTTCTTGCTGTTCAATTTACTAACTCTGGCGCAGAGCGGAGGAGTAAGAATTTCCTGCTGCCCTTAAGGGCATGGAAGAAGCAGTTGCTTCTGTGTGGGTCATGGCTATTCAACTGGTCCATCAAAAGCTTGGTCTAAAATATTTCTTACACAAGGTGCTTTTACACTCAATTAGTCAAGTAAACCTTGGTAATGCCTAGTTCAACTCTTCTCTTTCCTTCCTTTCTTCTTTTTCTTCTTCTTCTTCTTCTCTTCTTCTCTTCTTCTTCTTCTTCTTTCTTCCTCTCTCTTTTCTTCTTCTTCTTCTTCTTCTTCTTTTCTTCTTCTTCTTTCCTTCTCTTCTTCTTCTTCTTCTTCCGCCTCTCCTCCTCCTCTCCTCTTCTTCTTCCTCTTCTTCTCCTCCTCTTCCTCCTCCTTCTCCTTTTTTCTTCTTCATCCTTTCTTTCTTTACCTATTTATGATGTTAAAGAGAAAATATCATACCTTCTAGCCATAGTGTTCAACATAGGCACCCAGCATACCCTTAACTTGACTGCTCTAA